>NC_080860.1:8385471-8696675 GCF_030435755.1 Ochotona princeps | reverse complement strand
ACGCTCTTGAGGTGAAGAAGTTCCATTAATAACTGGTACTGAACAAAACACATGTCCAACTGGGAGGAAATAAAACTTTTAGCATACACCAAAACGGCAAATTCCAGAGGATTAAACTAAATTTTCGAAGACAATTACCATGAAAATCCCTTAGAAAGATACACTGTACTTTCTAGGGAAAACCTCCTTAATTCAGACCGATATTGCAGAAGCAGCGGAAGAACATAACTAAATGATTTTATCATTTTAAACATTAAGTTCTGTGGGACTGGCTCTGACTTTGGTAGTCCTCTGGGAAGTGAGCTAGTAGGTGAAGGATCTTTCTCCCCCATCCTTTCTCCTTGCCTTTTAAATTAGTAAAATTTTTTAAAAAGCTTTAAAGATACATGTTTTTCATTTTAAAAAGCAGCTAAAATAATGGTAAAATAGTGTTTTTTACTTAACAGATTGACCAAAAAAAGACTGGAAATGTAGCAGCCAGTGAAAATATACATTGTTAATCTTTTTAGAATGAAGTATGGTAGGTGGTTTGTGCTTTGGCCTGACATATATTTTGAGCTAACAAAATGACAGGGGGTGTACGACACTGAACATGTTTTGGGGATGCTGGTTTTGTGGTGGACTGTGTTCATTGTTGGAAAATGCTTATTGTTTGGAAATGGAGTGCACAAGAGATAATGAGGGACACTCCTGCACTCTTCCCTGATCCTCAGACCCCAGATTGCATCGCAGAGTTACAGAGAGAAGGGGCTGGATCGGTCTGATGCTGTGAGCCAGGGCCTTGTTTAGGCTCTCCACATGAATGCAGGTGCCCAAGCTCCTGGACCGTCCTCCACTGCTTTCCCAGGTGCATTAGCAGGGAGCTGGGGCAGAAGTAGAGCAGCCAGGTTGCAGCTGACACTCAGATGGGGTGCTGACACTGCAGGCAGCGGCTTTACATGACGCCAGTCCCAGTGACTGGTTACTGAAAGGCGGGTGGCTTTGGGGGCAGGAGCATGTCTCAGGAGCCCCTAGAAGTCTGAAGGTGGTAAAGTATAGCAGGTGGATAACAGGAGCACTTCAGAGTGTTTGTGAGAAAGTGGAATTAAAAGGTTTACTTTGGTGCATTTTTAAAATCCAGCTTTTGTGCAATGCAGATTTTCCATATATTATGAAAAGTGAACTTTTGCATCAGATCAGCTCATGCTATTTACATAGAATTTTTTGGAATCTGTACCTTTGTACAGATCTGGATTTCTTTTTTTCTTTTTTTTTTTTTTTTAATTTATTTATTTATTTTATTACAAAGTCAGATATACTGAGAGGAGGAGAGATAGAGAGGAAGTGGAGCTGCTGGGATTAGAACCAGCGGCCATATGGGATCAAGGCGAGGACCTTAGCCACTAGGCCACGCTGCCGAGCCCCCAGATCTGGATTTCTGAGAACTCTGCTCTTGAACATAAACTGGTTTCAGCAGTGTGAACAAACAGTACTTGACATTGTGAGCCCAGAAGAGCTTGCAGTGGCAGCAGGTGTAAGGGAGAAAAGCTGCTGCCCAGGGCTCCAAGGCCGAACTTGGTGCTGCTCCTGGCTCCTGCATGGTGCAGCAAGCCTCTGGGTGCTGACCAGGGCCCCAAGACCAAACTGGTTGCTTCCTGGCTCTTGCCGTGGGCACAGTGAGCCTCTGGGTGCTGCCCTGGGTCCTTCCGTGGGTGCAGTGAGCCTCCGGGTGCTGCCCTGGGTCCTCCCGTGGGTGCAGTGAGCCTCTGGGTGCTGCATCCTTCAGTGAGTACAGCCGGCCTCTAATATGCCTCTCTTTCCCTTCTGCCAAAGGTTGGGCAAGGCAGCCTGAGACTCACATTTGAGCAGTGCTGACTGAGGAATGGTCTGGTGTGAAGGCTCATGGGCCTCCACTTCCCTGCTGGCAAGTGCCACACCACTGGGAACTACCTCTGTGATTATATAGAAACAGGTAGTTGGAGCTTTAAAATCTGAATTCTTAGCTCCTTGTTCATTTTTTGCAGGAAGGCTTTGACCTGGAAATACTATGCAAAGAAAATTCTTTACTACCTGCGGCAGCAGAAAATCTTAAACAATCTGAAGGCTTTTCTTCAGCAGCCTGATGACTATGAGTCGTACCTTGAAGGTGAGTCTTTCTCCATGTGCAGTGATGTTCCCATGGGTGTGGAAGAGTTGGCTCCAAGAGCAGTCCCTGGGGAATACTATCCCCACTGGTGGAGAGGGGAGATGCCAGCTGGGCAGCAGGTTGTGCCCTCTCATCAGGGAAGAGGACAACGCTGGCAAGTGTGGAACAGAGCTTTTGTCAGTCTTTAGCTGTCACCAGGGGGACAATGCTTTTTGAAGATGCGTAACTGGTTCAAAGTGGGAAGTAATGTTTGGGCAGCTGAGGTGGGTCGGCTATTCATGCAAGCTTTAAGCATCATTTCTCCATCAGAAGCAAATGTCTTCATTTGAGTGTTTGTGTGACCATTGCAAAGCCCTTAACCCCTGGGTGGATTGTGATGAGAACATTATGTTCTGTGCCTCGGTGCCTGTGGTCCATGAGGGCAAGCACAGGAGAAGCCAGCCCACAGCAAGGTGGAAGGAGTAACGAATGGGAACAAGATGTGACTTCATTTTTTAAAAACTGTTTTTAATTCCTACCATGTTACATAAACACTGCCATAAATTATGGTTATGAAATATGGTTCACTCTCATTCCCTGCTCCAGTGAGTTCACTGATTGGGTTTTTTCCTCCTCTTTTCCCATTTACCTCATGGTCTGTCCCTGCTCTGCTGTCGTGCTCCCACTTGCTGTGGCTTCTGACAGCAGCATTCTGAGCCTTCATCTTCGTGAGCTTCTGTCCCCAACTCCCTGTGAATCCGCTAGCATGCACAATGGCTTCCCCCCTGTAAAATGTCTACCTGCCATTCTGTGCCTTCAAAAATGTGGTTCTTGACCTAGTTGTAGGCCTTTCCCAGTCCTTCCCACAGTGCCTTGTTTGCCTCTGCCAGGCCACGGTCTGGACAGAAGACCTGCAAACTCACCTGGCCTCACTTCCACATGTGTGGAATCCTGCTTTCAATTGCTTCCAATTGAAAAACCATTTGCCCTCTGGAGTTGAGCTCCGATCTCGCCTCCATCCAGCTTTGACCAACTGCTTGTGGAAGGGACGCCCCTCCGAGCTACTCCTGGACCGCAGTGGATGGTCTGACCAACTGCTTGCAGAAGGGACGCCCCTCTGAGCTACTGCCGGGCCGTTCCACAGTGGACCATCTTGTGTCTGTTTCTCTCACCAGACACTCAGTGTGTTGTACTCACTCTGCACCCCCCAGGGCCAGTGCAGGTGCTTGCTGGCTGTGTGAAAGCCTGATGCCTTCCATCACTGATGGGAAATCTGTTTCCATTGCTTAAAATACCTGTCTCACCACCCATATTTTCTCCTAGGCACTGGGGCTAGGAGTTAAGAAGCGTTTGATAAGCTTTATTTCCTGTGCTGTTTCCTGTGGTTTATGTATGCAAAATTTTTAAATTTTTTTATAGAACTTATATATTTTTTAGGAAGATAGTTTTTAAAAAACAATTTATTTTATTTATTTGAAAGGCAGAGTTACAGAGGCTGAGCCAGGCTTCTTGCAGTTCTCCCATGTGGGTGCAGGGGCTGAGGGATCTGGGCAATCCTTTACTGCTTTCCCGGGCCATGGATGCTTTCCCAGGGAGATGGATCAGAAGTGGAGCAGCCGGGACACAAACTGGCATGCCCCTATGTGATGGTACTACGCCACAATGTTTGGCCCAAGGGTGGCAGTTTTTAAGAGAGTGTCTTCACTGTACTCTGCGATGTTGAGCTGCAGCTCTCCAAGTCCAGCTGTTTCTCTGGTCTCAAAGTAGGACTCTGCAGAGCCCGTTTACCTGGAGAGGTGCACTGTGCTGAAATGTCCAGTCACCAAGGGCTTTCGGCTTTGTTTGGTCAAGGAGCTGTCTCTGGGTGTTGAGAGTTGGGTTTTGCGTCTGTAGGAGAGTTGGGGAGACACGCCCTGAGAGGTCTCCTTGGTGCTCTGTTCCTCTTTGCAGTAGGGTCTAGGAATGTGCTGTGTATCACCGTGGCTTTAGTCCGTGACCAATGAAAGAGGTTTGGATTATTGGAAAAAAAAAAACTGTGTGCAACTTCCTTTGCTAATAATGTTCCTGCTCCAGAGTGTCTTAGCGCAAAGCCTGGCCTCCAGGATAGAAGCTTCTAGGCGATGGTGTGAAGGCTACAGAAGGCTACAGCCCAGAATGTCTGAGGTCCAAGAACAAGCTAGCACAAAGTAGAAGGCGGAGTTTACCCCGTAGCCCTTGTTTGTGCTCAGGTGCTGTGTACATTGACCAGTACTGCAATCCTCTGTCTGACATCAGCCTCAAGGACATCCAGGCCCAGATCGACAACATCGTAGAGCTGGTCTGCAAAACCCTTCGAGGCATCAACAGTCGCCACCCAAGCTTGGCCTTCAAGGCAGGTGTGGAATTGCTTTGTATCCAGGTCTACTGGGAAAAGAAAACCTAGAGTGGGGTCATTTGGGAAGTGTGGCAGTGTGTTCCTGTGATGTGACAGAGTGTGTGCCCACGGTATTGGAGACCAAACCATTGTCTGCTTATCTACTGCAGACTCTGACAGAGTGCTTCTAGACTGTTGCTCTTATGGGGGGAAGCGGTTAGGGTTCCTAAGGGTGCCGGTCATGCCTCATCTGTGCTCTCTGTTTCAGGTGAGTCTGCCATGATCATGGAAATAGAGCTCCAGAGCCAGGTGCTGGATGCCATGAACTACGTCTTGTATGACCAACTCAAGTTCAAGGGAAATCGCATGGATTACTACAATGCCCTGAACTTATACATGCACCAGGTGGGTACAGGTGCAGTCAAGACAATCCAGTCAGCCTGTCTGCAGGTCCATGTGTTCCAGCAACTGCACATCCAGAACAATGAAGAGAAAGCCGTAGCTGTGTCTGTGCTGAACGTGTGTACTTTTCTCCTTGTCACTGTTGTGTAAGCAGTAAGAGTGTAAGAACGGGGCCCCTCATGTTAGGTACTATGAGGAATCTCGGGACGGTTCAAGGTAGAATCTGTGCATCTGCTGTGTCTTTGCATGTAGGAACTGGAGCTCCCTTGGGCCTTGAGACCCTTGGAGGTCCAGTGGCCAGTGCCCCGAGGACATTCAGGGCCAGCTTTGTGTGGTGCCTTGGTAAGCTCACCTGTGGTAGAATGCACGTGTCTTCAGGACAAGCTCTGGCCTTCCCATCTCTGAGTGCTCCGTGAAAACACTTCTCTCCCTCCTGCAGGGACACTTCTCTGAATTTTAACTGTTTCACCATGGCATGTCCTTTGTCTGCAGTCCCGAGATGAGTCCCTCACTAGCAGTAGCCGTTTCCTGACTCAGTTGGCCTGTTCGTGTCCTGTGGGTACTGAGGCTGGTCAGTGCTGTTTAGGCTGCTGCTGGCCTGTGGGAAGCAAGCTGGGACCTGGCTGCATCAAGTTGATGCGTTTTGGATACTTTCTGTTTGCTTCCCATGTGGCTCTGTTTTTCTTGCTCTCTGCTACTTTGATGTCATTGTGTCATTGTGTCAAAGGGCTTCTCCTCCAAATGGTCTTCAGTGCTTTCTGGAAGGAGAGCCCAAACAGGGCTTGGCGCATTCTCGCTGTGAAGGGCCACGCAGTAGGGCATGTGCTGTGTCAGAACTCCCTGTCCCTGCAGTGTGCCAAGAGGCACAGACAATACACAAACAGGAAAGGAGCCTGGCCTTGGTGCAGCCCACTGTGTGTATGCATGCTGATTTTCATTTCATGTGACAAAATAGTATTCCTTTGATTCCTTTTTCAAACAAATGAAGAGTAAAAAGCCTTGTGCAAGCTGTATAAAAAAATAGTGGTGGGCCTGGGCCGTCTCTGTGGTGTAACAGGTTAAGCTACTGTCTCCAATGTGAGCATCCCATATGGGCACCGGTTCAAGTCCTGGCTGTTCCCCTTCCAGTCCAGCTCCCTTCTAGGACACCTGGGAAATTAGCAGAAAATGATCCAAGTCCTTCAACCCCCGACCCGTGTGGGAAACCTGGAAGAGGCTCCAGGCTCCTGGCTTTGGCCTGGCCCAGCTGAGGCTCTTGTGGCCATTTGGAAAGTGATCCAGCAGGAAGAATATCTGTCCATCCCTGTCTCTGCCTCTCCCTCTCTCTAGCTGCCTTTCAAATAAGTGACTAAATTAATAAATTCTTTAACAAAAAATAGCAGTGAACTGGATTTGGCTCATGGGGTGTAGTTTATTGGTTCCCAATCTAAGTAAACAAAGTAGTTCTTCCCCTAAGCCTCCAACCCTGCATCTTGTCTGCCGTGCAGTAGACAGGAGTGTATGTTGAAAGAATAAGAAGGACCTTTCATCTCTGTGAACTGAAAACATTTTGCCTCCTGTAGGTCCTGATTCGCAGAACAGGAATTCCGATCAGTATGTCTTTGCTGTACCTGACAATTGCCCGGCAGTTGGGAGTCCCGCTGGAACCTGTCAACTTTCCAAGCCACTTCTTACTAAGGTGGTGCCAAGGGGCTGAAGGGTAAGACTCCTGTGACATGTCCTGTGTGGTCCTGGGGACTTGGTCGTGGTGTGCCGAGTTAGGTGCGTGCCGACAGCTTCCCAGTTAGGCGAACTTGGGGATGGAGCTGTTCTGTGTCTTACCTGTGTGAGTGTCAGTGTTTGGACATGGTACTGTGCAGGAGACGCACGGGGACTGCTATCATGGGAGACTGGGGAAAGGCACCCCAGATCTTTGTGCATTCTCGACAACTGCCTGTTAATCTAGTCTTGTGGCTGTTAAAGTTCCCTGGTTCTAAAACAGATGGAATCTTAGGTTCTGAAAGGTAGTAGTATCCTGCCATGAAATCAGCTTCTTAAAGAAAGAAGATAAAAATTAATTACTTAGAACCTGTTCTTTGAAGTTGTTTGCTGGTGATGAACCCTGGTACACTTTGATGGGTTTGTGAACAGTGCAGAATCGGACATTGTTGAGCCATGAAGTCAGACCCTGCTCTCCCCTGAGCCCAGGTCTCTGGAGAGTGGGAGCAGGGCTGGACAGTGATTCATAGAAGGCAGTTCAGTGGCAGACACTGCCTGCTGAAGTGCAGCAGCGCAGCTCTCGGTGGCCGCACAGCGTGCCAGCCCGAGGCTAGGTTGCGCTCAGCAGGTCTCAGACTACCCTGTGTGTCAGCTGAGGCCTGAACCCTGCTATACGGAACCCTAGCTTCCATCAGATCCCCTGAGGCCTAGTTAACTACTGTGAATCTAGGGAACTCATGGACAAACCTGGCAGTGCCACTGAGATGTATCTTTCTCAGAAGGTCTGTTAGATGTTATCTGTTAGTGCTGCTACTTAATTTCTGTCTTGTCGTCTAGACACAGCAGGGGCTGCGCTGCATGGAGGTCAAGCTTTTAACTGGACAGGACCTTGACACTGGTGGGAATGTTACTGGTTGACAGTCTGTCTCTGATTTGAGCTGCATGAAGCAGGGATTCTGGATGTCAGGCCATTCGTATTTCATTCAGTGTTTGGCTCTTCTGCAGGGCAACCCTGGACATCTTTGACTACATCTACATTGATGCCTTTGGGAAAGGCAAGCAGCTGACGGTGAAGGAATGTGAATACTTGATCGGCCAGCACGTGACTGCAGCACTGTATGGCGTGGTCAACGTGAAGAAGGTGTTGCAGCGGATGGTGGGGAACCTGCTCAGCCTGGGCAAGCGGTAAGGTTTTCTGGGCTGTCACAGAGTGTGTGTGTAGAGGCTCGCCTTGCCTCCCAGAACGGTTTATATAATGAGTGCCCCTGTGGCACTGCAGGGCAGCAGGGCCGGGGCCGGGCTTGTGGTATGACGGGTAAGGCCACCACCTGTGACGCAGACATCCCCTACGGGTGCCAGTTCAAGTTCTGGCTGCTTCATGTCCTGTCCTGCTCCCTGGTAATGGCCTGGGAAAAACAGAAGATGGCCCAAATGCTTGGTGTACTGAGACCTACTTGGAAGACCTAGATGAGGCTCCTGGCTTTGCCGTGTACCAGAAGTTGGCGGTCACCTGGGAATGACGAACCAGCAGATGCAAGACCTCTTTCTATCCTGGTCCCTTCCTCTTTCTGTAGCTGTTTCAAATAAATTTGCCTCATTTTTTTTTTTTTTTAAGAAAAGAAGTAGGTGCAGTGTGTGCAGCTGTCCCATGTGCAAGGTCAGTGCCCACCTCCATGACACAAAGCTGCAGGTGAGATGGGCCCCAAGACCTTGAGGTTTTCCCAGTAGACTTGGAGAGACATTTTTCATTGGCAAGACTATCTTACGTCACTTTTCAGAAGCAGGATGTCCTCATGCTCCTTTTTCTATCAGTTAATTTGTGCTTTCCTGTCTCTTAGATAAGAGAACACAAGTATTAAACAGTCTCTTCTGAATTCAAGCAAACGTACCCGACAGGGAAGGTTGGAAGCTAGAGTTGGTGTGTGATAGTAATAGTATTCCGGCCTGCTGTAGATTCTGTTTTTGAGAGCAGTTTTGGCTTGAGTGCAGACTTGAGGGGAAAGTACAGAGTCCTGTTACTGCTGTCCCACGCATGCCCAGTCTTCTCTTCTCTCGCCATTCCACAGCAAAGTGATGCAGCTCTGTGGTCAGGGAACCGTGCTTGTGCGGCAGGATCAGCTGAAGTCCACGGTCTCTGTTAAGAGTCCTTCCTGGGGCTTGGCAGCGTGGCCTGGTGGCTAAGGTCCTCACCTTGATCCCATATGGCCACTGGTTCTAATCCCGGCAGCTCCACTTCCTCTCTATCTCTCCTCTTCTCAGTATATCTGACTTTGTAATAAAAATAAAATAAATCTTAAAAAAAAAAAAAAAAAGAGTCCTTCCTGGTGCTGTCCATTTGATGTATTTGGACATATATACCATTTATGGTAGTTTCACTGTCCCTAAAATTCTTCTCTGTCTAAAACAAAAAACTTTAGGGTTTATCTATTTATTTGAAACACAACAGCTAGATCTGTGCCAAGTCAAAGCCAGGAGCCAGGAACTCATCTGTGTACTGTGTCTGCTGCTTGGGTGGCAAGAGCCCATTCTCTTGGACCATCATCCACTGTCTTCGCAGGCACATTCATAGGGAACTGACCTGGAAGAGGAGGAGCAAGGACTGGAGTTGGTGCTCCAAGAGGGGATGCTGCTGTCACAGAATTGGTTAACCCGCTATGCCACAACACTGGCCCCCAAAATTATGGTTTTAGTTTTTACAGTGTTACTAAGGTGACTACTTAATGAAAACGCCTAGAATTTTAATTTAATGTTCATGACCAAAATGGGATACAGATTTATACTTACTGTGTATTTTGTTAGGAACATTGTTAACTCTTTGCTGAGCAGTGGGGATACCAGAATGAAAATTGTCTGGGATGTAAGTTATGTGTAAAACAAGGGTCTTTGTTAACAAGCAGCGGGATGAGATGGTGCTTTTCTGTGCCAGGGAGGGCATTGACCAGTCGTACCAGCTCCTGAGAGACTCCCTGGACCTGTATCTGGCGATGTATCCGGACCAGGTGCAGCTGCTGCTCCTCCAGGCCAGGCTCTACTTCCACCTGGGGATCTGGCCAGAGAAGGTAATTATTTGACTTTGATGTTTTCGCCCTTGCTTTAGAGAGGGAAGCACGAGTTGAAAGGCGGCTCTTACAAGTCCATCCTTGCGTCCCCAAGGGGAGTGCGTGCAGGTGGATTCAGTCTCCAGTCTTCACGGCCGATTATGTTTTTTTGCCTCCTAAGTAAAAATTGCTTCCACTGCCAGGCATTGCCTCTTCTCTGTGCTCTGTCCCCCCAACACCTGAGATTGAAAGACTTCTGCCTTGCCATTCACTCCCAGGGCCCCAAGGAGGACAGCAAGGGAGAGTGCAGCTGTCACTGCTCAGGCTCCATTCGTGTGTTGGCATCAAAACCTGCCAGTCCTAAATGCTCCCATTGACCTAGGAAAACAGACCTGGATTCCTGGAAGTCCAGTCACTGGGGCTAGAATCAACTCAAAACCATTGAATTCTGATCGTGTTCCACTCGAACTTGCTTCATTTTAAAAAAAAAAAGATTTATTGATTTTTATTTGAAAGGTAGAGTTACAGAGAGGAAGAGAGACAGAGAGGTTTTTCATCCACCAGATCATTCCCCAAATGACTGCCGTGGCTATAGCTGAGCCCATCGGAAGCCAGGATCCTGGGGCGTCTTCTGCGTCTCCCATGTCTCCAATGCAGGTGTAGGGACTCAAAGTCTTGAGCTATTCTCTGCTGTTTTCCCAGGCTATAAGCAAGAAGCAGGCTTGAAAGTAGAGCAGCTGGGACATGAACCAGCACGCATGTGGGAAGCCGGTAACGGACAGAGGCTTAGCCTACTACACCACGGTGCTGGCCCCAAATTTGCTTAGTTTCAAAAATGTTCTTTTCAGCAGCCAGCATTTCCTGAAGCCTGCAGCATGCCACTAGGGCTGCTCCAAGCACGCCGTGTACTTGCAGTCTCGCATCCAGGAGGGGGTGTGCCTGTCACAGTAGTGATCTGCTTTATCTGTCTAGGAAGCTTTAACAAGAATGTCTCCATAATCTCGGCTCCCCGTGGTTTAGGTACTGAGGAAATATTTCCACCAAGAAAGAACATTCTGATGCTACATTCCTGAGATTTGCCTTATTACTTCACAGCTTCAAAGATCCAGAGCAATTCTAGGGGAAGACCCAGCAGTGGGAGAATTCCTAGTTCCTGGATGAAGAAGCGCTGAATGTCTCTCCCACAGCCCTGAGCCAGGGGTCGGTCAGATAATCCCTCACTTCCTTCTTGCTTTGTGCCTAATTCCTCACTACTTACTTTACTTTGTTGAGGAACCTTGGGCTAGCTTGTGAAGCGGAGCAGAGCAGGGCTCTCTGAGTGCAGCTGCTGTAGAGAAGTCACAGCTAGGCTGAGAAGCGGCGCCCTCCTCCCCTCCTGCCCTGCTGACTCATTCCAGGGTTCTTCCCGGGATGGTATCCTGAGAGCAGTCACACACATGGCACCGCAGCAGGCTGCACATGGAGTGGCTTTCTTCAAGGCATTTGCCCCTGGGGTCAGATGCTCAGAGGGCCCCTCTTGCAGAGCTTCGGAAGGAATAGTGACTTGTTCCCATGCATCCAGCAACCCCCATTTACAAAGAGAGGGTCTGACTGAGGGACGGCTCAGCACAGCGGGGGAGCCTCGGACCCCCAGTCAGGATGAACCAGAGGGTGCTGCTCCACCATTAGACAAGGTTTCTGTCTGTCCAGAGGAAGGGCTCAGGTGGGCCTTGGAGGATGCAAAGTAACTTCAGAGTACAGAAGATGGGCAGAGGTCGGAGAGACAGATGCAAGTGAGTGTCCACGGGTGTTTACGGCTGTGCACTTGCATGTGTGGTAGGTAAGGCTGTTAGAGGGCCTTGACCTTGTCCAGTAAGGGCACCATCCCTGAGCTGGGAAGCCTGGAGAGTTCCTTTCTTCTCCCACTGAATTAGTCAGGAGGAGCAAGGAAACAGTACAGGCACCCTTGGTGTCACTGTTACAGGAACGCAGGGTTTTGTGGTGGTGATAGAAATAGCTTGGCAGGGTCAGTTTTAAAGTCACAGACATGACACTTCTCTCGCTGCCCCACAGTAGCCCTGTAGAGTACTGTTGCTTTCCATTTCCTGAACATCGAAATGGAGGCCCTGAGAAGCTGTCACTCACAGCAGTCTTCCTCTTTGCTGCTCATGTGTTGAGGTGCTAGGAGTTCACCAGCTCCAGTGGTCCCAGAACCTGTTCCTGTTGGGGTCATGGCTAAGGCCAGATGGATTATGATGAAGCTGTCAAACACGTCCCCCCGCCTACTGCCAGCCCACTCTGCTCAGATCCACAATGACCCTCTGCATTTGCCTGGAAAGGGGCCCCTTCCAGCTTTCTCAGGCAAGCCTCCTTCCCTTGGGAGGAAAGCTTGGTGTTGACTTGTCAGTGTTTCCCCACAGCCACCCTCCCTCTCTGCTCCCTGCACTGGTGCCGCCCTTGCCCTGTGCCGGGCCGCTCCTTGTTGCGTCCCTGGGAAGGGGCACTGTCCCCTCTTCCTCCTCCACAGCACTGTTCTGACCGAGGAGGCCTGAGATCAGGCTGTTCTGTCGGGACTGCAGTAGGAGCTTTTCTTTGCTGCTTGTCCTCTCTCGGGCCCTTCAAGGCTGCACCTCCGCCACACATTGCCCAGCCCAGCCCCACGCCCCCTGCCCCTCCCTCCATGCTCACAGGCTTCTCTGTTCTCTGCCCACTGTGTCTCTTCCCTGCTTAGGCCTGCAGCTCACTCTGCCTCTTCCATGTGGCGTCTAGGCCTCGGTGGCCTGCCCCGCCTGCACAGTGAGCTGTACTCACTGGTATCCTGGTGCTGAGTACTGCAGCAGCCCACCTTCCAGGCTTGGCTTAATCTCTGCTCATGCGCTGCAGTCGCTGCTGGCCCTAAGCTCCCTTTGTCCACTCCCTTCTGTTGAACCCTCAGCCACACTGGCAGACCCCCGCCCTGCCCTGCCCTGCCCTGCCCTCCACTGGACCTGTTGTGGGTCCATGATGGCCACAGTCACTTGCTCCCCAGGACCACGTTTGCCAAGGAGGGACACATCTCCTTGCCCCTGGCTGCAGCCACAGCCTGCCGGTGAGAGGCACAATCTGGCACGTTGTAGGTGCTGAACAGTCTCGTCCGAGTGAGTGATCAGGAAGTGCTAGATGCAGTTCAGTGTGGAGAAAGGAGCAGACTCAAAGGCAACACACAGTTTATTGCAAGGGGCCACTTGTGCCCCTCTGAAAGTTGGTGTTCAGAAAATAGGCCTGTGTGGGGAGTACATCCTGAGCTGCCCTGCCGAGGGCTGTCCTGAAGGCTGCAGTGGAGCCAGCAGCCAGGGGAAGGCCCAGGCGGATCACACACAGTCAGGGCAGTGTTGAGCCAGAGCTCTGGGAGCCTCAGAAGGGACAGAGTGCAGCCGGTCAGCTGCCCTTCTTGTGCCTGCACCCCAGGCCTGGCTGATGGCTCCCTGTCCGGCTGCTTTGGAACTGTGGCAGCAGTTGAGTCAGAGGCCTGTATGGCCCACAAGGGCTAAAAAAGCCTCTTCACATGGATTAGCTGCTGGGCTGCAGAAGAAAAGTGCAGGGAAATGCCTGTGGATATTCTAGCACCGGCCTGACATAGCATTAGGCTGTGATCCTGGAGTAGGGACCCTTGGGATTATGGGCCAAGAGCATTTGGTTGGTCAGCGCATTGTCCAGCTCTCAGCCCTAACCTTGGCAAACACACCACACTGCACATTGCAGTATCTTCCGGTTCTGCCTTCTCTCCTCACCCACACATCCTGGGACGGAAGAGTCTCTGTCCCTGGACCTTGCGATAGCTTCAGTTCAAGACTTCCCTTGTGGCCTCAGCACTGTGCCTTCCACCCGTTTTCCTTATCTGATGCAGAGGGGCTTCTGGGAGAGGCGGGCTGCGTGTATGGAATGTTGCAGAACCGTCATTGGAAGTAACTTGCTGGAGCTCATTGGGGCACCCGAGGACAGCCACTGTGCAAGCACAGTCAATAGAAGCTTGTTGTGATAGGATGTTTTAGCCACATGGGATCAATGCTGCTAGTGTCGCCCAGGAGCAGGGTCTGTCACCTTCTCTGGTTAAGGCGAGCTTGGGAGTGTACCATTCTGTGCATTGTTAATGCTCGTACTCCAAGACCCAGGTTTTGGGGCAAGACCAGGCCACACCTGGGTCATTCCTGGTCTCTGTAACTCGTGACTTCAGATAAGTTACTCTCCTTCACTAAGCCTGATCCCTTCTCTGGACGCCAGCAGGGACCACACTGCTGACCTTCAGACTGGGAGTATAGAGTGGAGTACAGCGTGGGATGAGCTTGGCACAGTCCCTGGTGGAGAGTGGAGTGCTCTCCTGAAGACTGCCCGATGTTGGAGTAATGATGTCTTAGATCACAGAACACTTAGGTGGGCTCACGTGTGTCAGGAAGTGCTCAGTCAACCATTGGGTAAGCAGAGGGCAAGACAGCTGGTTTGACAGATCTGTGGCTGGAATCTGGGCCTTTGGCCGCAGAGCAGCCTAGAACCTGGGACTCAGTCAATTAGAAACCTTGTCAGAGACCACCTGCGAAGGGCTGTCCACATCCTGGGTGTGCTTCTTGAGCGTGAATTCCTGTGTTTCTGTGGAGGCGCTGTGTCCAGGGAAACAGTGGGGCAGTAGAGATACGTGGTTCCGCATACATGGGGTCTCTACCCCTGCCCAGCTGAGTTCTGAATCCCCATGCCCCACCACACTGCTTGGTCATCCCTCAATTACGTGGTGAGCCATGGTACCCTGGGCCAGCACCCTCTGGCAGAAGGGTGCTCAGCTGTGGGGGTGCACAGCTCAGGAGAGGGCCACTCAGCCCCAGGCCGGCAGGGCCTGGCCGCCCCTTGCCGTCCTCGTGAGGTTATGTAGGTAGGCCTAGATCCTGTGCTGCAAAAAAGAAAAGGCCTAGCTGAAAATATTATCTCCTAGTCTTTCTGTCTTGTCTTGAAGGTGCTTGACATCCTCCAGCACATCCAAACCCTCGACCCTGGGCAGCACGGGGCGGTGGGCTATCTGGTGCAGCATACCCTGGAGCACATTGAGCGCAAGAAGGAGGAGGTAGGCGTGGAGGTTAAGCTGCGCTCCGATGAGAAGCACAGGGATGTCTGCTACTCCATCGGGCTCATTATGAAGCACAAGAGGTAAGTGCCGTGGCTGCTGCAGCAGCCCTACAGGGCAACACCCGTGAGCTGTCAGAGGAGGACCTGGTTCCTGCAGCGGGGGGCCTCCGTGACCACCCACTTACCGAGTATGCATGTGGGCCAGCTGAAGCTGAGCCGAGGAGGGCCACGTCTCTAGCCTTGTGACCGTGAGGTCCTCTGCGTCTATGAAGTCACCTTGCCTGTGTGTATGGATGGAGCGGCCATCAGCAGCAAGCACTCTCTTGTGTCTCCGTTGTTTTCTCCTCTGCTCTCACTGTCTTTGAACCTGAGTTGTGGGTAGAGGATGTGGGGTCCTAGGGACATGTGAGCTGTGTTCACCAAGCAGCATATGGCTGTGTCCCTGGTGATTGATCAGTTACCAGCAGGCTGGGCACAATGGTCCCCTGCTCACCAGCCAGTGTTGTCGCCAAAGCCTTTCTTGGGGACTCGGGGGCAGATGGTATTTCAGTGTCGTTTTCATTTCCACTTCCCTGGTGCCTAAGCAGTTGGAGGTCAGGTGTTCCTAGCACGCAGTCCCCTTTGGCAGCCTCTCTAAGCTCTGCATGTACTTCCGCTAACTGACCAGTCTTCCGTGATGATTGGCCGTTGTCCTCGATCCTGTGTGTGTTGTTGCAGGTGGCAGATGTCTTTTCCCAGCTTGGAGCTAGTGTTGTTCATTCCTTCGTTACCTTTTTTTTTTTTTTTTTAGTTTTGAGGACTTTGAGGCGCACCTGAGAGCAGAGGGAGGAGAGTGTGGTGAGCCCAGGTGCTGCCCTGTCACGTGGCTGCGTAGGTGCTGCTCTGGGCTCACTGTGCGTCATCTCTCTCCAGTCCTCACCCCTCCTCCCTGCGCTCACCGAAGCGAGTACCAAATGTCCTTTCAGCTGTGCTGTGTCCATAGGTGTCTGAAAGGTACAGCTCTCTGTCTCTTCTCTTCAATAATATTTACCATCCTGTTATCTTCTGTTAAAAAAAATTCCTTAACCTCATCAAATAACTGGCCAGTTCATATTTTCATAATTGTCCTTTTTAAGTCTGTTGGAGACAGGGTCCTTTAGCCTCCTGGTTTTAATTCCTGTGAGAGCCATACACTCAGCAGTTTGTTAAAGGCATCTTTCCATGTCTTGAAGATGCTGCCTAGCTTGGAAGTCCTGCATTTTCTGTGCAGGTCTTTGTTCTGCTGAGATGTGGTTCTGGCGTGCTGTGGTCAGCCCAGGCCTGGTTCCTCGGCCCTTGGCGCACCCAGTCGCCGTGCCAGCTCTCTTGAGAAGCTTGTTCTTTCCCCCAGTGAAATGCTGTGTTGACATGAGCAGGGATCTGTAAAGAAACAGGGCTGTGTTGACATGAGCAGGGATCTGTAAAGAAACAGGGCTGTGTTGACATGAGCAGGGATCTGTAAAGAAACAGGGCTGTTCTGCAGAGTGAGGCAGCCTCGAGCAGGGGCAGGTAAGTCTGCATACCGGGTGGGCTTCAGAGAAGCCAAGGCCTCATCTCTGCAGGCTCCCCGGTACTGACTGGCCATTCCTCTGCTCTCTGGTAGGTACGGCTATAACTGTGTCATCTACGGCTGGGACCCCACCTGCATGATGGGACACGAGTGGATCCGGAACATGAACGTCCACAGCCTTCCTCACGGGCACCACCAGCCCTTCTATAACGTGCTGGTGGAGGATGGTTCCTGTAGATACGCAGCCCAAGGTAAGTAAAGGGCCTTGGCTTTTGATGACACTTGGGTACCAACAGAGCACACAGCTGCTCTGGGCATGAGGACAGATACAGCTGTGCAAGGTTACACAAGACTCTCACACTCTACTCCTCTCACGGCCAGAACCCGAGTCCAGTGCTTTTGCTGATCTCTGTTCTGATTGGTCACTGCCTGTGTCCCGCCCACACTGCCTGCTTGGATTAGAGGCCACCACTTAAGAGGCTGGGGGCTCCCCTAGGGCCCTCTAGTCTTGGAGACCAGCTTCCAGCTATGCTGTCCGGGAGACACCCCCATGTGGCCAGTTATGGGAACTGCAGTCGACAGCACTGATGCTCAGGGCACCTAAGAGGGTGACCATGTTTTTGATCAACTTTGGTGGGTGTTCTGAAGCCACTGTCCACCGTGGCAGGTGCTCTCCCATTACATAGCTGAGCTGGTGGCTGATGGAGCTGGTGGGGCAGGTTCCAGACAGCAAATGTGGATCTCCCATTTATTTGTTCCTGTTGAATTTGTCCTCCACCTAATAGAATGTTAATTTAATGTCTGTGAAGGCAAGCAGACACAAATGCCAGAGGCGGTTACTGTGTGACAACTGGAATTTAAATGTGTTAAATCCACTTGAGAAGCTCCGTATCATCTTAGCACTGAGCAGACCGGAATGCCTGAGAGTGAGTGTGACACCCGGTAGCTTGGCAGAGGGCCCTGTTCTGATGTGTCTAATCAATACTGATGTCAAAGTCTCAGAGGGCTCAAAGCTGGGAAGGGCTTTTACATGAAGTGTTGTGTTTTTGTCAGAAGCTGGGAGAAGACCCTCTTGAAACAAACTGAAGAGACTTCTGTTCCCTGAGCCTGCCAGCCTGCCTCTGTCCTACCTCTGTCCGTGCCGGGGAGAAGGCATGAGAGGGTTGACAAGCTCCCTGTGTCATGCTCGGGCTTCCCTTCCAGCCTTTGTCGAGTCAGTCCCCCCAGCAGTTTCTGAAGATCAGCAAGTGGTGTGGAAATGGTGCGTGCTTTGCCGGGCATTTGCACTGGGACGCAGCACCCGGGAGCACCTTCGCACTGCACAGCCCACGCTATGGACAGGAATGGGGAGGTTGCTGCTGTCCATACCCATGGCGTCACATGTGGTCGGTGTCAGTGGATAGGGTCGAAGCCAAGACTTTGAGAATATTTGATTTTGTAGGTTCCAGGAACATTGATGTTGATTTTAAATTGGGCTTTAAAAAATAGTTGAAAGTGAGTATAGGGTTGTAGGCTTCTGAGTGTGCCCATGCTGCAGTTGCAGGCCCAGGAGTGTGTGTGTAATCTTGTTGGGCAGGCGTACAGCGTGAGGGTAGCTGTGTGGTGCTGCCATGCCTCTGAGGGAAAGCAGGCTTTCGTTGCTTTCACCATCTCGAAGCTGGAGAGAACTAGATGACCACTGTCTGCAGGTTCTCCCTCTCCCCTGCTGGCAGCTCCGTGGGCCCCGGGCAGTGTGTCCGAGGGATGCTGGTGCTGGGGTGTGGGTGGGGTCCTCGCAGCTCTGGGGTCCTCTTCTGGCCATCTCCTGTATTTTCACATTGTCATCAGGTGTTTAGATGCTGGTGACACAAAGGTCTGTTTCCAGGGTGAGAGTTTGGCTCAGTGGCTGAGTTGTTGCTTCGGATGTCTACGTTCCTGGTTCAAATCCCAGCTACTGGGCCCCTGGCGTTGGTGGCCCAGCCTCGCTAGGGCATCTTGGGAATACAGCAGCAGACGAAAGATCTCTTCATCTTTCTCTGTGTCTCTGCCTTCCAAGTAAGATAAAAATAGTGGTTTTTATTAAACCCCAATTGCTCTTATAGCTCTTCTGTGGACTCCAGATGCACCTCCCATTTAGCCAGTTCCCCCTGAATTCCTGGCGCTACCCATACCCCAGCCTGACCCTGCACATCCTTTCTTACTGAACAGCCCCAATTGGGGCCACCTGTTCCCTCTCCATCTGTATACGTTCATTGTGTACCCAGTTAGTTGGAATACCCACCTCTTCTGTCCTATTGCCATTCCTGTGGCATCCACACTCAGGCCTGCCCCCTGCAGGCGTCTTGTTCAGCACGATCCCAGAGACTTCCCAGCAGGAGTCTGGGACAACTCCCTGGGGGCTTCAGCTTCACGGGGGCGGGGGAGGGGGCGACTTTCACATGGTAATTCAGGCCATCTGCCTGGTGTTGGGACCCTCCTCACACCTCCTCTCTGTCATCTGACCTGGGGGTGAGGAGTCCCCGTCTTTGAGAGAGAACAGCAGTGTGGAGCAGGGAGATGGAGGGATAGAGGGTGGTGGATGGGAAGCCAGTTGTTCACTGTATCTTGGGTTACGAGCATTTCCAAATATGTATGCAGTTACAACGCACCGAGTTCCTCATCCACCCTCCTATCCATGCAACATTGAACACTTTCTTTGTGTAATGTGCTCAGTGATCATTTAGTCTGTGGCTGCAACATTTGGAAGAATGTCACAGGTATTGTGACATGAATAGTCACATGGGATAGTTTAGTCTTTGGCTGCAGCATTTGGAAGAATGTCACAGGTCGTAACGTAAATACTCAGTCACATGTTGTCTGAAGTGGAAGCAGTTCTCTCCCTTTCCTTGCCCTGGCTGCACAGCCACACCCACCGAATGAAGCTGGGCTTGGTGTCTACTTGGCTTGGCTTTGGTAGCCAGGACTAGACAGGACTCAGCCACCACAGCAGCTGCTTCTTTCTCTGTGGCCTCTGACACACAGTTCCCATTCTGCACTTTCCCCCTTTCGTATGACTGACTGCTGTCTTGGAAGTCAGCCAGCATTCTGGATTTGCGTTTGTTTCCTTATCACTGTGTGGTGTGTGACTGGAAGTCCGATCAGTTAGATTCTGTCAGAGTTGAGATTTCTGACAAGGATGGTCAGTATCAGGTGCAGGGCCGTGATGTTCAGTGTTCCCCTGTTGAGATTGCTGAGCTTGGTCCTTGACCGAGATGGAGACTCGCAAAGGCACACTTCTCCCTTCGCTATTGACATGCGGCCCATGGGATTATCCATGAGATCCTGTGAATATTCCATTGAATATTGTTGCCTGGATCTCTTATGTGAGACTGCAGAATGGTGACTTTCTGCTGCTGTTACTCTGTTTCTGTAAACAAGAGCTGTTTTGTCCCTCCCTTCTGCTTCTCCTCCTTGTCCACTGGATTTTTATTTATTGTATTATTATTTGGAACAGCCTTATTACCAAGTTGGCTGACATCTAGCCAGTGGCTTTAAACTTTTTCTTGATCTAAATTTGCATCCATTGTTTCCATGATTTTGTTAACCTGATTTGAATCTGTTAATAATACCTTTTTAGTTATTAGCTCTCGCCAAAGTTGAAGAGTGAACTATAAACCACATACCATATGCCATCTTCATGCAGTTTTAGTCCGCCTAAGAGAGTTCTTTCCTTGATCTGTTAGGTTTCACCTAATAATATCTTGCATATGTGTAATTGTTTGTTTCGTTGAGAGGCGAGAGACAAAGGTGCTATTTGCTGGTTCACTCCCCAAATGCCCGTAAGAGGTGGCCTGCTCAGACTGAGGCTAACAGCTAGGGCTCCCACATCACCTGCCTCCCAGGGGCTGCATTAGCAGGAAGCTGGAGTCACGAGTCCACTGCTGAACCCAGGCACTTCAGTGTGGGAAGCAATTTGTTTAGCTCCTAACTGAAGGCGCAGCCCAAGTGAGTGCTTGTTTCCATCAGCACCTGATGTTCTCCTTGGCTCTGGCAGTAAAGTAGCTCCCATTCTTAGGATGACTGTCATAATTTCCCATTACGTGGAAAATGACTGGATTTCGGTCATTTGGGAGAATCTCGTTTTTAAATGTGTGTGTTTAGTGATGGTACATCTTGTGGATTGCTTGGTCCAGGTATGCACTGCCCAAATGTTAGCACTGTTTTCCAGAGTTTATCTTACATTCCAAGCTGAATTCTTGCCCCACAGACTGTCCCAGGCGGTCCACCTGTGCATGGGGGTTGAGAGGATCCTCTGCTGAGCTGAATACAAGGGGGTGGCCGTCACAGAGGGCAGCCTGGACACTCTCAGCTCCAGACAGCAGAGAAATGGGGTGCACTCAGGGTGGTGTGGGTGCCACAAATCCAGTGTTCTTCCTGCTCCCACCTAGCCGTGCTGCCCACACCCTTCCCTCGAAGCGCGTTCAGCCAGATTCTCCAGAACTTTAAAGTCTTTGGTTCCTGTTCCTCATCACATTTCTCATGTGTCTTCAACTTCCTGGGAGCCTTATTTAGTGGACTGATGTCTATTTCCCTTCATAGTACACATATGCCCAACTTCATTATCTTCTTTAAAATCTTTTCACTCCCTTCCAGCTAACTGGTTTTTGTTTTTGTTTTTTTAAGATTTCTTTTTATTGGAAGATCAGATATACAGAGAGGAAGATCTTCCTTACGCTGATTCACTCCCCAAGTAACTGCAATGATCCAAAACCAGGAACCTCCTCTGGGTCTCCTATGCGGGTGCAGGGTCCCAATGCATTGGGCCGTCCTCCACTGCTTTCCCAGGCCACAAGCAGGGAGCTGAATGGGAAGTGGAGCTGCTGGGACCAGAACTGGCACCCATATGGGATCCTGAGTGTGCAAGGCAAGGACTTGAGCCACTAGGCTACCACACCAGGCCCTCCTCTTTTGTTTTTTAAAGATCTATCTATTGGGCCTGGCTGCGTGGCCTAGCGGCTAAAAAGTCCTCGCCTTGAACTCCCCGGGATCCCATATGGGCGCCGGTTCTGGTCCCAGCAGCTCCACTTCCCATTCAGCTCCCTGCTTGTGGCCTGGGAAAGCAGTGGAGGACGGCCCAATGCATTGGGACCCTGCACCCGCATAGGAGACCCAGAGGAGGTTCCTGGTTCCCGGCTCCGGATCGGCGCAAGCACCGGCCTATTGCAGCTCACTTGGGGAGTGAAACATCGGACGGAAGATCTTCCTCTCTGTCTCTCCTCCTCTCTGTATATCTGGCTTTCTAATAATAATAAAATATTAAAAAAAAAAAAAGATCTATCTATCTATCTATCTTAAAGAGTTACAGAGAAAGAGAGAAAGTTACCCAGGTTCTTCCTTCTGCTTGGTTCTCCCCAAATGGCCGCAGTGGCCAAGACTGGGCCAGGCAAAGCCAGGAGCCAGGCGCTCCATCTAGGTCTCCATGTGGTTGCAGAGTTCCAAACTCTTGGGTCATCTGCTGCTGCTTTTCCGAGACCATCAATAGGGAGCTGGATCAAAAGTACAGCAGCCAGGATTCGAACCAGTGCCCATGTGGGATGTGGGCATTGTAGGTAGCAGCTTTACCCACTACAACGCAGTGCCTGCCTCCTGTTTAACTCCTGAGCAGGCTGAAAGCCTAAGTGCTGTTCAGGCCTGGTCCCCCTCTGCCAGCCAGTGGTGGGGCTGTGGGCACTCTCCTGGACTCTTCACCTGGTAGCTGATTTCCCAGCATTCCTGCCTGTACTTCCTGTGCCATACTGAGAGCTGCCCAGTCGTGTTGTGACATGCCTAGGATGATGACCTGAGTTTCACCCTTTGCCTTGTGTATCACACCAGAGCTACTGGCCAGACCAGCACCCATCTACTGCTTTGGAAGAGAAAGAAGGGGCAGGGTAGGGAAATGAAGTGTCTCAGCCTGGACACCATCAGTGCTGGTTCTGGGTGATTCATTGTGTCTGTGTGTGTCTGGCCGCTGCCCACTGCGTACAGTAACAGCTTCCAGCTGTGACAACATAATATCCTCTGATGTTGCCAGATGCCACTTTCAGGCTATCTGGGTGAGAGCCACAGCTCAAGCCTGATGGCTGCAAAGCAGGTGCTCAGAATGACCCACGTGTGTTTTCATGCCTACAGCGACAGGTACTGCCACCATTCCTTCAGAGCACGGGGGTTTGGTCCATGGTGTTCCCACATCTGCCTGCATGCCTGTAGGTTTTTAAAAACTGTGTTGGAAAGGCAGAACAAGACAGATGCAGAGACTATTCTTCATCTGCTGTTCCACTCCCCAGATCACTACACAGCCAGGTCCAGGCTGTGCTGACGCCAGGAACACCGTCCTCAGCTCCCACACTGGTGGCGGGGGCCCAAGCAATCGGGCTATCTCCTGCTGCCCTCCCAGATACATTAACAGGACGCTGAATCGGAAGGAAGGCAGCCGACACTTGGACTGGCACTCTGGGATGGGATGCCGAATAATCCACAGCATCACAACACCAGCCTTATTATTTTGTACTTACTTGAGGACAGCAGTATATATTTGTAGCCAACAGGATCTTAAGGTTGCTTGTTTTTGCCGCTGCCTCGTGTTTTGCAAAGATGAATGGCAGTGTAGAGCTGGCGACTCCTGCTTTATCTGCCGTCACGGGTGCTGTGAGGGGAGCTGCGGGCTGCCGTCTTCCATTGCACATGGCTCGTGGTAGCAGTGTCGCTTCTTCACTGATAACATGCCTAAACACCATCTGAAAAAGCAGCCTCATAGCATGGCGTTGTTGAGATTTATTTGTTTATAGTGTGTGAAAGGCAGAGTTACAGGGAGAGAAGAAAAGACAAAGAAATTGCCCATCCATTGGTTGACACTGCAAATTGCAGGAGGTGGGCTGGTCGAAACTCAGGAGCCAGGAGCTTCATGTGAGTCTCCCATGTGAATTCAGGGGCCCAGGCACCTGGACATCTGCTGCTTTCTCAGACACACCTGTAGGGAGTGGGATAGGAAGTGGAGCAGCTGGGACTTGAACCTGTGCCTTTATGGGATGCTGTGCCTCAGACGGACAGCCTGTCACACTACAGTGCCAGCCCCGATTGTTTATGCCTTCCTTCCTTCCTTTGTGTTTGTTTCTTAACATGTATTTGAAAGACAATGTTACAGGGGTTGGGGGAGGCAGAGCAGAGAAAGATCTTCATCCTCTGTTTCACAATGGCCACAATGGTCAGAGCTGGGTCAGTCTGAAGCCAGGAGCCAGGAGCCTGTTCCACATCCCCTACATGGGTGCAGTGGCCCAAATTTCTGGGCTGTCCTCCACTGCTTGTCCAGACACATTAGCAGAGGGTTAGACTTGAAGTAGAACACTTGAATCAGCGCCCGCATGGCATGCTGCTAATGCAGGTGGCAGCTAGAGCGTAACACTCACCCCAGCATGAGATTTGTTTAGATCCTAACTTTTGTGATTTAAGGGGGAAAAAAGTGTGTGTATGTGTGTGTGTGGAGAGAGAAAGAATGAGTTCCACTGCTGACTATATGCACACTTGGGGCAGACACGGGGCCTCCGGGTCCCCGATTCTGCTTGAGGACATTGAGCCACACTGCGTAAGCAAGTATGTGCCGCGCTGTTTGTGTCGCCCAGACAGCCTTCGTGATGCCTCACTTGCATTAGTTTGAGGGCTAGATTGTGCACAGTCTGGCTTCCTGTTAGTCAAGCAGAGCCCTGGGGACACAGGTCCCATGGGGCAGTCTGCCCAGGTCAACTCCTTCCTGGCACCTGGGCCTGAAGGGTGGGCTGCTCTCCCTCTGTCCCAGACTCAGCCCTGGGCTAGAGAAGGTGCCCAAGACCCTGAGCTTTCAAGGCCGCTAGGAGGAGCCACATAGCAAACATTGTAGGAGGAGGTGAGCCACGTGAAAGCAGGTTGGCCTTTAAAATCCCTTGCCTCCTTATTTCCTTCCTGCCTTACTCTCCGTTCTCTGCTGGCCAAGTAGACAGCCTCCCTAGGGGATGGGACAGGTAGTTAAGAGCCAGTCCCGCCTCCCAAGCATCTCATCCCTCCCGCCACAGCCCTAGGACAGGGGCCGCCTACCTTGGCCTGTGGAAGATAACAGCCTGGTGGGAAACATGCTTGTGTGGGGCAGGCTGTTTTCAGTGTGTGACCAGAGTGAACAATCCAGCCAAGGCAGAACGCATCTTAACTGTGATCTTGTTGTCAGAGCTCAGTGAGTCTCCACTTTGCCGGTGCCTGAGAACTGGAGTTGTGTTTGGGCCAAACATCGGCCCTGAGGATAGGAAAATACTGCTATTCCATGTGGAGCTTGGGAGGCCCAGGCGGCCCCCCACCCCATCTTGTGGGTCACTCGACACCCGTTTCCTGCCGGCTCCTTGACTGCACAAGCATCTTTGGTCTTTGCTGCTTTTCTACCTTACAAACACTACCTGGAAACGGGGCTGGGTGGTCCTCTGGACCCAGCATGCCACTGCAGGCTGAATGTTAACGAGAATGTCCATGTGCCTCTTTGCCAACAGAAAACCTGGAATATAATGTGGAGCCTCAAGAAATCTCACACCCAGATGTGGGACGCTATTTCTCAGAGTTTACCGGCACTCACTACATCCCCAACGCAGAGCTAGAAATTCGGTATCCGGAGGATCTGGAGTTTGTCTATGAAACGGTGCAGAATATTTACAGTGCGAAGAAGGAGAACATAGACGAGTGAAGTCTAGTCCCGAGCACATTGCCCCTTTGCCGCTGCTGCTATCTTCCCAGAGAACGGGATTCCGGAAGCGGACGTCTCCAGTGCCCCCTGGAGTCACGGCACCAGGAAAGCCACTTCAGCCAGGAGTGCTGCTTGCCTCCTGCTCAGCTTAGATAGGTGCGCTCTCCTCCAGCTGCAAAGACAATGTTGCTCTCGGCCTACACTAGTGAATTGATGGGAAAGGCACTGTGTTCGGTGGCATGGCTTGTATGCTTGTCCTGTGGTGGCAGTTCGTGACACCCTGTCTTCATGAGGTCTCCAACAGTTGACACCCTCATAACCATTCTATCCACGTGGCATTCCTCCATCTGTCTACACCTGTCTCAGAACATTTCATTTGCTGGATGGATGGGTCATCCAGTGGCAGTAACTGCTCTCTGATCTCGGGCACACGGTCCCTAACAGGAGAGGCTGTCCAGTTAGCTGCGTCTTCAGAGGTTAAGTGCTTTCTTGGCAGCATCTTGGAGATGGAGACATTAACAAACTAATGATAATTAGAATCATTTGAATTAATTTTTTTTAATATGTGAAACACAAATTTCAAATGTTTATCTTTTTCTAGACTGGGAGAATAATAGTTTTCCCTTCCGTATTCCTCTGTTGGGTTTATGCACATCACTACAGATCTTTAGTTTTCTGTTACACAGAATCCTTTGAGAGAGCGCATGATGATTGCCTTTATGAGTGGATTTCTCCACATTTCTACTCTTGCTTCCCTTAAAGTGACTACTTGTGTTCTTAATCTGCTGCAGCACATTATTAAACCAGCCATGGGTTCTTTCTGTGGTGAAACATAGAAATCTGACACGAAAAAATGTTAGCTCCTCAGAGTCCTACCCCCTGGTGTCCAAAGACCAGAAGTCTGGGATTTCACTCTTGTCATTAAAAAAAAGAAGATAAACGGAATCTTGAAAACTTTGGGAAGAGGAGCTTTCACACCCTTGGTCATTACGTAGTCACTTCAGGACTTCTCTGGAAGTGGCGGGGTAGACATGCACAGATGGTTTTTCGTTTCTGGCGTGCGGGCGCCCAGGGACAGAGGTGCGTGTGCGCTCTTCATGCCCAGCTGCCAGTGCCCACGCCTGGCCCCGGGAAGGGTGGGCCTCGCTGTTCCCGTGCTGTCCTCTGTGCTGCTCCCAAGCTCCTGCCACCCGCACTGCCAGTGTTCGGCCAGCTCATCTTGTAATTAACCAGTAGAAACTGCTTTCTGGAGGTAGTTGTTTTACTCTGCGTTTCAAGTATGCAACACAGTTAACTCGAGCGAATGAGGCTCCAGGCCTTATGGGCCCACCGGCCTCCACGCCCGCCCGCCCATCTATCCGTCTGCATGCTATTTCCTCACACCCTGTTGAATGACTGCTTGCTGATTCCTCCATGGAAAGCCCAGGGTGACGGAGGTTTGGGGAAGCCCCCGAGAGCATCTCCTAGCTAGGGAAGGCTGTGGGATGGCTGTTGGGGTTTTGACCAGTCGGCTCCTTCGAGCCCCGAGGAGTTCTTCCTCACCTCCCCAATCCAGAGTCAGAGGGTTTGGACTTGAGTTTGAGAATGTGACCACACCATCCCTCGCCCGCTGAGGCCAGGGGACTTGACACTACACTGCTTTCAAGGTGACAGGTCGAGAACAGGAAGTTGTTCCGAGGCACACCACTCGGAATTGGGGAGCGTGCCAGAGGTAGACACGTTGGTCTTGTGGTTTGATTTCCGTTTCCCTTAGAGTCGCATCAAAGGCAAGAAAGCTGGTTTTACCTTTGCTGACCCAGTTGTAAATATGTATCTGGACTGTTTTTAAATGTGTTTCTTCATGAATGCTCCCCCTGGCTCCGGAAAACCTGTATCACCTGTGTACGTCGCTATTTGGGCACTTTATATTTTTCTAAAAATGTGTTTTGGATCCTGTACTCTAATAAATCATAAGTTTCTTTTTAAAATTTTTTTCCAAAAGTTTTCTCCATTTTAAAAAGCCCTGTTATAATAGTAGACCTTTCACAATGTTAAAGTATTAAACATTTACAGGTCTTAGCTTCCTTTCTCTTAGAATGAATGCCAATTTTTTTTTCTTTTTGTACAATGATCAATAAACGAAACTTACCCAGAGAATCTGCCCACACAGACTGCCCGATTTCGTTTCAGAGCAAAAGCCCCGACCTGTCCTGACCTCAGTAGATGCGCTCTCCTGGCCTTCCCGTCCCATTGGTGAGTGCACAGTGCATCGTGATGTGCTGTTTCCCCCACCGAGTGCAGGCTGGGCTGGCGGGCTTGGGAGGTTCTGAGTGTCTCTGGTTGCCCCTTTTGACTTTTGGGAAGATTATATGATATACAGCGATTACTGCACGTGCCTGGAGGAAGACCAAGTTCCGGTATGTTTGGTTCCTGTTGACTCCCACAGCCAGCAGTGCCCTTGGGAGTGCTGGTTCCGCAGGATGGTGATCCGTGCCATGTAAAGGGTCCTGGGTTAGAACCAGGCAGTTGGCGGAGGGTGCTGTCTTCCCAGACCCCTGCTGTAGTGCTGTGCGTCAGGGCTCGCCCAGACCCGACAGTGCACCATGCCCTCCTGACTCAGCAAGATCTGGGTCTCTCCTTAACCATCCCCAGGGTCCAGCATTCGCACCCCGACTGACACACATCCAGGAAGTCCCAATACAGCCTGCCCCCCACCAGACCAATGTTGACAAGCATGGTGTTCAGAACATCCACCTAGTCAGGGTCCAAAAGGCTGGCTCTGTCCCCTTGGCCAGAGCCACACGCAGGTGTCACTGTGTGTGCAGTTAAACGGCAGAACCGGGTCATGAGACGGGCCTGTGCCCAGTACTGTCGCCGATTCACTGTTAATGTGCTGTGTGCCATACTGTTTCAGGTCAGGGGCTACACTGCAGGCAGGCCTCTTACTGAGCAGGGAAGAGGCCTTTCCTGAGTCTGAACATGGATTACCAACACATTTTTGCAGGGAAGGAGAATGTTGACCTGGATGATGGCAGGGTTGGCAATCACATGACTGGTTAGTGGGTGAAGCTTGGTGGTGGTGGTGGTGGTGGTGACTGCAATTGTGTGTGTAGCTGTATGGTGTCTGGCTGGTACAGGCCTAGAACCCAAATGCCTTGGACTTCACAGGCCCCCACACCTACTCTTCTGCACGGCTTTTACTTTGAAAAATGGAAAAAGCATTCCCTCGGGCAAGGGCTGTGTGTGCAGAAACGTAGACTGCTGCTGCTAGATGACCTCACTAAAGGACACCTTGGATCGTTAGCATCGTGCCGTCCAGGCAGGCAGGACCCCGGGAACAGCCACGTGGTTGGCGCCCTGTGCAACTACCTCACTCTTCTCTGGTTCCTTGGCTGGGGGTGGCTTCTGTCTTCACCGTTTTAGGTCTGAACATTTAGGGTCTTTGAAGGTCACAGACTGTCTCAACGAGTGAACTTCTGTGCAATTACAGAGCCCATGTGTCCCAGCCATTCAGCGATGTTTGCATTAGGATAATGGCAGCTCTGTAATAAATAGACTCAGAAATTACAGGGTGACTTGAACACAGCGGAACTTTCTGGCTCCCATGATGCCAGGCAGGGGCGTGGTTACCAGGCTGCAGGCACAAGACTCAAGTTCTCCACCATCCAACAGCATCCCAGGAACAGCTCATTCTGTCCTGCTAGAAGGTAGGGAAAGGGGGGAGCAAGTGTGTGGGCGTGTCCTTGAGCAGTCCTGGGCAACTCGTAGATCCACCCATGTACTGCTGCCCAAGAGGGACATGTGGTCATGTTCCCTATTAAGATGGAATTTGCATTCCACTTCCATTGCAGACCCGAGCTTCCACGTACTTAGTATGTGTGCATTGTCACAGCACTGTCACTGGCAGCCAGTTCTAGAGCACACCCATTAGCACGTGTTCCCCTTCCTAACTGGAAATCCCCAACCTGCGCGTACCCTCTTGTGCCCAGCTTCCTGGTATTGACGTTCACCCTCAGCCCCTTCATTCCTGTTGATGGCCAAAAAGGGGTCTACCAGCTAGCACCCCCTGGGCTTCCCAGGTGGCTGTTGGTGGGCATAGGGGCCATGTCCATCTTTCAGTTGCTCACTAGCACCGCCCGTAACATTTTAATGCCAAAGAACTACGTCTGCGTAGGTATTTTATGTACATGTTGCTTTTGCATGCTTTTGCGTCCATCACCCACCCCACCCCCCCGACGAAAGAACTGCCGTTGGCCCATGGGGGGGCACTGTTGGTCCATTGAGAACCTGGCTGTGCTTTGGAACGGCTGCCGGCTCTTGGTTCTAGCACCTTCTGTTGCAGTTGTCTTTTTCACCTGCCCACCTTTGGGCCAGGAGCCATTGTGAAGATGGAAGAAGTACCAGAATCCATCAGAAAGTTTGTGGGAAATGAAACTGGAGGAAGAGTGTTTTGGGGAGGTGACCATTTGGCACAGCAGTGAAAACCCTGCATCCCCTGTTGGAGTGTCAGGGTTCAAGGAACTGCCTCTCTCCCAGTTCCAGCTTCCTGCTCCGAAGCACCTGGGACGGGGCGGGGTGGGGCAGAAACCTTGGCTCTGGGAAGGTCCCTGCTCCCCAAGCAGGAGAGTCAGTTTCAGATACCTATGTCCTGACTTTGACCTTACCTTGGCCCAGATGTTGGCAGACATTTGGAAAGTAAACCAATGGGTGAGAGTTTGATTGCCTGCCTCTCAAATAAATTTTGATTTTAAAAGATAAGTTTATTTTTGGACACACAAAATTGAAATTCATGTTTCATATTTTTTGCTTTATGCACTTATTTTTTGGTGAACTTTCTGGAGATTCTACAGAGACATGGATTACACTGTCACATGGGATGCCGATGCAGCAGGCAAAAGATGAGTGTGCTATGCCACTGTACCTGCTCCATGGTTTCTTTACCTCCTAGTTGAATCCCCTCTGAGGCTTTATCTCAGTTGACTTGGTCTTTCTCCCTGGCGTGGTGGCTTCCCCCGGCCCTTGTTGTAAGGGGCAAGTCCCTCAGCACAGCCACACCAGGCTCTGCAGCAGCCACAGGTGACAGGCTCCCACTTGCCTGCCCACTCCCTCCTCCCTCATTGTTACCCAGCACTTTGCCAAGAGCCGCTTGGCTCTGCTCCGCACCACCCTACATCCTCCTCCCTGGCAGGGCCTTGCCACCCGCTCACAATCCTGGGATTAACCCTGTGACAGCTCTGGCCACCCTAGATCTTGGTTTCTTACCTGTGTGTCCCCCACAAATGCTACACACTCTTTAAAAGCAGGCATAGAGGTTGGGCCACTGCTATCTGTATTTTGTGTTGTAGCTGGCACTTGCTAAACTGGGTTGAGAACGCTGTCATTATGTTTTCAAAGATGCCATCATCTGGGAGAACAACCAATTTTAGAAAGGAAGAAAGGAGAAAACAGCCATTTGCAACATTGACCCCCAAGCTGCTCCAGACGTGGGGCCCCAGTGATGGGGTGTGGCTCCGCCCAGCCGGAGTGCCGTGGACTCGAACAGACCCCCTGGACGGTCTCGGGAATGACAGTGTTTATCACGGCAAGGCAGCCGTTGACGAGGGGCAAGCAGACGGGGAATTTCGGGCTCCGTCAGCCAGACGACGTCTGCGCAGCTGCTGCACGGCTCAGGTGTGGAAGCAGCCACAGTGTGTGGGCCTGGCCGCTGCCTTCACTGCCTTGTCTGCAGCCACAGACAGTGTGTGGGCCTGGCCGCTGCCTTCACAGCCTTGTCTGCGGGCCTGGAGGGGCTCCGCTGCAGGAGGAGGGCGCATGGTCGTGTGGACCATCTCCAATTCCGGCTCGTTTCCCTCCGTCGTCCCTGTGGTGCCACTGGGCTGTAGGCACTCAGGAAACACTTGCTTGGCCAAAAGCACATGCCACGGAAGGGGCCGCCATGCACGCTGTATCCCACAGCTGTTCCTCCTTTCTCCATAAGAACAGACCGATTTTCTTCTGGCAGCAGCACACCTACACTCCGGGTATGAATGACCCAGCTGTGGCGGCAGTCATGTGCCAGCAGCCGGCCTGGGCAAGGGTGTGCAGCGTGGCGTACTCCGTGTCTGCAGAGTGGGGTAAGAGTTTTCTCACTGAAGAAAAAAAAAGAACCTTTTTCTTTGTGATCTCTCTCTTCCTCACTCCTACCAAGCGATGCTGAGATGGCTGGTCTTGGGTCAGTCATTTTGCAGGCACGAAAGGAAGGCTAAAGGATCATGGAAATCCCAGCCCCAAGCCTTGGCTTGGCTGTGTTTCAGCACAACCCCGGAAATGCCCACCACTGAATTCCAGGGATGGGATGGTGTGTATGCGTGTTTCTGCCACGTAGTCTCTGGTTGCCTTAATGATGCTCTGCGGGTACAAGAAGATGGTAACTTTTTCTCAGTCTCTCGCTCCCCCAGTCTTGGATCTTTGCTTGTCCATCTGCAATCAAACATGGGATCCTTGGGGAGAAATTCTGTGGTGACAACACAGATACTCAGGAGCCCAGGGGCCTGGGGAGCTGCAGCCGGAGGAGCCACAGCATCCTCTCATGCCCATCTGAAAGAGCCCAGCCTGGCTACGGGTATGATGTTGTCATAGCAGCAGCCACCACCAAGGAATGTTCTCAAGAGAACATCTCCTTCCAGGTGAGCCAGGACAGGCACTGGCCTGCCCGTCAGTGTGACGTCACCGCAGCCTGGGGACATGAGTGCTCCACCTGACAGCCCACCCCTCAGCAGTCTCCACGCCGTCTCCAAAGAGGCTCTGCTCCAGGTGACCAAGGTGCTCTTTCCACGATGCACACAGCTCCCAGGAGCCAGCCTGACCATCCCTGTCCCGTTACCAGGCCCACCCCAGGGCCAGATGGCTCCCTCAACACCTGCAGGTGCTTCATCTTTGGCTGGGACGAGCCGCACGCAGGGAAGCGGCAGCCGCATGAGGGCCAGCCTGGATTGTCTACCACCTGTTGGCATCTTTAGTTCCACACCTGGGTATTTCTGGCTGGGACAAGCCCCATGCAGGGAGGTGGCAGCAGCATGCGGGGTGTCCTGACTTGTCCCCCACCTCTTGGTATCTTCAGTTCCACACTTGGGCAGACACAGGGAGCCCTGAGACTAGGTGCTCCAGGAGGCTGCTGGCAATGACCCCAAGTGTCGCTCCTGGTGAGCAGCCCAGCTGCAGAGAGCAGATGGGCCTCAGGCTCCAGCATTTATTGAGCACCTACTGGCCCAGTAGGTGTCACTGCATGTGTGAGGGTACTTCACAAAAGATGTTCATTTTGGTTCCAAAAAAATTCATACTCATTGCATTTTAAAAGATCCAAAGCATATTATAAAAAAATATGCATGAGGTTCAACTTTGTAAATTTTACATTCAAATCAACTTTTGATTCCATTTTTAAAAATTATATTTGGAGATGTTACAGAGATAGTGAGAGACAGAGATCTTCCATCCACTAGTTCACTCCCCAGATGGCCACAATGACTAGAACTGGCCCAGGCCAAAGCCAGGGAGCTGGGAACTCCATCTGGGCCTCCTGCACAGGTGGCAGGGACACAACTACAGGCCATGCTCTGCTGCTTTTCCAGGCACATTATTAACAGGGAGCTGAATCAGAAGTGGAAGAGCTGGACTTGAACCCATGCTCATGTGGGACTCTGGCACTGCAGGTGGCAGCTTAGCAATGCCAGCCGCTTCCTTCCATCTGTATATGAAGTTGCTGCAGTGGCCTGGTTCTGTGAGCTCACCGGGCACCAGGCATGACCCGGACACATCTCTGCTCACCACGACAGCCCCACAGGTAAGTGCTGTTCTGATTCACACATTCTAGATAACAGCTGATGGTGTCTAGCAGCGTGGACCCTGGAGCTTCAGCATTACCGGGGACCTGCTCAGAAATTCAGATTCTTGGGCCCCACACCAGTCAGGAACTGTAGGATGAAATCCAGTTATGGTTGTTTTAACCTGCCCTTCAAGGGCTTCATTTGAAAAAACAAAAAGAATGCATTTATGTTCATTTTTCTTAGAGCTGCTGCACTCTGATTCTTCTACAAGTGCTGGCAACAGCAGGCGCTGAGCTGGCAGCTTGGAACTCCATCCAGAGACCTGGGTACCACAGCCATCGTTGCTGCCTCCAGGGGGGCTGTTGGTAGCAGAGTGGATCAGAGGAAGAGCTGGGATTCAGACCTGGACACTGCAGTAGGGGGAGCTGGTTTCCCAAGAGGTGACTTGAATGCTGCATCATGGGCCCGCCATGAAGTCAGGAAGCCACTGAGCCCAAGGACAGAAGTGGGATTAAAAGATAAGCTTCATTTTAGTGCAAGTTTCTGAGGTACGCGCACATTGTGTTTGTCTTAGTACATGTTCCCTGGGACCTGTGGAAGTCCCCCGTGTCTTCGGTACAGCCAGTCTGAGCGAGGGCTGCGGAACACAGTTGTCCACAAGGAGTTCGGTGCTTAAAGGCTTTGGAAGATCAGTTCAGAGATTCCCTTGGTTTTTAAAATATTAGTGTTCCATTCATTACACACACAGATCTGACACACCAGTTCTCTGAATTGTGTGTCAAATGCATATCGCTATTTTGTTTGGGAATTGATGGAATTTTACAGTCACTTAAGTGTTTTTAACCGCTTGATTAAATTCCCTTAAATGCTTCTCCGGTGCACTAATGGATTTAATGTATTTGATTTCTTCTTAAGTACTTTGAAAATCCTTGCCACATACTTCATTATCAGTTCTTACACAGCTGGTAAATTGAAACTTCTGAACGTGGCACGTCTTACAGTGAGCAGCCAGCCAGGCAGCTAAAATGCTCAAGTCCCCCATCAGGGGGCCTGGGTTCCATACAGGACTGTAACTCCAGACTCCGGCTTCCTGCTGGCGACCCACCCTGGGAGGCAGCAATGACAGCCTATTAGATCCCTGCCAGGTGTATAGGACTCCTGGCTTTGGTCCTCCCCCTGCCCCAGCCGTTGTGGGCATTTAGGTAGCAAGCTAGTGGATGAGAGATCTTTTTGTGTGTGTGTCAAAAAAATTTTTAAAAAATTTTTTGGGGGGTCAGGCTGCGTGGCCTAGCGGCTAAAAAGTCCTCGCCTTGAACTCCCCGGGATCCCGTATGCGCGCCGGTTCTAATCCCGGCAGCGCCACTTCCCATCCAGCTCCCTACTTGTGGCCTGGGAAAGCAGTTGAGGACGGCCCAATGCATTGGAACACTGCACCCGCGTGGGAGACCCGGAAGAGGTTCCAGGTTCCCGGCTCCAGATCGGCGTGCACCGGCCTGTTGCGGCTCACTTGGGGAGTGAATCATCAGACGGAAGATCTTCCTGTCTCTCCTCCTCTGTGTATATCTGGCTGTAATAAAATGAATAAATCTTTAAAAAATTTTTTTTTCAAGATTTATTTATTTTTATTGCAAAGTCAGATATACAGAGAGGAAGATCTTCCGTCAGATGATTCACTCCCCAAGTGACCTCATCGGCTGGAGCTGCACCGATCCGAAGCCAGGAGCCAGGAACTTCTTCCAAGTCTGCCATGCGGGTAGAGTCCCAAAGCTTTGGGCCGTCCTTGACTACTTTCCCAGGCCACAAGCAGAGAGCTGGATGGGAACCAGGGCTGCCGGGATTAGAACCATCACGTGCCAGATGGGATCCTGGCACATGCATTCAAAGCAAGGACTTTAGCTGCTAAGCTACCATGCCAGGCCCCCCAAAAAATTTTTTTAATTGACCGTCTGAAGTTCTCTTAAACAGTAGTGTTGTGGTTACTAACTGAATTCTCTTAGAACTTCCAAGGTAAAAATCTGGCCAACACAGCAGAGTGAGATGTACACTTAGAAATGGTAAAGATAATAATTTTCATGTTACATATGCTTTACAGCAACTTTTTAAAAGACCTGGCCGTAATGGATCACTCGGCTCATGTAACATTGGAATCACCAGGCCTTCTTGTGAGATGATGCTGCACCTCCCTGGAATGTTTCAAAAGTAAGATGAGCTGTCTTCCAATTCGCTGAGTCTTAAGAAGGCTCATGGGAAATGCGTGTGATGAAGAAAACTGCATGAATCTTGAAAAAAAAAATTTTTTTGCAGCAAAGTATACTTGACATTCCATGTATTGCTGAATTTTCCAAGTCTCTGCATGTTCTACGGACCCCACCAGCAGGGGCAGCAGAGCTTTGAAGGGCAGCCTTGGCTGTGACAGGTGACTGGCAGCAGGTGCTTTAACTTCAGGCAAGGGTCTGGGTGTGCCACGGGCGAGGTGGAGAGGGTGATGTTTGCTGGGGACAGAGAGAGCAGCCGGTGCCAGGTGGGCTTTGCTGTGCTTTTTGTCAACATTTCTGTTCTTGGTGACCAGCCTTCTAGGGACCAGAAGTCCCAAGCAAGACATACACCACACTGTCTCCAGAGCTGGCTGCTGCTGGCCGGTGCAGAGAGCTGCCAGTGGCTCTTTGGCCAGGAAGGAGGAATTGATTTTTGCAAGGACTTCAGTGAGAGTCGCTGCTGCTGGCAGAGTCCAGGGCCCTGCCCGCTTCCACATGAAGTGCTGGTTCCCACGCCCGCCAGCCCTGGGCTGGGGACAGGATCTCAGTTCCGCCCCTGTGTCCTCTACGCCTCCCCGGGGACTTGGAGGCCTGGAGGATTGCAGACTGCTGGCCCTGCACTCCCCTGGCTTCCTGCTGCCCTTACTCCAGCCCTTTGGGATGGACTAGCCGTGTGCGGATTGACGTCAGAGAAGAAGGGTTTTCCAGGAAGGATGCCTGAGGACTGTCTTTGCAGGGAGGGTGATCAGATGGGAGCACACGCAACTGGGAGTCTGGGAAAGTCGCTGTGAGGTGTGGAGCAGCCTTGACCCCTATCCCAGCCTTCTAGGCAGTCCCTGCTCCCACTGAGGACCCCTCTCCTGCAGCGCAGCTGCTGAGTCACCCCAGAGCCCCCAGAAACACCAGCCCTACTCTGCACTTGGTCTAGCAGGGGGCCCCAAAGTGACTGTGGAAGCTGCTGTGTAAAGCCACCTGATGGTGCATGTCCATGAGAAGTCACCAGCTGCCACAATTCAGAAGGAGAGGCGGGGGGGGGCGGGGCGGGGAGAAAGAGAGGTGTCAGATTCAGCGGCAACCTTCTCAGGACACCTATTGGGGTGGGGGTAGGTAAAGGACCCCAGCATCCATGGGGGGGGACGTTTACCACACCACAAGTCCTGGAGAGTGAGCAGGTGGGTCGCCCAGTTCTGGAGGGCTGCTTTGTTCAGGACCCTGCAGCTGGGGCCAGCGATGCCTTTTAAGCCTCATCCTACTATCCTATTCTAGAGTGGGATGCTGCTGTTATGAACCCATTTCACAGGCAAAGAAACTGAGGTTTAACAGATATACCGAGTTGGCCAACATTCTCAAGGAGAAGCAGCAGATGGTGGGGGTGGGGTCCAATGGGGTGGTCTCCCTGAAAGCGGGAAGCCCCTTAATCTTAGTGTGTCTGATCCCCCACCACACCCAAGGGGATATCCGGGTTTTGTAGCTGACGATGAGCTTTGCAGTGGAGACGTGGGTTCAAATGCTGCTTCTGTGATGGACAGGCTGGTTAATGCAGGCGGGGGTGTCTGTTTGCTGTGGGTGAGGTGCCCAGAACAGTGCCTCCCAGGAACAGTGGTGATGGAGAGTGACCAGTGCACGGAGTGACGTCTGCGTCCATGAGTGTTGTGTGCGCTGTGGCTCATTTCCTCTGCACCCCACCCCAGTGCCCAGCATCGCCACCATCACTGCCCTGCAGATGTGCAGACGAGGAGGGACTAAGTGATGCCCTCAAGGTCACAGCGCCGGGGTTTGAACCCAGGCCATCCAGCTCAGCACCTAGGTGGGGCTGGCTAGGCCCACGGTACCTACTCTGCCGCAGCAAGGGTTGTCAAAGGGGGTCATTCCAGGGCAGCCAGTGAGTCCTGCACACGCGACAGCCATCAGTAGTACCCTAATACTGTCCACAGGGCTGCCCAGCAGCTTGGCCCCTCCCATCTCCAGGCCCTGGGAACAGCTGGCCTCAAAACAAGCTGCACCTACAGAGTAGCACCACACACACTTGCGTTCCTAGGCTATTTATACAATTCTGCCAAAGCCGAGAGACTTCTCGGAGGTGGAGGTGTGTTCCCAAACCTAAGAATAGTGGCCGATGCCCAACAGGAGACGGGCTGCAGGACCTATGTGGCCAGCAGTAGCAGTGGAGTGAAGGGGGCACAGAGTTGCTCCCCACTGAGCCACAGCTGCCCCTGGAGGCTGGGGCGGGGTAGGAAGGCACTGAGTGGCCCCAGGTGAGCAGGCTTGAGTCTGGAAGTTTCTAGTCGGTCACTTGTTGCCTTCCATCACCCCACTGTGTGCTGAGTGCTGGCCTACTGGGCAGAGCAGAAGTCAGCAGGGGAGGGCTTTCTGGCGCTTGAAGGATTTAGACCCCATGTTTAGCAGTTGGGGGCCTCCATCCTGCTCAACCCCCAGGGAAGGGGCTTCTACCAGCACCTCTGCCCGCTGCCCCAGACACCCTAGGGCATATATGCATGCACCATGGTGTCAGCAACCCTGTGGTCCGGAGAGGGAGAGGTGCAACCTAGAGCCTGCTCCAAACCCAGCAAGTGCCTACCAACTTGTGAAATGCATCCTAGGAATAGAGGGTGAAGAGGAAGGCAAGCCACGGAGAAGTGCTGCTTTTCACCAGGGACTAGAAGCTTCTGACTAGACACAGGAAAGGCTGGGAGGAGAGGGAAGGGGAGCAGGCTACATTGGGTCACTTCAAATGCTGCTTAGGCACACAGCCTGGGCACCTGCCCACCGGCAGGTGAGTGGGAGAAAGATGGGCACAGGGTGTGTGTGTGTGTGTGTGTGTGTGTGTTTACGCACGCAGAGATAGATGGAGTAGGCCCTGGCCTTATCAAAGAAGATCCTGCCATTTGGAACCACATGGATGAACCTGCCTGGGGTAACGAACCAGACACGGTAAGATGAATACCCTGCAGCCTCACTGACACATGGACGTCAAAAAGAAGTAGAACTCACAGGAGCAGAGAGTTGGGTCCCGGCGCAGTAGCCTAGTGGCTGAAGTCCTCACCTTGCACGCACTGGGATCCCATATGGGCATCGGTTCAGTTCTTGGCTGCTCCAGCATCCAGCTCAGCTCTCTGCTTGTGGCCTGGGAGGGTACTGGAGGGTGGCCCAAAGCGTTTGAATCCTGCACCCATGTGGGAGACCCAAAGGAAGCTCCTGGCTCCTGGCTTCAGATCAGCTCAATTTTGACTGTTGCGGTCACTTGGGGACTCTGTTTCCTCCTCTCTGTAAATCTGACTTTCCAACAAAAATAAATCTTAAAGAAGCAGCAGCAGAGAGCAGATTGGCTGGGGCTGGCCGGGGAGGGCAGGCTCTGGTGCTCTCAGCTCTTGCCAAGTAGCAGGGTGCTGACACCCAGTGTCATTAGTGATAATGTTTTGTATTGTGGGAGCTTGCCAAGGCCGGGTGTTCACACAAACAATAGAATGGAAACTATGTGAGGTAATGGTTTTGATCATCAGCTTGCTGGTGAGACTTAATCCACAATCCATCCATTTGTTTATTTCATGAGTTTTAGACCACCCAACTTGTGTACTGATCAACCTTGCCTTGAGGAAGGAAGGGAAGATTCATCTTTTTTAAAAAAGAAGCGGAGAGGAGACATGACTTTCCCAAGATCATGCTGACGTTCAGGGCAAGTTCCTCTACCTCCTTCCCCAAGGTTATTGCCCCAGGAGAGCATCTCAGGGTGATTCCCCAAACTGCGGGAGCCTGTCCCCATGCAGCCTCAGTGGAGCAGGGTGGGGGCAGGTGCCCAACAGCCGTGGTGTGAAGTCACGCAGGTGCCACAGCCTCAAAGCTGGCATGCCACTCCCAGGGGTTAATGAGCCACGACTTCCACCTCCACTGCCAAGTGCGTGAGCAGACCAACATCACGTGACCAGACCTCGCCAAGAAAACGCTGCCTATGGCACGTGCCCCCGCCACAGTAGCCTGAGCTGCAGGAATCTCTGCCACCAGGTTGGTCACATTTGTGACTTGAAATAACCTTCTCCTTCTTGGTTGTACCGTTGAAGTACACCATCCCCTGAGCTCCCAGCCCCAGAGATCCTGATGGCATCTGCCAGGATTGGATCAGCCCAGGTCGGGCAGAGATGACGATACCCACAAAGCCCCCCTCCACATGTGTTGGGCTCTGCTAAGTCTAGTGGGTAGCCCAGTTTGAGAACCACTGCTGTTCTCCCCTGCACCTGCCCCACTGTTGCTGCCGCCTACAGCCCACAGGGGCCCCATGGGGCTGAGCCATGCCAGCCCATGCCACCTCCCTTGACCTGGAAGTGGACAGGTCTTCTGTCCTCCACATGACCTTCAGTGGCTGGGCTGAGATTATGACATTTCTGATCCTGTCCCACCTCCCCAGTGAGGCCCAAACCTCCTTGCAGAGGACAAGCTGAGGGGAAGCCCCCAGTTGCACTCCCCGTCGCCTGCAACCCAAACCAAGGGCAGGACTGCTCTCTGCAGACTCTGTCCCTCGCCACGGAGGCGCAGCCAGGCCCCGGGCCTGGCCCTGGAGCAGTGACCCCCTAGATGCGTCACACTTTACAGAGCATCTCCAGTGTGCTGTGCTGGCACTGGAAGGTTACTTCATGTAGAGTTCATGTACCCACTTCACAAACAGAAGTCAAGGCTCCAGGCGTAAGGTCACTTGCGGGAGGCCCAAGGCCAGACTTGAACCTGGATCTAGAACAGAAGCTCTCAGTGGCTCCTGGGAACCTGCAGTTCAGCACAAGGCAGGAGACCCTAACCTAAGTGACCGGGGACCACCCACACCCAGGCAACTCTCGGGACCTACTCGGGCCAGCCAACAGGGACCTCGCTGAGTGGCCACTCTGAGCTGCAGAAATGAAAGGGTTCAGCCACAGTTTTAAAGGGTAAGGGATCACAACACCACCTTCATCCCTAGCTGGAGAGAGAACCAAAGGGCTTCTCTCCCAGCTTCCTCCCATCAACCATGTGAGTGACCTCAGCAGAGCGGGGAAGTGGACTGTACGTGGAAGGGTTTGGACAGGGCAGCTGTGTGGGTCAGGCTCTCCTTCACTTTCTTCTCATCCTTCTCCTACTCCTGGATCCGGTTCCCAGGTCTGCCCTCTGCAGTCAAGTCCAGGAAGGTAGGAAGGGACAGCTCAGAGTGGATGACCGGGAAAGACGAAGCTGCTTGGTCAGCGGAGAGCAGGCCCTGGGCACTGATGGCTGCTGAGTCAGCATGGCCGATAGGCTGGAGGGTCCTGGGGCTCTGGCCGCACCCCTATCTTCACCACCCCTCCCATGCTGCTGGCACCCGAGTTGGCCCAACTGGGAGGTGCCTGCTGCCTCCTCTCCCAGGTAAGCCCCTAATTATTGACTGTACCAGCTCGGATCCCCAATATGTATTTATCATTCCTGCCTCCCAGGCATCCAGCCGGTGCGTCTTGCTGGGGCTGGCAGCCATCCCAGGAGAGAAGAAGCCAGGGAGAGAGGAGATGGCTGGGCCGGGCCTGCCCTGCCCCCAACCCTAGCCCCCCACTGCCTCCCTGGCTGGGCATACTCAGATGAAGGAGGTGGCAGATCTGCCCTCCTGGCTGCCCAGCTCTGCTTATGGCCAGTTGTGTTGCCCTGCAAGGAAGCCCAAGTCCCCAGAATGTTCAACCCCTGCCCTGTCACCCTCTAGCATCCTGGAAACAGGAGCCTGCCTGCAGAGACAATTGCGACAGCAGAGAACATGCTGGGTCCTGGCTGTCCCTTGCAGTCTGTACCCATTCATGGCCACGGAGGTGGTCCCGTGGGATCTCTTCCTGCTGGCTGTGCAGGTCCTTTAATCCCAGATGAAGATGTTCGGGAAGTGGGTTTGCAAATCAGTTGACCTTTAGAAACCTTGCCTAGGAAAGAAAGCTCCAGGTCAGGGTTGGGAACGTGATGTTGCTGTGTGGGACTTAGCTGAGTCATGGGCCTGTAGGCACCCTGCCCACCCTGAAAAATGGAAAACAGCAGCTGCTGCCCTGGGGGCCTCCAGGAGGGGACATGGTCTTAGACTTGTGACCCTTACAGGTGCTGTTGAATGGGAGTGGAGGCCCCTCTGGTGGGAGATCACACTTAGCGGACTGCTCACAGTGCCATCGTCCCTGGCTCTTTCAAGAGCCACCTGTCCTGCACCAAGCGTGCCCCCAAAGCTCCATGTAAGGCAAGGGTGCCGTTAAAATAGTTTCTGGGCCCCTGCCACGTCTGGCAGCTCTCTGATCAGTTTGTTCCTTGGACAACAGTGCCGAGAGCTTGAAACCCATCCAGAACAAGCCTGTGGTTTGCGAGAACTGGTCACTAAATAAATAATAGGAACCCTGCCCTAGCTGCCCTCCCCCACAAGCCCCTGTCTCCTTTCTATTTTTAGACAATCATCCAGGCTTCCCATGGAGCTGCGTCCCCCAGGGTCTGAGCACTTGTCCCCAGCTGGAGGTCAAGACAAAGATGCTGGTGGCAGCAGCGGTGCTGAGAGGGGCAGCAGGCATGTCTCGGGGTCTGGGGGCAGATAACCGGAAGGGGGGATGCCCCTCAGGCCAGGCCATCAGAGGATTTCCCTTACCCAGCTCGGGGTTGAGTTGAAAGCTCTCTGAAATAGAAAGAAGGAGCTACTATTCTGAAATTCCTGAAATTCAAGACTGGACATGATTTAGGGGATGGGCACTAGCCAGGGCTTCCAGGGCGAGTCCCACTCGGAATCGGGGAACAGGACAGACGGTTAGTACAAGGCAGGCTGCGAGAATGTTCTGAATAATCTTTCCTGCCCCCGCTGGCAGGAACAGGAAGCAGCAGAAGGTGCTGCATGCCAGCCCTCTCTTCCTTGCTGGATCCTCCCACCCACCCCTAGATGCCCATTCTACAGATGGGGATATCGAGGCTGGCAGCAGCAATGGATCTAAGCCAAAGGCACACAGCCAGAAAGTGGCAGCGAGCACCTGGATCCCAGTCCAGCTGTCGTCCAAGGTCAGCTGGGAGATCAAGCCGGCAGAGCTCAAGAGGACAGAATGCACCAGAGAGGACAGCTTCCATTTAGGATGCAGACTGACAGTGGGGACTCTGGGATGGTCAAGGTGTATGAGGTCAGTGTAAGAAACCTGTATGAGTTCATGAGGAAGCCTGCCCATGGCCCAGCCACAGCAGGGACAGAAACAGACCTGCTGGGTCTCCCACCCTGGGTGGTACATTACGAGCGTGTCACTGCTCAGTGTTTGATGTGGTTTAGAGGAGGTGGGGTACTATAGGGTGGAGCCCTAGCAAGATGGCACTTGGAGTCCTCATAAATGTCTTGCTCTTGTTGGAGGAAGACACACACACACACACACAGAGAATCTTCCATTCTGCGATTGACTCTCCAAACGCTTGCAGCAGACAGGGCTGGGCCTGGCCAAAGTGAAGTTCAAGGAACTCCATTCACGTCTCCCACAGGGCTGGCAGGAGCCCAAGCACTCTGAGACACCTTCCACTGCCTTCCCAGGCTACGAGCAGGGATCTGGATCATAAGCTGAGTGACTGGGACTTGAGCAAGCATTCTGATCTGGGGCATCATCTCAGACAGAGGCTTCACCTGCTGAGCTGCAGCGCCTGCCATGCTCCGAGATTTCTTGGAGTAAGTGGCCACGAGAGGAAGAGCAGGGTCTCATTGCTGCTAGAGCATCAGTGCTCCGTGGGTGTTACCCCACCCTCAGTATACAAGGAACAGGTGAACTGCAGAACCTACTCCTAGACAATTGCAGGGTTGTATTCTGCTGGATCCACAGCCCGTTCTGAGTACCATAGTTCTCCCACCAGTAGATGTGCCTGCCTTGCGCTTCTCAACCAGGTCCCACAGTGGCTGGTACCACAGTAGTTACCTGGTACTAGAGCACCTGGCTGGTCCCTTTTTTTTTTTTTTTTTTAAAGATTTATTCATTTTATTACAGTCAGATATACAGAGGAGGAGAGACAGAGAGGAACATCTTCCATCCGATGATTCACTCCCCAAGTGAGCCGCAACGGGCCGATGTGCGCCGATCCGAAGCCGGGAACCTGGAAGCTCTTCCGGGTCTCCCACGCGGGTGCAGTGTCCCAATGCATTGGGCTGTCCTCAACTGCTTTCCCAGGCCACAAGCAGGGAGCTGGATGGGAAGTGGCGCTGCCGGGATTAGAACCGGCGCCCATATGGGATCCCGGGGCTTTCAAGGCGAGGACTTTAGCCGCTAGGCCACGCCGCCAGGCCCCTGGCTGGTCCCTTTTTATCTCTCCCAGTGTCTGGGCTCCCTGAGCTTGGTCAAGGGCGGTGTCCCTATTTTACGAATTGGGAAACCAAGGCTTAAGGAGGCAAGAGGACCAAGGATCCTGCTGCCTGGTGATGTCACAGGTCCCAGCCATGGGAACCGTAGCCGTGACTGCCTTGAATCGGCCAGAGAGGAGAGTCAGTTGCCTGGTGACCGGACTGTTTGAGGCCCTCGACAGTAAGGTCATGCTGTGTGATAGGAGGGAGCTCACCCCACTGGGGGCTGCAGACAGCAAGCCCGGCCAGCCCTGCCACGCCCCACGCGGAGCTGCAGCAGGCTCTCCCACTCCATACCCCACCCCACACCACCCTGGGCAAGCGTCACAGCCAGGAAAAGAAGGCAGAGCATAGGCAGAGGGTGGGTGTTGCCCAGAACAGAGGCAGCTGTCCCTCAATGAATAGATGGATGGATGGATGGATGGATGGATGGATGGACAAACGAATGCAAACATTGGGTCTGTGCTGCCACAAGGAGCTCAGTGCTGATGATTCCTGCCAGTCCTGCAATGGCAGAAACATGCCCCTTGGTCATCACACACCAGGACATCCTCTGCCCCAGCTCCCTCGTGGCTGCAGCAGACCCAGAGAGTGGCAGGGGACCCTGTAGAGGATGGTGTGACGCTGCCGAGGACTGAAGAGGGAAAGGGGAAAGAAACAAGAAGAGGACCTGTCTAGGCGCCCACAGATGGCCACGGGTTCCCAGAGATAGGTGCTGGAGTAAAAATCCAGTTCCTCGTATCCTAGAGACAGGCCCTCACACACAGGAGGGGCAGGGAGAAGCTGCATGCCCCTGCCACTGCCCCGTTACCCCCTCACACACATCTGCACCGTCTCAGGCTCCAGGAACCTGGGGCCACCATTTGGCCCTATAGCCGAGACTCACAGGCCTTGGAGCCCCTGGATGCAAAGCCGGGTTCTGCTCCCAATTCCAGTTTCCTGCTAATGCACGCCCTAAGGGGCAGTGGGTCATGGTGCCACTATACAGAAGAGTGGGATGGAGCTCCAGGTCACTCACTCCCACCGGGCTTAGCCCTGAATGCTGCAGTGAAGTAAGCCTGTAGGTGGCACATCTCTCTCTTTCTGTCTCTCTGCTTGTCTTTTCCCCACCTGCATCCCCCTCCCCCAAATAGAAGCCAGGAACTAGCTGGTATTTAAAGTTGTAACAAACTTGTTCCCAGCAGGTGTCGCAGGCTGGCTCAAGGGCCGGACCTTCCAGCAAGCCTGCAGACTCCTCCTCTGGCCCCAGAGGTCCAGCTGGCTTCCTAGAGTCCTCCAACACGAAGCATGATCTTTGGGCCAGCCATCCAGCAGATGCCCAGGCCAGCCGATGCCCCACGGCCAACATTCCGGCAGTGGATACCAGCAGGGCAGCATGGGAAGCTGCATTTTCCACCAGGTAGGAATTGTTATGCTGCTCTGGCAGGGTTGAAGGGCCCCCTGGTGGCTTCGAAGGGTACCCAGAAATGGCCGTGCTTGGTCTTGCTGTCTGCAGGAATGGATAGCCAACCTTCCCCAGCAGCGCCTTTCCAGTGTCCTGGGAAACTGTGGAAGGGAGGCTGCCCCTCCACCAAACCCCGCCCCCCGCCCTGCAGGTGAGTTCTGTGAAACTTACGCCCCAACTCCAACACTCAGCACCGAACCTGGCACCCAGGACAGACAAAGCATGCAACAGTCAAGCCCAGGGGAGAGTCATGGCCTGGCCTAGTTGGGTTTGTCTTTGAACATCCACCTGACTCCGTAGCCTCTCTGAGCCTCAGCTCTGACGTTAATCCCGTGTCACCCTGTGCTGGGTCCGTGCCAGGCCCTTTGCTGAGCGGCTCATTAATGTGCGTCCGTGTTAAGGAGGTGGCAAGTGGTGAGGCAGGTGGCAGGCCCGGCCTGGGTCACTCAGCTCTGGACATATGCAAAGCAGCCCGGGAAGGGTCTGGGCACCGCCCCCAAGGCTTGCTTTCTGGCAGTTTCCTGGGGAATCAAATTCTTTCAGGGTGGGCGGAGCGCCCTGCAATGGGAGGACAAAGCCTTCACCTGGGTGTGCACACCTGTAAAAGGTGCTGGGGAGGAGGCGGGGTCTTTCCTGGAATCGGCCGAGCGAAGCACCTGATGTTCATTGAAGCTGATGATTATCGCCGGTGCTCATCATGGAACTAATTAATGCGCAATCACCCTTGCTGTCCCAGAGGTTTCCCTGCTTAGCTCCTCTACTGTGCGAGCGATGGTGGGACGTGAGAGTGTGAGCCCTCCAACCCACGTACCAGTTTCTGTCTAGAGCTAGGAGGGACGAGGCGCGACGCCCCTAACCACAGGCCCAAGCACCACCTCGGGATGCGGGTCGCAGGGCTCCCTCCCCGAGGATTCTGGCACCCGGGGCGGGGCGCTGCCCACGCCCCGCATTGCGCGAAACCGGCGTGCGCTAGGACCGCAGCGTGCTCCCGCCGCCGCTATATGAGGCTGAGCTCGGGCCCCACGCGGAACCCGCGGCTCCGAGCCGTTCCCTGCGTGCCGACCCACCGAGGACCCGAGAGCGAAGCGTCCGCCACGCAGCCGAGGCAGCCAGAGGCCTGCGAGGGACGTGCGTCCCGAGGGTCCCCTCCACGGGCACCATGGGGGCTGCCCACTCCGCGTCCGAGGAGGTGCGGGAGCTGGAAGGCAAGACAGGCTGTGAGTACCTCGCGGGGAACCTGTGGGGACCCCCACTAGGTCGTCGGGCTTCGTGCCGCCGTGCTGTGACCTTGGGCGGGTGGCTGGCCCTCTCTGCGCCTCAGTCTCTCCCTCCTTCAAATGGGTCCCCGCCGGGCACTTTGTGGGCTGCGGCGATGCCCAGCGTCGCCGCAGCCGCCCAACCTAGGCAGCCCCGGCCGGGGTTTGAAAGGTGGAGCCAAGCAAGGGCCCAGGCGTCCCGAGCGGAGCGGCGTACCCGCCCGGAGAGCGAGCGCCGAGGTCCGGCCACTGGAGCGCGTCCTGCACCTGCGAGTAGTTTGAGCTCGCGGCACGCAGAGACTGAAAGTTTTGAAACAGGGCGGATCTGGGGGAGAGCCCGGCTCTGGTGCCCCTTGCCTGTATGTGACCTTAGGCGGCAGAGTTAGCGTCTCCGCGCCTGCCTTCACCCTCCCGCCGGCGAATTGGGCTCAGCTGGGTCCTTCCCCTCGGATAGCCAGGAGGCCAAGCGAGGCAGAGCCCGCCCGCAGCGCACTTTGCCTGGAGCCCGGCGTCCTCCTCGGAGCTCACCCCCCCACCCCCGGGACTCCCAGGACCGCAGAGGCTGCGTGCCCCGCATCCCGGTTGGGGCGGGGCGCGCCGGGAGGCTGCGCTGCCCGCAGGGAAGTGACTGCAACAGTGGCCGGACGCCCGAATTTAGCCGGGCTGGGCACTTGACTCTGGACTCTGAGCTGGGGCGGGGTGGGGTAGGGGAAGGAGGGCATGGCTGAAGTTGGTGGTGGTGGTACGTGGACTGGAGGTGAGGTGTGTGTGCAGACAGGCCTGGCCAGACCCCAGGTCAACCCGGTTGACTCCGCTTCCTTAGCCTCATGACCTTGGGCTGGTCCCTGCACCTCTTTGTTTCTTGTGTGAGGAATGGGAGTTGTGTTGGTGCTTGGGCAGCAGGAGGAGGAGGAGGAATGCAGATGGCTTCCGGGGAGGCACCGGCTCCTGGCAGGGGCTGAGAGCAGGCAAGCGACACCCCTAGAAAGTGACCTCCTGCTGACCTCACTCTAAACATCTCTTTCCAGGAGCCTTGGTGGGAAATTACAAAAAGCCTAGTGGCGTGTGTGTGCGCGCGCGCGCGCGTGCTTGCCGGTGCGCACAAGGCTGTGCTACCCAGCCGGTTCTGGTCTATACTTTCCTGTGTACAAATATAGAACTGCACCAGCTGGAGGGGAAAGGTGTGTTGTGCGCCTGTGCTATGGTACGCTGGTTGTTAAATGAGAACGGGGCATAAGAACAGTGTGCACTGTGCCCCAGCACACTCCAGCAGAGGGTGAGAACTTGTTGGAGGACTCGGTGGACGTGGGGGGTAAAAGTGTAGGAGCTTTTCCATGTTGGCTTTTTCGCGTTTTCATCCTGAGCTACTAGAGTAGGTGACTTAGGCAGAAAGTTCTGTAGGGATCAGAGCTAAGCGCCCCTCCCCTCCACAAGCCAGGAGGAAGGAAGCGCCCTAGCTAGGGTGTCCCCTGTTGGAATGATTTCCCCAGCGCTGTAGGGGTCAGCTCTCTGTACAAGCTGGGGTTCCCACTGAAGGGGTGGGCTTGTCCTACCTCCAGGGCAGTCTGGGGGAAATTCACCTGCTGGTGGTTCTATCAGGCGACCGGAGCACACAGCATGCCAGGAGCCGTGTGGTCTTTGGGTGCAGCCTCCCGCAAGAATGGCAAAGGTTGGGATCCCGCTCTGTAGCTTCCTTGGATGTGCGATGCAGCTTTGCCTAGAGCTTGATTTCACCCCAAATGGATGCTTCTCCTATAGCGTGAATATTGGCCGACTGGGGGCTGGTGACTCAGGGGTAACCCAGAGAGGCTGACAATGCTGCTGTAGGGAGACCTCTCGCAAACCTGTCTGCCTGTGAGGGTTCGGCATGAGAACAAGACGTGTCAGGATGGTGTGAGCATGGAGGGATGGGGCCTGGAGTGAATTTCTTCAGCGTGGACCTGGAGAGCTTCTTGGAGGAGGCAGTAATGGAACAAAAGCCCAAATAAAGACAGCAGTGGCCCTGAACGGGTGATGAGGCAGAGGGAAGAGTGAGCAAAGGCCCTGTAGGGGCAGGATCCCAGCCTTGGGTGTCACCAGGTCCTTGGCCCCAGGGAAGTCACTGCCGGGTCCTGTACCTGTTTGCTCTGTCCTGCAGTGGACCTGGTGATGGTAAGGAAGGACTGACCTGAAACCTTTAGATACGAGGAAGCATTGTGCCCTCTCAGACCCTGGGTCCCCGGGTGCTTGGAACTGCGGCTCAGGATTAAGTCTCGCCCACGGTTGTGTCTGGCTGTATAGCCTGGAGTAGGATCTGGGGGTCCCCAGCTGGACCCTGGTGTGGTTCTGGGGGTGCAGTTAGACTCCGTTTGGCCTGAGGGTGTCCATTTCTGGGAATATCAGAAGCATCCCTGAGGAACAGGAAGAGCCCAAGGGTAGGGTGGCTAGGGGACAGGTCCTGATGACATGCCCCTCTCCCCGAGGAACCAGGCTGCTCCCTTGCTGAGCATGGGCGAGCAGGGGTCGCTGTCCTGGGGCAGGACTAATGCCCCAGGCGCTGCACCAAGCATCCTGCAGGCCAGCTCTGTCATTCTGCAGGGCAGGAGGCCACACAGCTGCCCGGCAGATGCGGAAGCTGAGGCTGGGGCAGGTGCAGCAGAGGATGTGTGGTCCCACAGCTGCAAGGAAGGGGAGGAGTGGGTGGCCTCAGATGCCTGCTCACTTCCTGTTCCCCCTTCCCAGCACTTGCACCGTCATTAGCTGCTGCTGCAGTGTCTGGGGACCCAGAAGGGCTAGGGACAGCCTGGCTGTCATGTTCCTCTCCCTTAAGCCTGTGCTGGTCCCTCTGCCTGGGGCACTGCTGTCCTTTAAGTGGGCACAGTCAATGTTGGCACAAGCCCTCTCTCAGATTAACATTGTACACATTTCCTCCCCAACCCAGATCTTTACAAAGCTAAAGCTTTGTAAAGGCCCAGGCAACTGGCCGCCCACCCTTACAGTGTGACCACAGGTGTCATGGCCACAACAGAGCTGTCAGCCTCATCACATGCCCCACCCTCAACCTGCTGAGAGCTGAAAGCCTGCCTCATTCACCACTCATGCACTTCCTGGTACCCGCATGGGCTCCACAGGCCCACGTCCAACCGAGGAGGGAAGAGCCCATGGGACTTGTGTGTGTGTTTGCTTTTTTATTTGAAAGGCAGAGACTGGGAAAGAAGTTTTCCATCTTTTGACCCGCTCCTCCACCTACCCATAACAGCCAGAGCTGAGCCAGGCCCAAGCCAGGGGTCTTGCTCTCCCACAGGGCCAAGCAAGAACCCAAGCTGTCGTGTGCTGTCCCCTGCCTCCCAGGGCATGCAGCAGCAGCAGGAAGCAAACTGGGACTCAAACACAGCTGTTTGGATGTGGGTTTTCCAGGCAGAGTCTTGGCACACTGTGCCAACCATTCACCCCCAGCCTCATCCCTATTCCCACTCCCATCCTCAGGGGCCTGAAAACCCACAAAGCATGGCCCAGAGTGTGCATCTGGGAGCCTTCCTTGTCCACTGTGGTGGCTGTGTGGCCCTCCTGAGCCTCTGCCTCCATCTCAATGCCCTGGGCACACTCTCCCCCTGCCCAACCAGCCCTCCGTGAGCCAGCCTCACCAGAAATAGGGCTGAGCACCAAGTCTCCCCCACAGGGGCAGCCTCAGGTCTGCACGCCCACACACTCCTCCCGCTCGCCTGCTGTAGTCTCGCTGATTGATTCGAAGCCTCAACAAGCTAGACGCGGAAAACTCAGCACGCCTGTTTGTTAAAATTCCCGTTCTGTCCCCGAGTGTGGGCATCCCGCTGGGTCGGTGGCAGGCGTGGGCTTGTGTGTCTAAGCTTTCCCACGCAGTAACAGAGCTGAGGTGTGAAGGGGCCCTGCTGGGAAGCGAGGCTCTGGCTGTTGCCCTCAGCCACTTGGAGCCAGGCACGCTGGCTGTCCCCCATCCCACGCCATCTGTGCCTACTTCTGCCATTCGAAGGGAAGTAAGAGGAGGAGGCTTTGGGGAGGAAAAGGTGAAGAGAGCTGCTTTTTGTTGTTGTTGTTCTAACAGGCATCACAGTTCTAACAGGCACTTTCTGGGTAGAGGCAAGAAACTTCCAGAAGGAAAAAGAAATTTGCAGATGAAAAGTTCAGGTGGTGAGAACTTCTGGTTTTTGAGGAGCCAGGCTTCTGCCTGCTCCCCCTGCAGGAACCCCTGGAATCCTGCCCAGAACCTGGCTGTTTTCCCATTTTATAGATGGGTAGACTGAGGGCCAGCAGACACAATGAGTTAGACAAGGCCACAGGCTCATGATGGCCAGGGGTTGGAAGGCCAGGTGGATGAAAGATCAGGCTGGAAGGGACCAGGGCAGCCAGAGGTACCCCAGGAAGAAGTGCTTATGGGGACCAGGGCAGGCCAGCTGGGCCAGAGCCTCACAGCACCTGTTATCAGGCCAGTCCCAAAGTGAGGGGCAGCCAGCTGACCAGACCTGCTCCCTTCCTGATGCCCTGTGGTGGCTGTGGCCTTCCTGCTCTCGTCCCTGCTCTCACCCCTGTCAATGCCCAGAGCGCTGCCATCCACTGCTTCCCTCCCCAAACGCCCACGCAGAAACCCTAGGAGACTCCTTCCAGGTCTCCCGTGTGGGTGAGCAGGCAGGACTGTCCTTGTCACCAGGCTCACTCAGATGCTAGTCTGGATCCAGAATTCAAAGACCAGACTTTCGGGGATGGTGGGCTGCGGCGGCTGTTGTGTGCAGAGACCACAGAACCCTCCACACATGGTGTAGATGGAGGTCCCGAGGGTCCACGAGCCCATTAGCTGGGTGAGGTTGTAGCAGCCCAGGATGTCATTTGTATAGCACATGTATAAATTGGTGAGGGTAGAATAGGATCAGTTTGCAGAGACAAGGTGGTGTGGAAAGTTCTAGAACCTGCCCTGGGAAGAGCATGCTCAGGGGAGGAGGGACCACAACTGTGAGAAAGAGACCACTGCCGCCTCATTTCCCAGCTCTTACAGGGTGGTGCTCCCCCATCTGTTCCAAAAGGGTCTGCAGATGATAAGGTGTAGCAGTGTGCTCCAAGCCTCCTCCTCCTCTCCCTGTGGCTCCATTGTAATAAGATGTCGCACACCTTCATCTCCTGCACTTCATCCGCCCCCACATTGGCAGGGTGTTTTATGAGTTAATGGTCCCAGAAAGCAGCAGGGAGTTTAATCAGCACCCTCCCGGCCATGCTGTGCAGTCCAGCACTGCCCACAGGATGTGCCACATGCTGCCGATGAGGTGTGTCTCCCTCTGCCGCCTGCTGCCTCCAGCTGAGAAGCAGGTGCTAGAACTCAGGAGCACCCACTGTTCCCCTCTCCACCACCTCTCCCCATCACACTCCTGGGAAGGAATTGGAACTGGCCCCTGCTTATGCTGATGGGGCCGCAGGGACGTGCCCGGACAGCCTGGCCTGGCCAGCCAGCCCGTCTGCCAGCCAGCCCGCTCCACCTGAATTATTAATTCGGAAAAGCGGAAGGTCACCTTAAGCACCAAGACAGAAGGGCTCTTTGTTGTCCCTGTGGTGTGACCTTTGCAGGCAGGCATAGTCTGGTCTGGGCACAGCTCCCCGGGAGATGAGGAGACCGGGAAAGCCATGTTGGCACAGAGGTTTGGGAGGAAGTCACAGGCAGTGGCTGGCGGGAGGAGGCAGCTGCTCCTGACGGTGGCTCTCACTGAACAACCTGCCCTGTGTGGCAAGGGTCTCCTAAGCGCCCCCTGAGCCCTGGTGCTGGGGCCCCTGTCACCAAAGACCACTGAGCTCATCCCAGGCCTCACCCACCTGCTGTGTCTCAGTTATCCCTTGCTATGCCCTCACTTGGAACCCTGGGACCTCCCCAGTGGCAGATGGTCTGGCATTGGTGTTTGAATTGTGGCTATGCCTCTTGGTGTTGAAGCAAAAGACTCGGCTCCGCTGAGCCTTGGCTTTCCCATCTGTGAAATGGGCTCCATGGTAGAACAGGCTATGCAGTTGTGGGGAGGACTGAATGAAAGTGAGTAAAGCTCTTAATGCAGAAATTAATGGTTTTGATCGGGAACCTCCCAAAGGCTGGCCACATGCCTCCTTGTTAAGGACATTTTATAACCATGTATGCAAATTCATGGCATTTTTGATGGATCTACAGGTTTTAAAGATTTCTCAAATTTTTTTTATTTTGAAAGGTGGAAATAAACAGAATATCCAGGGGCTCCCATGTGGGTAGCAGGGACCCAAGCACTCGGGCCATGTTCCACTGCCTTCCCAGGCAGTTACAAAGGAGTTGGATGGCTAGTGGAACAGCCGGGACTTGAACTGACGCCTGTACTTAATGCCTGTGCTGTAAGTGGCAACAGCACTGGCCCCAAGTAGACCATTATTGGCATGCTCGGAGTTAATAATCTTCTCAATTGGGTGCTGATATTGACCTTGGTATCTGTCATTTTCCTTTGCTTTGGAACCTCTATTTTCATTATTGTGTGAAGACATTGTTCACTCTTACAGCAATTTCCCCTTTTGGGTTTGGCTTTCTTCTGTTTAATACTCCTTTATGTAGAGTTTCCTGCAAGACTTGAGTTGTCAGCTTGATGAAAACATCTATATTTTGCCAGAATCTTTGAATGATGATTTAGCTGGGTATAAAATCCGAGGTTGTGGGATTTATGTATTTTGTCACTTATCTCTTGTTGCTATTGAAAAATTGACTATCCAGCTGATATGTCTTGAAAATTATTGACTTGAAAGAGTTACACAAAGAAAGGGAGAAACAGAGATTTTCTGTCCACTGTTGGTACTTCAGATGATTGCAATGATCAGGGTTGAGCCAGTCCAAAGCCAGGAGCTGCTTCTGGGTCTCCATGTGGGCGGCAGGACCGAAGCTCTTGGGCCATCTGCTGCTTTCCAAGGCCATTAGTAGGAAGCTGGATTGAAAATGAAGAAACCATAACTTGACCCACTGTCCAAATGGGATGCTGGCTTCACAGGCGGCAGCTTTACTTGCTACACTGCAATGCTGGCCCCTCACTGATGTTTAAAAAAAATATTTATTTTCATTGGAAAGGCAGCTATAGAGAGAAAGATCTTCCATCTGCTGCTTCACTCCCCAAGTGACCACAATGTCCAAACTGAGCCGTCCGAAGCCAGGAGCCTCTTCCGGGTCTCCCACACGGGTGCAGGGTCCCAAGTCTTTGGACCATCCTCTGCTACTTTCTCAGGCCACAGCCAGGGAGCTGAAAGGAGAGTGGAGCAGCTGGGATATGAACCAGCACTCACATGGGATCGCAGTGTATGCGAGGCAAGGGAGAACCAGAGCGCCACATATAGCAGGAACTGGAGTTCCTCATCTGAATGTACCACTCCGATAAGCCTGGCCTTTTAGATAAGCCATCTCTGCCTGGTGTGGCCTCAGAATGAAACTGCCCCTGAAGAGAGTTCCAGAAGGACATGGGAGCCAGTTTATTAGTAGTTGTGAAAAGCTCCTCTTCTCCTGATTGCCACTAATTTATTTTTTTAAGATTTATTTATTTATTAATTATTGGAAAGGCGGATATACAGAGAGGAGAGACAGGAAGATCTTCCGTCCGAAGGTTCACTCCCCAAGTGGCCGCAACGGCTGGAGCTAAGCCAATCCAAAGCCAAGAGCCTCCTCCGGGTCTCCCACTCGGTGTAGGGTCCCGAAGTCTTGGGCCGTCCTCAACTGTATTCCCAGGCCACAGGCAGGGAGCTCGATTGGAAGCAGGGCCACCGGGATTAGAACTGGCACCCATATGGGATCCCAGCGTGTTCAAGGCAAGGACTTTAACCACTATGCTGTTGCGCTGGGCCCACCACTAATTTCATTGTTGCTTTTTCCACTCCTGCATCTTGACTCTCTTCATGGCCACAGAGATAGACATCTTTGGGGGTTGGGAGGTGGAGAGCATCAGACAGAACTCCCATCTGCTGGTTCACTCCCCAATATGCCCACAACTACTGAGGCTGGGCCACAGCCAAACCCAGCGAACTCAGTCGGAGACCCAGTCACTTAAACCGTCACCTGCATTAGCAGGAAGCTGGAGACAGGAGCTCGAGATGGAACTCATGCTCCACTGTGGGATGTGGGTGTCCTCACAGGGGCCTTCACTGGGAGTCCAGCACCTCCTGTGCCTTTCACTTGCATGGATAATGGAGCACGTCCTCTCTGGGTGCTGACACTCGTGACGCTTAGGAGAGCAGTGTCTGGCATTGCACTTCCAGGTCTTGTCTCGCTTCTGCCACCTGTAACAGTGTGACTTCGCCGAGACTCAGCATCCTTCTCTGTGGAGCGGCTGTGAGAACTACACCCCTGAGCGGGACAGGCTAAATTAGATCCTGCCTGCCCAGCGGCTCGGCTGGGCTCCCACCTCTGAGTCAGCGCTCGCTCGCTCGCCTGCGGTGGGTGGCATCCCAGCGAAAAGGCGGGTGACACAGAGCAGAGCATCCGGGTGGGAAGGGGCGCACAAATGAACAGGAGCCCAGGCTGCGAGTTCAGCCTCCTGCTCGCCCACTCTGCCTGTTCACCCACTTGTCTCATGGCTCACGAGAAGACTTTACCAGGGAACCTTTTAAAGCTTCTGGGCAAAATGGAACTGAAAGACAAGTTGATTTTGGTGCCAAAAAAAAATTTTTTTTTAAATACAAGCTTTGAGAAGTCGATTGGAAAAAAATCACATTATGAGAAAACTATGCATTCCTTTCACGATGCTTGTGCTGCCAAAATAAATTGATCTTTCGGTCCACATCCTGCAGATGTTTTTGCAGTAACTTCATATTCGCTGCATCCCAGCTTTCTCTCCCGTCCCCAGCACCACAAGCTTGGTTCTCTGTGTGAAGAAAACCCGTGTGGATCTTCAGCAGGCTCCTGGTACCTGAGATGAAGTTATGTACTGCCTTGGTGCTGTTACGTTCCTTAGTAATCAGCCTGACCAAGTGGGGTGGATTTTCTGTGAAAAGGGCTTGCGGCTGCCGCTGTGTGTTGCGGAGCAGGGGGAAGTTGAGAATCTCTCTCAAGCCTAGTGCTGTGGTACAGTGGGTCAAGCCGCCACCTGGGACACCAGCATCCGTTTTGGGCACCAGGTAACATCTTGGCTGCTTCACTTGCAGTCCGAGTTCCCTGTGCTAATGCGCTTGGGAAACAGTGGAAGATGGCCGCAGTATTTGGGCACCTACTGCCCATATGGGAGACCCAGAAAAAGTTCCTGACTCCTGGCCATTCGTAGAGTGAATCAGTGGATGGAAGATTTTACGTGTGTGTGTCTTTCCCTAACTCTTAACTTTCAAAAATATCTTAAAACAGACAAAAGTGAATACTTACCTGTGCCCAACCTGGGGTTTTTAGATATATATATAACATATATATAAATATATATTTATAACACACACACATATATATTTTATATATAAATTTTTATGCTCAAGGCCAGGTACAGCCAAATGTCTTCGGCTTGTTTTAAAGTCCTGCAGCCAGATGCAGTCTCTGGCATGTGCATGTTTGACACGTGGTGGTCCAGATGAGCGGAAGAAGCCACCAGCCAGAATCATGAAGCATCCTGCACCTGCCAGGCGCAGGAGCACAGGCCGAGGCAGGGTGGCCCCAGGAGGCCCAGAAGCCCTGGCCCTCGCTGTGTCCTCTCTGAAGCCTGAGATGAGTCATTGCTTTGGCTGTGGCCCCAGGTGGCACACAGCAAATTACTGCCTCCCTCCAGAGCCTGGAGCCGGCTGCACAGCCCAGAAGGCATCCTGGGGTTGCTTAGGGACTTCACAGGCAAGCCCAGCATCTTACGCAGCTTCCCTCAGACACAGGGCTATGTGTGTATATGATTTTTAATTCTGGTCGAATCAAGTTTACCGTTTTCAAGTCTCATTCAGGGACAGGCATTGGGCACTGCTGTCAAGGTTTGGGATGCCCACATCTCATGTTGGAGTGCCCAGTTCTCCTCGTTGCTCCATTCCTGTTTCCAGCTTCCTGCCAGTGTGCAGCCTGGGAGAAGCAGAAGCTCACACTGTTGGGATGGAGGTCCCAGCTGCTGGCTTTGGCCCAAGCCAACCTGACAGGTGTGGGCGTCTGGGGAGAAAACCAGTGGATGTGTCTCTTCCAAATAGATATATATATTTTTTTACCTGTACCATTGAGTGGCATTAAACATACTTGTAATGTCATATAAGCATCACCACATCTATTTCCAGAACATTGTATTTTTTTTAAAGATCTATTCACTTATTTGAAAGGAAGTTAGATAGGCCAAGGTCTTAAGTGTGCTGGTTTACTCCCCAAGCAGCCTACACCCTGAAGCTGGGCCATTCCAAAGCCAGGAGCTTTTTCCATGTGGGTATAGAGGCCCAAACATTTAGACTATCTTTGGCTGCTTTCCAAGGTGCATTAGCAGGGAGTTGGATCAGAAGTGGAGCACTGGGATGTGAACCTGGGGCCCACATGGGATGCTAGCACAGCAGGCAACAGCTTTTACCCACCGTGTCACAATGCCGGTGCCTATAGACCATCTTCATCACCCTAAGAAGAGCCCTCTTTAGTAGCCGCTGTTCACGCCCTTCTTCCCCAGCCCCAGGCCACCCCCGGTCCACCTCCTGTCTGTGTTTGCCTGCTTCTCATAAACAGAAGGTAGACCAGGTGGCCTTGTGTGAATTCCAGCCTTAACATGGTATTTTCCATCTTCCTTTGTGTCACAGTCTGTGGGAGCTATGAGCTTTCTCACTGCTCAGTAGTGTTGGATTCTGTGGGTATACCTATTATGTCTGTCAGTTCTGGGCACTGCCTGTGTTTGCACACGTGTGCATATGAGAGAGAGAATTTGTGTTTCACTGTGTACACACCCTCAGGAGGAGGGGCGGGGCTGCCTCTGTTTCCAAGGAAAAAACCGACTTGGAATCTGGTGGTGGCTTTGGTCTTGTAAGGGTGTGTGGAGCTGGGGATTCAGACCACCTCAATCTCTCTTCAAAAAATTGTTTTTAATTATAAGGAAGCAACGGAGACAGATCCTCCACCCGTGGTTCAGTCAGCCGGGGCTGAAACCAGGAATGCCATTTGGGTTTTCCTTGTGGGTGGTAGGGACCCAATGACTTGAACCATCACCTACTGCCCACCACCATCCCCCCCCAGCCCGAGGTGGGCTCTGAAACAGAGCCAAGACTTGAATTGGGCATCCTCACAGAGACCACGAATGGCCCCAGGGTTATTTGTCCCCCACAGAGCGGCATCACTGGGCAGTGATGCTGTTACACCACCTGTCCCTCTGGTCTGGTCTGCTTCTGTGTCCTGGAACTTCCGCCCTTGTTTTATTTGGCTCCTGGCTGGTCTGTGGAGAGTTTAAGGGTCCTTTGGAGGCCACTGACACCTTCCTGATGGTGCCTTTTGGTTGTCCCGGGGTCAGTGTCTGGGCTGCCACAGCTGGTGGGGACAGCAGATGGTGGGGCAGCTTGGAGAACCTTGGAGAGTAGCCAACAGGCTCCCTGCTAACCCTGCTGCCGCAACCTGGGCTGGGCACCCCCACCCCCACTCCCCCCACGCACCTGGTGCTGTGCCAGTCGCCTTCAGTAGGCTCCCCGTTGCATCTTCTGCACCTAAGTGCTCTGTGGCCAGATGCTTGGTTGTTGTTCCCAGCGGGCATCTCTGGGAAGCCTGAATGAGGCCCAAGTACCCTGGCTGGGGGGGCGATGAGCACCTCTGCCCAGCTCTGCCTTCCCTGGGACCCCACTGGGTGACTTTGCTCCCTCTTGTCCCCGTGAATTGGAAGCACCAGTCCTCATGCTCTTTGCCCAGTGGCCACACAGCATTTGTGCGCCTGAAACCCAACAAGGGGACACTCCTCCCCATGCTGTGCCTCCCCTGTCTGCTTCTTCCACATCTGGAAGGGACCTGGCAGGCCCCAGCGCTCAGGGAGACTGTTTGTGTGCAGGAAGGTGGGCATCTGCCTGTGGGTGGGGCTCTCCACACTCTGACACTCAGCATGGGCTCCCAGAGGATCAGGTTGTGACTTCCCAGTTGGGTGGGGCAGCCCAGAGCTCAGGGTGGGGGTGAGGGGCTCTCTGTTTCCTCCTGCCTTCGCTTCTCTTTCTTTCTCTCTCTCTCTCTCTCTCCCTCTCTCTCTCCCTCTCTCTCTCTCCCTCTCTCTCTCTCTCCTGTCCCTCCCTCCCTCCGTCCCTCCCTCCCTCCCTCCGTCCCTCTCTCCCTCCCTTCGTCCCTCCCTCCCTCCCTCCGTCTCTCCCTCCCTCCCTCCGTCTCTCCCTCCCTCCGTCCCTCTCTCCCTCCCTCCGTCCCTCTCTCCCTCCCTCCGTCCCTCTCTCCCTCCCTCCGTCCCTCTCTCCCTCCCTCCGTCCCTCTCTCCCTCCCTCCATCCCTCTCTCCCTCCGTCCCTCTCTCCCTCCCTCCTCTCTCCCTCCCTCCTCTCTCCTCTTTCTCTCTCCTCTCTCTCTCTCTCTCTCTCTCTCTCTCTCTCTCTCTTTGTAGATGATGTTTACATGGCTGATCAGGGTGGAAAGGATCCAGGATTAGAGAAGAGTGGGTGTGATCTTTGTTTCCAAATTTTCTATTTCTTCATCCTTTTTCTGGGTGTGGGGAGGAGGAAGATAAGGGGAGAAGTCATACCCAGCCTCCCAACAACCACAGTATCTGGGGATGGGGAATGGCCACCCGACATCGACCTCGGGTCCCGATGTGGTGCATGCCCGGAAGGTTCTGCCGTGTGATTTCGATAGTCCTGAAATGTCCATCTCACCAATCCAAGGAAGAGGGAACCCTTTCAATGTTCATTGGCTCACATAGTTGACCTTAGAGTCTCCATTCACCCAGGTATTTGCTGTTCTCGTTTGGGTGAGGTAATTGTCCGATTTGTTCTGCTCTCCTTCCTCTGCTGTGGTACCAGATGTCCTCTGCAGGCCTCAGTGCGTTGCCATATCCTCCATGTGGATCTGGGCCAGCCGTGCACTACTCAGTCTTTTCCACCGAGGAGGACCAGTTCTCACAGGCCAGGCCAAGGACCTGGACCATGTGACCCAGGCCCCACCAGACCTCCCACCCCCGGGGACTCTTGGATGTGGCACCCACTGCACTGGTGGGCCCAGGACCCAGGCCAGCCTCCCCTCTCTTGAGCAGAGTGACCTCTGCCCCTCCTGGCCTGTGAGGCTTTCCTCCATCTCAGGATAGCAGGGCAGCCGGTTCATCCCCACAGCCTGCTGAGGGAGGTCAGGGCTGGCCAGGCAGTGCACGGGGCGCTGACCTGTGGCACCTTCACCTTGTGTTGCTGGTGCATTCAGCTTCTCTGTCTCCATGCCGAGGGACCCAATGTGGGCTGAACAGTTTTGAAAAACATAAAGGAATCTGTAGTGAACGTGTCCAGATGCTTTCCTGGCCACGATCCACTAAGCACAACCATGTTTCTATAACTTGGGCGTCATAAGGAGATTAGGAGTGAACTGGGGGTGATGGAAGGTGAGGATGTGTGTAGCTTCCGTGCAGACCTCATCTTGTGGCTTGGGAGGGACTTGTGTCCCTGGATTTTGCTATCCATAGTGTGTGTCCTCAGCCCAATCCCCTGAGGATGGATACTGAGCTGTGACTATATTTTAAAAAGCCATCAAGAGCGCCTGTTTGGCACAGTAGTTAAGACACCACTGGGGGGAACACCTCACCCCCCATAGCGGAAGTGCCTGTTTGGCATCTTGTTTCTTCTACTTCCGACCCAACTTACTGTTGATGCATGTACCCTGGGGGTCAGCGGGTAACAACCCCAGTCCTTGAGTCTGCCACCCACGTGGTGTACCTAGATAGAGTTCCCAGCTCCTGATTTCAGGCTGGCCAGCTCTAGGTTTGGGGGACATTTGAGGAGTAAATACAGTGCTGGAAGTTTCTGTCTCCCTCTTTCTGTGTGAACCTTTGAAGCAAAGTCAAAGGGAGAAATAGGACTTTGGAAATCTTGAGATTGTGTCTCAGTGGGAGAAGCTGGCTGCACATTGTGGCCTTCAGCTGCAGGGTGGGAGCGGGGACCCCCTGAGGCGTGTGGGGCACACCAGTTCATAGCTGCATGCACCCCTTCTCTGGACTGAAGGCATGCAAGCTCTCCACCCCTGCCTTGGCAGTGTGTGCTTGGGGAAGGGACACGGGTGAGCCTTAGTTTCAGTGGCTCCATCACCTCCAAGGTTAAACAGATGTGAATTCACCTGCCTTGAAGCTCCACGGCCTGCAGGATGCTCAGAGTTACCCAGAGATCAGCGCTAATTCTAGAACGTGTCATCGCCCCCACAAGAGCATCCATGAGCTGTCACTTCCTGTTCTCCCAGCACCCGCATCCCCTAGCAACCACCCAGCACTTTCTGTCCCTTGTGTCTACTGGCATCTAGCACATAACATCATGTGAGTTGGTCACAGAACGGGTGGCCTCAGGTGTCTGGCTGCCTCACCATGGCGTGCAGCCGTATCCCCTCTTATGGCTGGCTGAGTGATGACCCTGGGTGTGGCTGGAGCACGTTTGCCTTTTCCAGCCATCTGCTGAGGGATATTCCCAACTTTGAGCCCCTGCCACTGGAGCTGCCCTGGCTCCTGCTCATGTGTTTTTGTTTATCTTGGGTCTGTGCTTCTGATGGAAGTAGCTGGACGGGCCGCACGAGCTTCCTGTGTGTAATCTCTTTGCCATCATGTTCCATGGTAGCTACCAGCCCCATGTGCCTTCCAGCTTGGCCATAACCTCACCAATGCTTACGGTAACTTTCCTTATAGTCACCCACTTCAAAACCTTTTTAAAATACTTACTCCCTGATCAATTTGAAAGGCAGGTGACAGACAGAAGTTTTCCATCTGCAAGTTCAATCCCCAAATGGCTGCAAGAGCCAGTGCTGCAGCAGAGTGGAACCAGGAACTTGGTCTAGTTCTCCCTGTTATGAGCAGGGGCTCAGCTGCTGGGAGGCAGCCACGACGTGGGTATCTGGGACACAAGTTCTTGAGCCATCCCCTGCTGCCTCCCAGGAAGCATGTGCAGGAAGCTGGATCTGAAACAGAGCAGCCAGGATGGGGTCCAGATGTTCTAAGTGGCAAACTGGCACCACATGCCCACCCCTTACCCAGCATCTTTAATCATGAACCAACACCTGCTCCCCCAAACCCATGTTGCATACACACACATATATCTATTTATTCATTTTTATTGAAAAGGCATATATACAAAGAGGAGGAAAGATAAGATCGTCTGTCCAATGAGTCACTCCTGCAGTGGCCGCAACAGCTGGAGCTGTTAAAGTGAAGCCAGGAGCTTCTTTCAGGTCTACCATGTGGGTGCAGGGTCCCAAGGCTTTGGGTTGTACTTCACTGCCTTCCCAGGCCACAGGCAGGGAGCTGGATGGGAAGCGGGACCACCAGAACATGAAACGGCACCCACTGGGATTCTAGTGTGTTCAAGGTGAGGATTTTAGCCCCTAGGTTACCGCGCCAGGCCCCCTATGATATTTTTTTATAAAGCCTTGTAGCACAATGATTTCAGTGTGTAACAGAATTAATTTGGCCCATTTCCAGTGAAATTTTCTAACAGTTGTTTTAAGCAGGTGTTTCTTTTTTAAAAATATGTATTTTTTTTATTAATTACATTGCATTATGTGACACAGTTTCATAGGCTCTGGGGATCCCCCAACCCCTTCCCATGCCCTCCCCCCATGGTGGATTCCTCCACCTGTTGCTGTATCACATTTCAAATTCAGTCAAGATCCTTTCATTGTAAGAGTATGCCAAGCATAAAGTCCAGCATCTTATTGTCCAGGTAAATTCAACGATTTATTGGGGAGAACATCTCTGGTCTGAAAGCAGAGCTGGCAGAATATCATCCCATCCAACGAAAAGCCACAACATAACATCAACAACAATTTACAACATTATGGAATTAATTTACATGGTATTGAGTGACCAATACATTAAAACAAATGCAAGTCTATTTTCATTTTAGTATTTAGCAGTTTATAGTGTTGACGCATAATTTTGCTGAACTTGGCAGATTTTAGGATAGTCTAAACTGGGTTATAACTCTAACAAGGCATATGTCAACAATTGACGTGCAGAACAGTTTTAGGAGGGGTGTGCAGAGAAATCTGCAATACCTTAGCGAGGAGTAATTAATCTTTGTGTCCCACCTAGTAAGGTATGTGTGAGTCCATGCTGACCATTTCCTGTCTGGTTCTAAGCTTACCTTGTTGTTCTCTGGCTATCTATTCTAATTTGTGTGTGTGTGTGTTTGGGGGTGCTTTGGAGTGACCTTGATGGTCATTGCAAGAGAGGGTGAGGGTCCAAAGTTGGAACTAAGTAAGGACCAGAGAAAGCTCCCCTCCCGGGTCCCAAAGGAAGTTTACTGTTCGGTTTCTGTGGACCGCTCGGGGTTCCTGGCTGTTGTTCTGATGACCTTGGATCCTGTGAGGAAGGATCTGGGCTTCTTGCATCCCATGCGGTAGATCCAAACAGGAGTGGATGACCTCAGAGTTCTCGGCCTCCGAAGGCACTCCAGTTGCCCGTGGTCTCTTTGGCAGTTGGGATGTAGTCCTTGGTGAGGATAGTCCTTGGTGAGGACCCGGGAGTCTCCGGAGTTGGGATACAAGCCTCCTCCTGTCTGCCAAGTGGGTATTTCCCTTTGTACCTTTGTATAAATTCTTTGGAATTCATTCCTGAAGGTCATTTTGCCTCAAACAGGACAAACATGCAAAACAGAACTAAGTCTGCATTTCTTAGCAGCTGCACCTGCAGTGTGGGTCTGCATTTTCTAGTAGCCACCATAGAAAGGCAGCAGGCGAGTTAATTTTTACTAACATTTTTATGTAACCCAATTATCTGTTTTCCTGTCAAGATAGAAGCCAACTTAGAGAAACTGTCCTTGAGACCTACACTCTGTCGCACAAAGTCCTCGCAGGGCAGGGTTGACCTCGGTACCTGCTCAAGGTTGAGGTGCCGAGTGAGAGGGGTGACTTCTGAGCACAGATGTGTCCTCTTTTGTGACCATTTTAAATGTGGAACGACATGTCCCCCCTCTCACCCGTCCCTCCTCTCCCCAGAAGGTCAGTCTCATTAAACTTCCAGCAGCCACGTCGAAGGTGTGTGTTTCGCTCCGGTTGAAATCTAAAGCCAGAAATAAGGAGGTATGAGCTGCCAAACCGGAGCTTCTCTCTGTCCACTGTCCCCATGGTGACTGTGACCTCATGGGTCCACAGAAGAAGTCTCAGAGGTGAGCAGTGAGGAAACTGGAGGTGCTTCTGTCTTTAGAGCCCCCCAGGTGAGGTTGGGGACACGATAGGGCTCCTGCTATGGTGCGACATGTTCCCTGTGGGCACAGGGGAGGTGAAGAGGAAGGCTGAGTTAAGCCAGTGCCCTCCCCCTGCCTGGCCCAGCACCAGGGCTGTTTGGAAAGCCACTTCCTGAGGCCTCAGAAACTTCTTTCCTCCATGTTACTGTGGCCCAAGCGTGTCACCTAACCTGTAGCCCTTGTCTCTGGGACTTTGGCTTCTAAGGACCTAAGCCCAGGGGTTGTTTGGCTAATCCTCTGTTTTTATTGAGTCAGACTGGATGGGGTGTGTGTGTGTGCACTTGAGTGTGTATGTTCACTTGGGATGTAATCAGCTGGAAACATTTCATGTGATGAGCCTGATCTACAGTGATTTGTGCTTCTAGTTCTGGGACCTTGGCCAGAATTCGGCAGATGTACGTGTAACCTAGTGAATGTTGTAGCCATGAATGTGCCTACAACTCGGTTTCTAACTTTTTGTGTCTTGGAGAGACAGAGCTCCCATCTGATGATTCACGGCTGAAGGCACCTGCAGCCTCCAGTGCTGGGCCAGGCTGACACCCGGAACCAGCAACTCAGCCCTGCTCTCCCACCTAGGTGGCAGAGGCCCAGCCACACCTGCTGCCTCCAGGTTGAGCTTGTAGGTAGGAAGCTGGAATAGCAAGCAGAGCCAGTATTCAAACCCAGGTGCTCCAGTGTAGGATGGGGTGTCCCAACCTTGGGACTACTTAGCAGGTTTTTGTTTTTTTAAAAAAATTATTTTAGGGGTCCAGCGGGGTGGCCTAGCAGCTAAAGTCCTCGCCTTGAACGTGCCGGGATCCCATATGGCTGCCGGTTTTAATCCCGGCAGCTCCACTTCCCATCCAGCTCCCTGCTTGTGGCCTGGGAAAGCAGTCGAGGACAGCCCAATACATTGGGACCCTGCACCCGCGTGGGAGACCTGGAACAGGTTTCTGGTTCCCGGCTTCGGATCGGCGCAGCACCAGCCTGTTGCAGATCACTTGGGGAGTGAAACATCGGACAGATGATCTTCCTCCCTCTCTCCTCCTCTCTCTGTATATCTAACTTTGTAATAAAAATAAATCTTTAAAAATTATTTTAGGGCCCGGCAGTGTGGCCTAGTGGCTGAAGTCCTTGCCCTGAACGTGCCAGGATCCCATATAGCCGCTGGTTTTAATCCCGGCAGCTCCACTTCCCATCCAGCTCCCTGCTTGCGGCCTGGGAAAGCAGTCAAGGACGGCCCAAAGCCTTGGGACCCTGTGCCTGCATGGGAGACCCGGAAGAGGTTTCTGGCTCCTGGCTTCGGATTGGCGCAGTCCCAGCCATTGCGGTCACTTGAGGAGTGAATCATTGGACAGAAGATCTTCCTCTCTGTCTCTCCCTCTCTATGTATATCTGACTTTCCAATACAAATAAATAAGTCTTTTAAAAATTTATTTTATTGGAAAGGCAGATCAGATTTACAGAGAAGGAGAAACAGAGAAAGATCTTCTATCTGCTGGCTCATTTCCCAAGTGACTGCAACAGCCGGAGCTGAGCTAATGTGAAGCCAGAAACCAGAAGTTTCTTCCGGGTCTTCCTTGCAAATGCAGGGTCCCAAGGCTTTGGGTCATCTTCTACTGCTTTCCCAGGCCACAAGCAGGGAGCTGGAAGGGAAGTGGAGCATCCAGAACTAGAACCAATGCCTATATGGGATCCTGGCACATGCAAGACAAAGACTAGCCACTAGACTACAGTGCCAGACCCAGCAGGTTTTAAAAATGGTTTTGAGATGCCATCCGCACACAGTGTGGCATCACCATTGATCGTGAGCTACATTGCCAGCTGTGGAATTGCAGGGCGTGTAACCATCAGCATAGTCAAGTTCGGACTGTTTTTGTCCCCCTCAGAGAAACCAGTGGCAAGGCTTCCCTGTTCTCCTCATTCTCTTTCTGCCCCAAGCCCCTGGCAGCTGCTGGCTGACTTAGTGTCTGTGTGGAATTCCCTGCTTGGGTGTCTGTCTCATGGACACGGACGCACCGCATGGCTTGCACACTGGCCCTGAGCACGTATATTCTCATACATCTTCATGCATTGTGATTGGCTATTGTCTCTAATGGTTGCTTCTCATCTCATCTGTGGGCTAACATAGCAGACTTCCTGTGAGCTCAGGGAGGTATCAGGGAGTGCCAGGACCCGCCCCCCGCCCTGACCTACTCCGACCACCCATTTGCTGCTAAACAGACTTGACTACATGTTGTGGGTGTGCCGTTTTCAGGGTTCATGACCACATTCCTATCCCTCCTGAGCCTTGCTTTGCTCTTCAGTGAAATGGGGGCAGTGAGTGCCCTGCAGGACATAGGAAGGGCTGAGTCGAGGCAGGTTTGCCTGGAACTCAGCCCCAGTCAAGGAATGAGTGATCAATGAGGAGTATTTGTGAGATTCCCTCAACTGCTCCATGTGTAACCAGGTTGTGTGCTGGAAAACATTGTGATGTGACTAATGGCAATGTACATTGTATTTTAAAGAAAAATTAGCAAACGTGGGTGAACCAAAGCAAACAAAGGGGGCCACGTTGTGGCACAGCAGGTGACGCCAATTGCGATGCTGGCATCACCTCTTGGAGCAGCATCCGAGTCCCAGCTGCCTCACTTCCAATCCAGCTCTCTGCAAACGTGCCTGGCAAGGCAGCAGAGGGTGGTCCGGGTGCTTGAGCTCCTGTACCATGTGGGAGACCTGGAGGGGCTTCCTGGCCTCAGCCCTGCCCAGTGAGGCTTGTGCAAGCTTTGGGGAATGAACGAGTAGGTGAAAGATTCTCTCACACTCACTCTGCAAATATTTATAAAGAAAAAAAAAATAAAACATTTTCCCGAGTATTGAGTTAAAAGGCAATTGCTATTATTTAGGGAATATGATATTAGGATTTTCTTTTTTTAAAATAGATTCAATTAGGTGTTTGAGGGTCCAAGTCACAGAGAGACAGGGAGGATCTTCCATCCGTTGATTCATTGTCCAGGTGGCAACAATGGCCAAGGCTAAGCCAGAGAGAGGGGAAATTTTACTATTACTCATTTGAAAGGTAAAGTTGCAGAGAGAGAGAGAGAGAGAGAGAGACATCTTTGACTTGCTAGTTCACTCCCCAAATGGCAGGAATGGCTGGAGCTGAGCTGATCCAAAGCCAGGAACCAGGAGCTTCTTTTAGGGTCCCACACAGGTACAAGGACCCAAGCATGCAGGCCATCACTGTTGCTTTGCCAGGCACATTAGCAGGGAGCTGGATGGCAAATGCAGTAGCCAGTACTCAAGCCTGCACCCACATGGGATGCTGGCACCTCAGCCAGAGACTTAGCTTGCTTCACCACAATCCTGGACCCTAGACAGATCTCTAGTCTGCTAACTTACTTTCTAAATATCTGCGGTGGCTGGGACTGGGCCAGGTCAAATCTAGGAAGCTGAAACTTTATCCAATTGCTTGGGCCAGTCTCCAGTGTCTTCCCAGTGCATTAGTAGGGAGCTGGATCAGAAGTGGAGCTTCAGATATCTAAGTGGCACTCATTAGCATGCAGGTATGGCAGGTGCTAGCTTAATTTGCTATGCCATAATATTTTTTGCAGAATTTTATATTTAGGCCCAGGTCTCATCATTGAGTGTCTCGTATTTACAGGCATCCAAACACTAAAAAAAAAAAAAAAAAAAAAAAAATCCAGAGTTTGAAACATGTCTGCTATAGAGCATTTTAGATAAGAGATGCTCAGCTTGCTGAAAGAAATCAAAGGTGGGGGCCCAGCACGAGGGCTCGATGGCTAAATGCTTGCCTTGCATGCACCAGGATCCCATATGGGTGTTGGTTCATGTCCCGGCTGTTCCACTTCCCATCCAGCTCCTTGCTTGTGGCCTGGGAAAGCAGTCAAGGACGGCCCAAAGCCTTGGGGCCCTGCACCCACATGGGAGACTTGGAAGAAGCTTCTGGCTGTTGGCTTAGGATTGGCTCAGCTCTGGCAACTGTGGCCATTTAGGGAGTGAACCAGCTGATGGAAGATCTTTGTTTCCTCCTCTCTGTATATCTGATCTGCCTTTCCAATAAAAATAAATAAATCTTAAAAAAATCAAAGGTGAATATATTTATGTGGTCATCTCTTTGGTATCTGTTGGATCCATCCTCTTGGAATAAGTTTCCAGCACATAGGATTCCTTAAAGTCTTGAGCAAACTTTTTATGGTGACAGCACCCCAATACAGGGATTTCTGGGAACACAACTGTGTGGCCTATACCTGGATCAGAAACAGAACATACTTAATCCCAGGAGACTTCCCTCAAGTCCCTTCAAATTATGAATACCCTCTCTCTCTTTTTTTTTAATATTTTTATTGCATTTTTGAATTAATTTATACATTAATTACATTGTATTACGTGACCGTTTCATAGGTACTGGGATTTTCCCCACCCCTCCCCAAACCCTTCCCCCATGGTGGATTCCTCCACCCCGTTGCATAACCACAGCTCAAGTTCATTTGGGATTCCCTCATTGCCAGCATATAACAAACATAGTCCAGCGTCCCATTGTCCAGTATGAATACCCTCTCTTTTTTTTTTTTTAAAGATTAATTTTATTTTTATTACAAAGTCAGATATACTGAGAGGAGGAGAGACAGAGCGGAAGTGGAGCTGCCGGGATTAGAACCAGCGGCCATATGGGATCAAGGCGAGGACCTTAGTCACTAGGCCACACTGCCAAGCCCTAATACCCTCTTAAAAATGTGTTGGGGGCTCGGTGCGGTAGCCTAGCCGCTGAAATCTTCACCTTACACGTGCCAGGATCCTATATGGGCGCCGGTTCTTATCCCTGCTTCCCATCCAGCTCCCTGCTTGTGCCCTGGGAAAGCAGTTGAGGACGGCCCAAAGCCTTGGTGCGTGAATAATCAGACAGAAGATCTTCCTCTCTGTCTGTCCTCTCTGTATATCTGACTTTCCAATAAAAATAAATACATCTTTTTTTAAATGTGTTTGAACAGCAGAAACAGAGGGATATGCTCTCTCTCTTTCATCCACCTACCAGAATGCCTGTGACTCATGATGCTGGAGGGTCAGGCTCAAGCCATGAGCCCCAAACTCCATCAGGGTCTCCCACATGGATACAGGATCTCAAGGTCTTCGGCTGTCCTCTGCTGCTTTCTCAGGCCATGAGCAGGGAGCTGGATGGAAAGTGGAGCAGCCGGGATACGAACTGGCATCCATATGAGATGTGCTTGGGGATGGAGGATCAGCCACAGATGAGCCAGGCCTAGCCCTCTCTTGAGAGCGGCCACTCCCCTGGCTTCATACCCTGTGCCTGACTTGTCCTTGTTTTTGAATTTTATATGTCAACAGCATCATCTCTGACTGCTTGAATTCATTTTCATGTGTCCATTTTCTTTCAAAAACATTTCTCAGAAATTCAGTGTATTAGGCAGAGTGACAGTGGGAAATCTTCCATTTGCTGGTTCCCTCCCCACCTGCCTGCAGCTGGGCCAGACTGGAGCTGGGATCCAGGAACTCCTTCTAGGTCTCCTATGTGGATGAAAGGAACCCTGTCCACTGGAGTCACCAGTGCTGCCTCCCGGAGCGCCCACTGGCAAGAAGCCGGACTCGGAAGCAGAGGCAAGACTCAGGCCCAGGCTGTCTCATAGGGATGCAGGATCCCAGGGTCCAGGCACCTGCCTCATCGAGTCCCTTTATGTTGCTGCATGCCAGCCCACTCTCGAGTCTCCCCATGCCTTAGTGCTGGTTTGTAGCTGCTGGAGCATGGGTAGTGGGAACTGGGGGGACTTTGTGACTGGGATCTGGAATTAGCACTACTATGAACATCCTGGATGGGCAGTTGCTGCACCATCAGGTCAACCCACCTCCTTGTCCGGTGACCCAAAGGGCCGTGTCTCCCTTCAGAAAGGTGGACACACAGCCTGTGTGTGCGCTTGCATCTGTAGCATGGCAACAGCCGCCCCCTCCAAGCATCGCAAGGTGCCAATGAGCTCATGCGTGGCCCATGCCCATGGCAGATGGCAGTCCTCTGTCTGGGCTGGGAGCCCTCGTGTGCATTTCCCAGCACATGGCAGCTGCGGAAGAACGCTGAATTGTAGGTTATTCAAGCAACCTCAGCTCTCGTCTCAGGCTGAAAATCAAAAATTAAAAAAAAAAAAAATCCTGCAAACCTTGAAACAACAGGAGCTGAGGTGAACAGTTACCCAGAAATGCACTGCTCCTATCAGGAGAAGAGAGGTGGTGCTTTGTGGAGCGGACATCAAAGGCTGTGGCAGAGATGGCAGTGCCTCAGCCCAGCTGCTGTTGGGGAAGTTTGGCCTGAGCCAACTCTAGTTCCCCAGGGGCCAGCCCTGAAGGCCCAGACGCCAGGCAGTCCTGGTCAGGGAAGGGCTTGGCAACCAAGTCCCACCTCTACTTGGTGATGAGGGAGGGGCATAAAATGTGCTCCATCACCACCCTGCACCCTCTTACCTGGAATGTGCCCGAGTCTTGTGCTTGGGAACCCTGGGCACTTGCGGGGGACCCGCTGAGTATCCACCGTGTGACCTCGAACCCTCTGACTGTGCCAGACTTGTCTGCCCTGGTAGTTGTGAAGGTGTCATGAGAAAAGCATTCAAGCGGCTGCCTCTGGGCATTGTGGGAAATGAGCACAGGTGTGGGGTGTGACCCTTGTCTGGCCTCAGAGAACAGGTGACCATTTTGAGCACCACTCCTGGGCTTGGGAGCTCTACGACCAGAAGGAATGGGAGTGCATCACCCGCTGCACCCAGCACCACAACTGGGCTTTTCTTCTTTCTCCTTTCAGTACCACACTTCTGATGCAGTTCTCTACACAGGCCTCCCAGGTCATTGCCAAGGCCACCTGACCCCCTCTTCCCTTTCCTTGCTCATCTGTCTGTTTCGAAGAGTCATGTATATGAAAGGCAGGGTGACAGAAAGGGAGACCCTGAGCTCTTCCTCGCACTGGTTCACTCCCTGTGTATGTGCAACAGCTGGGGCTGGGCCAGGCTGAAACCAGGAGCCAGGAACTCCATCCGGGTCTCCTGCATGCGTAGCAGGGACCCAAGCATGTGAGCCATCATCTGTTGCCTTGCAGGGTCTGCATTGGCATGAAGCTGTAGCTGAGGCGTAGGGTAACCAGGACGACAGCCAGGCAGCATCATGAGGGAGGCAGGTGCCCAGAGTGGTGCCTTACTCCACAGCACCACAGCACTTCCCCCGCACCCCCATTTGAGAATCTGACCAGACTGGGTCGCCTGCTGAGTTTGGAAAAATCCCAACTTCAGGACTGAGAGAGGAGGGCATTGGGCAAGCAGATGGAATGATGCTTGAGTGGGCTGGGAAGGGGCAATGGCTGTGGGAAGGGCCTGGCTGAGTCTCGCCTGCCAAGGAGCTGTTAGAGCTAGATTGATCATCGCAACCTGTGTTCCCAGGGAGAAGGCGTTCTTCCGCTGTGGAGAGGGCGTGTATCCTGGGGGGGAGACTTCCGGAGAAGGTGTGTGCGCTCCATGGGAACCAGTCATTAATGGTTTTGTCTCTCTTTTTGCCCCACCCCACTCCAGTCTCATCAGAGCAGATTGAGCAATTGCACCGAAGATTTAAGCAGCTGAGTGGAGACCAGCCGACCATTCGGTAAGACCTGCCGCTCGGGTCAGTGCTGGGTAGAGCTGCGGCTCTTGGTGGCGGGTGATGCAGGTGGGAGGATTTCCCTTTGTCCTGGGTGGCCCAGAAGAGTCTTGAGTTACTCCATTTGCTCAAATTAATCTATGGCTGTTGCTTCTAATTCCTTCTAAGCTGTAAAGCCCGATGTTCCCAATGGGAGGGAATTTGTTAGAGAGCAGTAACTAAAGTGGAGAGGCAGCTGGGGAAACTTATTCCACTTCCACCCTTGCTCTGGACTCCTCCCTGCAATGTGTACCTGCTGGAGGCCAGGCCACGCCCACTGTTGGGTGTACAAAGAACAATAGGTTTTGGTACAGCCAGATTCAGGGACTCAGGTGTTGTCTGGAGAATGCCCTGTCTCTTCAGATTCCACCTCTTGCAGATCCTCCAACCTCAGGCGAGGTGGGCAGGTGGCAACCTAAGGTCTCTGTGAAGATTGGCATGCTGGTTCGTGTTTCCAACGATTGTTTTTCTTAGATGCCAGTTTATAACATTGTCTGTGAGGAGTGGTGGCTGGAACTACATCCCGTCTTAGGTGGCAACCAGGTTATTTGGAGCTCGATAGGGAGAGGTCCCTGGAAGGCTGATGACCAGTCGATGAGAAGCTGACCTGTGGCAGGCAGGCTTGCAGCTTCAAGCAGACCAGCTCCCAACAGATGCAGAGTCCCAAGGCATATGGTCAGCATCTCCAGGTCAAAGGGTTTGGCCATTTGGAACAGGCCTGCTACAAGCCCAGGAGAGCATCCTATGTCTTGGTGCGTATTTGTCCTGCACCATGCAGACACCCACCTGTGTGAGGACCCATGCCCATCTTAGCAGAGCCGTGTGGTTACCTCAGTGCCTTGTGTTGCCAAAGCAGCCATTTCGGGCACTCAGCTGCTGAGCCTTGGGGTTCTCACAGCCTCTCATCTTGCTTTAATTACACCCCCGGCAAAATTAAAGACCACCAGGAATTACACCTTTGCTGCTGCGTCCCTGACCCCACTGCTCTCAATGAAATGACACCTGACGGCTCACAGGCTCAGGTGAGGCCACGTGCAGTTGCCAGGGCCACCAGCTGGAATTGTGAGCTGGTTTTTCACAGAGGTGAGAGGGGAGCGCTCTGGGGTGGTTGCCGTAAGTTCAGATCGCACATGCATGTAATTCTTCAGACGTGAGGGATGTAGAGGCAAAAAAAAAAACCCACCTAGGCAGATTTGTGAGGCAAGCCTGTATGGAAATCCTTTGCGCCTTTGACTGTGTGGCTTACTGTTGTGCCTGTGGGGGTGGAGAAGGGAGCTCCCTGCTCTGAGGTTCCCATGTTGGAGCCTCTGACTGCTTTGTCGCTGTGTACCACTGGAGGATGCACTGGCAAGATGTGCAAATCACCTGTGGTTCCCTCCCCATACTCCCCTTCCCCAAGTTGAGTGCACGTGCAAATCACCTGGGAGTCTGGCTGCAATGCAAGTTTTGGGGTGGGGCCCGAGAATCGGCATTTCAGTGCAGGTGGCTATTCACGGCGGATCCTCCTTGGTGAGAGGGGGCACAGTGTGCCTGAGTGCTCTGTGCTGCTACCTCCCCTTCCTCGTCTAAGGGCTTCCCACACCAACACATACTCCCCAGGGCCACCTTCTGCTCTGTGGGGCTCCTGCTTTTCATAAGCTTCCATGGGCTCAGCAGCCTTCAGGGGCTCCCCAGGACCCTCAGTTTATCTGTATGTTCTTGGGACCCAGGCGGGTTTGCAGGTGCTGACCTGTGAGCTGCCACCTCTGTAATGCCCTGCAGGCCTCCAGCTGACTGCCCCTGCTTTCTCCGCACCGGGGACTGTCCAGTCCCACCACCTCCAGCACAGAGCTGTAATGCCACCCACCCCCATGCCATCTGTAGTCTCTGGCAGTGCCAGCCAGCTCCTGGGGGAGGCAGGAACTGGATCTGTGCTTGGCCCAAGTGCCAAATAAGGAGCTTTTAATACTGAAGATGGTCTCTGAGTAGCTGAGTGAGTGAGTAAATGAGGGCCCAGGAGCCAGCAGCAAATGACGACGCTTGCAATGCACCATCCTGGCACTCCTGTGGCCTGTCGCTTGTCTTGTCCTTTCCTTTGTGGGTTTATATTTTCCAGCAGAGAGTGGAGCTGGGGCCTGGCACACAGGGACTGTGCACTGCTGTCAGCTGTTACTGTTGATCTTGTTTTGTGGCCTCCCTAGAAGGATCCGAAACCCCTTAGGGAGTGGTGCTGTAACCGCCTGCTCTCCCCATTCTCAAGATGGGAGGGTAAGGCTCGGAGAGGTCACCATGGCCCCAGCCCAGGGTCATCCATCTTACGGGTGGAGGAGCTGGAATTTGAACCTGTCACTGAGATCCTGCTGTGGGTCCAGCCTGAATTTGTGAGTGACCTCAGCTTCCCTGGTGGTCAGGGACGGGGTGGGGTATTTGTCATTCTCATGCCTGCAGAGCTGTGGGTGTTGGTGTCGGCTACACATAAAGCCAGCAGGAAGGAGGGGAGGACCACAACATCTGATCATTTGCAAACAGGCTGTAGGAACTGTTTTGCCTAATTAGGTCTACCCGCAGCCCCTACCTCTACCCAGGGCCTCTGACAGGGGTGACTGGGCGGCTCTTGTGGTGGATCCCTTGGGCTTTTTGGCCCATCCTCCTCTGAGCAGCTTTGGGCTGGGTGCCAGTGGCCAGCACCTTCCCAACCTCCACTCTGCTGAGCCCCAGCCAGACTGTCAGATTTACCCTTCCAGGCACATCTAGGATGCCCTGGGCTGTGCTGCAAGAGCTCATTTTGTTAGCATTTAGAGGTCACTCAGGAAAGCTGGCCTGGGAGAGTGTCCTGGACTGTGGTTCTGCCGCCAGGAGCCCCAGCCACTCTGGGACCCTGTGGGGTGAGCGTGGGGTTGCAGCTCCTCCTGCCCCCTCCCTCTGGGAAAGCAAGAACAGGATCCCTTAAGAAGGGTGCACAAAAGTCCCTCGAAAGTGCATTGCATTTGAAAGGCCAAAGAAGGAGTTAGGTTTCTAAACTTGCAGCCTATTGAGAAATCGAACTTAGCTTTGAACCAGTACCGCAAGGCAGAAAAGCAGAAGCTCCCAGAATCGATGTTTCCTTTCTACCATCTCTCTCTCTCTCTCTCTCTCTCTCTCTCTCTCTCTCTAGCTCTCTAGCTCTCTAGCTCTCTAGCTCTCTAGCTCTCTAGCTCTCTCGCTCTCTAGCTCTCTAGCTCTCTAGCTCTCTAGCTCTCTAGCTCTCTAGCTCTCTAGCTCTCTAGCTCTCTAGCTCTCTAGCTCTCTAGCTCTCTTGTCTTTTCAAAGAGCATCCTGAGACATCCAGGGGATGGCTCACTCTGGGGCTATGGCAGCCTCGCTTCCCAGGCCTACTTTCAGGTGAATTCCTGATGCGACCCCAGCTCTGTGAGGCTGCACTCCTCCCCTGTCAGATGTGCTTCATGACACCCCCAACCTGAGTGCGTCCTGACCACTGAGTACCAGGGCCTGTGCCCACCTGGCCAAGTGCCTGCTTAGGTTCCTGTGCATGTTAAGCACCTGCTATGAGCTGCTCCCCTCTGACAAGGGAGGCTGCCAGAAGGTCAGGCAATACAGAACAGCATAGCTGTCTGTACAGTTAGTTCTTATCGGGTGCGAGTTGTCCATGGCAACTGGGAACTTCCTAAGAGCTCTCTGGCCGGCTCTCAGCCCCCAAAATAGATGCTGTGGGCTGCCTTGGGTGGATGCGATGGTGGCGGCGGTGAGATGGGCCCCCGGCAGGCTGGCTAGATAGGGCCGGTGGCAAGCATATTTTTAGATCCCCCAGGCCATGATGAACACAGCCATGGACATGTATGAGGGAGGGAAGAGGACTCGGTGTCCACTGCTGAGAGCCACTTCCTGATGGCCTGCGTGGCTGGACAGCGTGTCATCCCTGGATCCCATCTGGGTTCTCAGTGTTGCCCCTGTCCTTGCCTTAGCGCCAGGCACCAGCTCACAGCACACTTATGTGGTCCTAGGTCTGCAGGATCCTCCCAGGGCTCCCCTTCGCCACCACCCGCTCTAGATTGAGAAGTCAAGTTTAGGGAGGTTAAGGTGACACAACAGGACTGTGGCAAATGTGCATTCCAGGTCATTCTTGGCAGCAGGAAGTTGCTTCCCCTCTCTGCCTGGGTCTCTGAGACAGGGTTAAGTCTTGTCATACAGGGCTGGTGTCAGCTCCAAGTCATGACACCAAGCTCTGCCCTCCTCCCCTCCCCCTGCCCCGAGCCTGCAGGAAGCTCAGCTCCTGGGGCTGTGACCTGTCCCACCAGGTCAGTGCTGCTCCCGCCTGCTTGCTGTTAACACTGCTGTTGGATTCGGAGCTCACTGTGGGATGTGCCAAGCGCTTTTCCTGGGTTTATCAGACTTATATTTATCTGAGAGACAGATAGCTCCTGTTCACAAATGCCCTCCCCATGGCTTTATCACCTTAGAAATGTGCGTAAGGTCACGTCTGTAACCAGGAGACCCAGCTGCCTCGCCCCTCCCAGCTCACGTGCATGGTCTTGGGCCTCCAGGAGCCTCCAAGAGTCCCCCCATCCACCAGCATTTCGCAGACAGATCTGTCTGTCTCTCCCTCCTACATGCTTGCTGTGTGTGTGTTTGTGTTTTTCAAAGGGAAAGAAGTGACTGTTGAAAGATAGCCCACTTCCAGGCACCTGCACAGACACGGGACTGGGGACACTATGTTCCCGGCAGGCAGCCGTCTGCCTGTCACCACCGTGGGAAGCCAGGCCTCTTGTGCCAATTGTCGGGTTGACCCGGGCTGTGCCTCCTCCCTCTGGAAATGTCGCCTCTGCTGATGGGTCCCAGGATGCTGGGCCCCAGGGGAGGGGCCTAGCCCTTATTCCTCTGACACCTGTCAACTCAACCCATCACTCCGCAAACCATCCCTGAGCTCCTCTGCCTTGCAGGTGTATGTGTGGTGTTGGGCAAGTCACAGGCAGTGTGCCCTGTGCCAAGCTGCCATGGCCTGAAGGCAACCATCTGTGGGGCCCTTACTGCTCCGTGAGCACTGGGCTAAGCGTATGCTAAGCATGTCCCAGAGTTTCTGTCCTGGGTGCACCCCAGCACTGCTTTCTCCCTCCAGGGGGACAGAGTCCCTGCCTCAGGTCTTAGAGCAGCATAGAGCTGATGAGGGGCTGTGCCCACTTTACAGGTGAGAAAACTGAGGCTGAGGAAGGTTGGCAGGAGCCAGGACACCTAGCCTATGACAGCTATGGAGGGTTTGGAGTCTCGTGTGCCAGTCACATGGCAGCTGGCCACTTTCCCTTCTCCTAAAGTCGCTCTGTCCAGGTGCCTGGACCCTTCCCCCACTGGGGATGTAGCTGCGGCAAGTGTGGCGGTGTGGTGTTGGGGTAGTAGCATGGAACTCTGGGCTCCTGTCCATCATGCCTACACCCTGGCTGGTGGGGCCGGTAGGCCTCTTGGTGCTGGCTCTGCCATACTGGCGGTAGGATAGGAGCGCCCATGGAGTCCCATGGCGAGCTGTTGTACAGTGGGTTGCCATCATCCACTGGCCACTGTGTAGACTCTGGGACCCTGACTCAGGCCTCTTCTGGGGGCTTTGTTCTCCATCTCCCCTCCTCGCAGTCACAGGAGGAGGAGTCGGGTGCTGTTCCAGCGTGGCAGGGGCTGATCATGCCTGACACATGTCACGCAGAGGGTCTGTCATGTGGCAGGGGGCGAGGAGCAACCCCACACCCTGATCTCTCCAGGCATGTAACCTTGAGTAACCTCAAGGGAGTTACATATCATCTGGGCTTCAGGTTGCAGGGTTACGTGATGGACCCTTCGTGTGGTGGTTCTTGTGCAAAAATTTTTACCCATTTTTATTTTGTTTTAGAGAGCAATTGAGACAGGGATCTTGAATTTGCTGGTTCATTCTCCCAGATATCTATAGCAGCCAGGGTTGGGCCAGGAAGATGCCAGGGCCCTGGCACTCACGCTGGGATTGCCATGTGGATGGTAGGGACCCGCTACTGGCACCATCACCTGTTGCTTCAAGGTGAGCAGGAAGCAAGGCAAGTGGAGTTGGGACTGGGACCCAGGCTTTTCAGAATGGGTTGGGGACATCTTGAGCGGCATCTCAGCTGCTATGCCAGTGTCTGCCCTGGTACACTGGTTCTTCCTGTCCCTAAAGGCTTTAGGGACACGAGGATTTATCTTACGAATTTGAAAGGTAGAGACCATCTCTGTATTGGTTCACTTCCCCAGCAGCCACAACAGAGCTGGACCAGGCTGGAGCCAGGAGCCCCAAACCCCATCTGTGTCTCCCACATGGATGCAGGGGCCCAAGCACTTGGGCCATGTTCTGCTGCCTTTTCAGGAGCATAAGCAGGGAGCTGAATTGAAAGCGGAACAGATAGGACTCAAATCAGGGCTCCCATGTGGGCTGCCGGTGTCACAGGTAGAAGTTACTTAACCAGCGATGCCATAACCCTGGCCCCAGGGAAAATCTTTAACCACTTGACTGAGATAGCATTCACGTATTAAACAGTACTGAAGTTTTGCATTTGAGGTGTGCGGTTGTTTCTGCATCCCTGCGGAGTGGCCGTCTGCCCCAACACAGTGGGTTGGCCGTTGTGGCTGAGTGTGTCATATGCATGATACAGGTGCCATGCAGTCTGGGCTTGGCTCCTTGCCAGTGCCAAGTTTCTGAAGGTCCTGGTGGTGGCATGGGGGTTCATGCTTTATTCTTCCTCACACATCACACCCCTTCCCTCTGGGTCGCCTGTCCCAAGTACGTGTCCATCTCTGGAGTTGGGCCCTTGTGAATCCAGGTCAGTGTGCTCCGATGCCAGCCCCTGAACTTGGCAGCATGTTGTTTCAGCCCAGCCGGGAGGTCTGATGGAGAGGCACAGGAGGACGCCCAGTAGTGGAGGGGATACTGAGCAGCCTAGGCCTCACGCCCCTCCAGGTCCCCCCAGTCCGTGCAGTGGGTACTGAGCTGTATTTCTAGGGAACCTTCCAGCTCAGTGATGGGCCCTTGGGATCGGGGTGGGGGATATTGCCTCCTCCCCCAGACACCTGCTGCTTGGAGTTCTGAGTCCCAGTTCCGGCGAGTGTCCATCTTGTCTCTCCAGACTTCTCCCTGGAACTCCCCCAACCCGGCCTCTGGTGCCCTGAGGGGATGCCGGCCTGTGCACTGGGTCCCTTCCACTTGCCTGTAGCCGCCAGAGCACAGGGCAAGGCACAGTGAACAGGGAGTGGATCCTGAGAGTGCAGGGCTGCCCATCTGGTGTGGGAAGGAAGGACCTGCGGCCCTGGCAGGGCCACCTTTGCCTCCACGCCTGCATTCCCATGGCTCTAGGGCCCAGGCTGGTCACAGGCCATCCTGCCAGAGGTGTACCTTCCCCACCCCAGGTGCACAGTTTTGAAACAAATAATACAGTTAAAATTAAGTGGCAGAGAGCTACAGGGATGGAGAAAGCATCCATTTATAGCTTCAGGCCAGCAGCTTACAGCCACCGGGCCAGGGCCAGGCCACAGCTCCATCTGGGTCCCCTGTAAGTAGGGCAGGGACCCAAGTACTCGAACCTTCATCCATCACCTGGTGCCACCCCATGAGCCGGAGGAAACCAGGTTAGAAGTGGAGGGGCCAGACTCAAGGCAGGTATCATAATAGGAGGTGTGGGTGTTCCCAAGCAGCATTCTGAGAGCTATGGCAGTCAGGTGCCCATGTTGAAGCAGGGTTGTTTGTTTTTAAATAAAAGCTTTGTTTTCTTGATGTATCATTTACATCCCGTGTGCTTGCCTATTATAACATAACCCAGTGACATTTAACACCTAAAGAGTTAGGATTATAGACCCACAGTTTGTTGAGCATACGGAGAGCGACTATGTGCTGGTTCACTCCCCTGAGGCCCGCAGTGCAGCCTGGGACTCCGTGCAGGTCTCCTGTGTGTGCAAAGGGGCCCAGCTCCTGGAAGAGCTGCCTCCCTGGGTCTGCATTGGGGAACTGGAGCTGGGACGCGCACCTGGATGCTCTGACATAGACATGGCCGTGGTAGTGGGCGCCTTGGCCACTGGGCAGACAAGTTGAGACAGTTTCCACAATCCCTGAAAGACACCCGGCCCTCTGAGCCATCTCGCCTCACCTCCCCTCTCACATGACAGCTGCTCACCTCCTTTCTGTGCTCATGGACTCGGCTCTTCTGGGCATTTCCTATAAACGTGTGTCCACTTGCACCTGGTTTCTGTCGCTCAGCCTCGTGTTCTCAAAGAAAGTTCTGCCATCACCCAGGCTGCTGGGTGAATTTCCTTTCCCACCAGGTCCCTTCTGAAGCCCCTGGGCACACAACGCTGGTCTTCTCATTTGCCTCCAGGCCCTACCCTGCCTCTGCACAGGCTCAACAGGCAAGGAGGAATACTTGTGGGTCACCCAGAGCCATCCTCGTGGGAAACTGCGGAGGGTGGCTTGCTTCCTGGTAGAATCGCCCGCAGACACCCATGTTCTTTTTTGTCACTCTCTTTCCGGTGCCATTTGCCGCTTGCAAACCAGCAAGGAGAACTTTAACAGCGTCCCCGACCTGGAACTCAACCCCATCCGCTCCAAGATCGTACGTGCCTTCTTCGACAACAGGTGGGCTGGCCCAGAGGCAGGATGCCTTGTCCTTCAGTGCTAGGCCCCGTCCTGCCCGCTGGGGTGGAGAGAGGCCCTGGCAGCAGGGAGGCGGTGGTGGGGTCCACAGCTGAAGCATGTGGGACAGCTGGCTCCACCTCCCAGGCTCCTGGTGGCACCTAGGGCGGGGCCCTGAGGGGTGGGTTCTCGGCTTTCAGGCTTGCTGCTGCTGTGGCTGCCAGCCAAGTGTCTCCCAAGCCTCTCCACATCCTCAAGTGTGGAAGCCACCATCTTTTTAGAAGTAGTTTATGAGAAAAGCAGACAGAGCTCTCATCCATTGGTGCCCGCAGCAGCCCTGCTGGGCCGGGCTGAAGAGCCATCCAGCACTTCCACATGGGTGGCAGCGGCTCAGCCCTGCAGCCACCGCTGCCCTGTCCCAGGGTATGTGACAGCAGGAGGCTGGAATCACACACAGCTGAGGAACCAGGCTGAGCTTCTGCCTTCAGTGCCAGTTGGAGTCTCGACTGTTGAATTTCTGATCCAGCTCCCTGCGTGTGGCCTGGGAAGGCAGTGGAGGATGGCAGGTCCGTGGGCCCCTGCACCCATGTGGGAGAACTGGAAGAAGCTCCTGGCTCTTGGCTTCAGCCTGGCCCAGTCCTGGCTACTGTGGCTGTTTGGAGAGTAAACTGGTGGATGGAAGCTTCATTCCCATTCTATCTTCTGTCCTCCCTCACCTCTCCCTCCCTCTCGCCTTTCCTCTCTCCGTCTTGCCTTCTCTCTGTAGCTCTCTTTCAAAACAAATTTTTTTAAAAAGGAGCATGGTAGAGATTTAGAATTTTTTTAAAGCATGTGACTGAGGATTTTTGTTGCTGTATTGATAAAGTTTTTATTTCTTATCATGCCAAAAAAGTGGGGGAGGACAGTACGGTGTCCTAACTGGCTAATCCTCCACCTGCTGGTGCTGGCATCCTATAGGAGTGCCAGTTCGTGTCCCAGTGGCTCCATCTCCCAATCCATCTCCCTGCTGATGACCTGGAAAAGCAGTGGAGGACGGCCCAGGTCCTTGGGCCCCACACCCACGTGGGAGATCTGGAAGAAGCTCCTGGCTCCTGACTTTGGATCAGGCGTTGCAGCCATTTGGGGAGTGAATCAATGGATGGAACCCCTCTCCATCTGTTCTCTTCTGTCTGCCATGCCAACTTCCAAGTAAAATAAATAAAAACAAAGCAACTGGGGCTTGACCTCAGGCTCTCCGAGCTGGGACAGGGACATCCCGCATGGCATCTTGACACCATTCCCAGCGCCACCCTGTCTGTGACCCACCCCCAGAAGTAACATCCCATGGCTTTCACTCAGGCGCCTCATTAGAGGCAAGTATTGGGTCACCCCACACTTCCTCTTTAAAAATTTGCTGAGAGGAAAAAAAAAATTTGTTGAGAGAGAAATCTTCCATCCACTGGTTCACTCCCAAAATGACTGCAGCAGCCAGACCTGCGGCAGGATTGATTTGAAGCCAGTAGTCAGGAACTTCATCGGGGTCTCCCCCATGGGTGCAGGGGCCCAGGGACTTGGCCATCATTGGCTGCTTTCCCAGGCGCATGAGCAGGGAGCTGGATCGATAGTGAAGCAGCCAGAACTGGAACCAGTGCCTCAAGTTAGAGACCAACCTTGAAAGCCGCAGCCTGTCCCACCCCATGCTTTAAAGAGGAAACAACCCGGGCATGGTCGCTGACAGACGGGGCAGGGAGAGGCGCCTTTTGGTGGCTGCCTCAGTTTGCCCTCCTACACACTGGACAGGTCATAACTCCTGCCTCGGGGACTTGCCACGCAGGGGCCATGTCATGCTGTTGTGAAGGTATGAGTGGGCGCTCACATGCCCAGTGGCCTAGGCTGAGAGGCAGACCGTGGCCTGGTGTTTATGTTGAAGGACTTCGTCATCGGGGTTGGGGGCTAAACATGGTGCTTGTGGCTTTGCGTTGGGAGTTGTGTGAGCGAAGGCCCAGGGTGTGTGCGCCTGTGCAGACGCAAGCTGCATGTTATACTGCGCATGATTCCTTAAAAAGAAGGGAGCCAGGATCGCAGCTTGGCTCCCAGTTCCTAGGGACTGTTATCTGTGTGAGACACCTCCTCAGAGAGACCGGGGGCGGGAAGCGGACAGAGCTGACACTTATTCTGGCTAGAGGGCTTAGGGTTGGACATCGGGAGGCAATGGCCAGCTCTCCTTTCCGTGAGCGTGTGAGGCTGTGCAGGGTGGCTGCATGGTGCACAGGTGTCAGGGTGCTGCGTGGGCAGAGCCAGAGAGACTCCAGGTGGGGCAGGAGAGCAGGTGGGCGGGAGGGCTGGGCTGGGCTGGGCTACCGAGGGACTTGGAGAGCAGGTGGTAGCTGGAAGTCATCTCCAGGCTCTCATTTGCATCTTGCAAAGCTCATCTATGCTGCAGGGGGAGGGCCCGGGGTGGTGGGGGCTGCTCCTGGCAGCTGCAAGGACCCAGTCAGAGCCCACACATGCCACAGGGCAAGGACAGGGTGGGGAGAGCAGTGGAGACTCCCAGGTCTAGGGCTGGGGGCGCCTTGGCTCCCACTACCTGGAGCCACTCTTGGAAGGTGTCCAGAGACCTCTCAGGCCCACGTGGGCCACAGTGGGCAGGAGCGGGGTTGCCATGCCCCCTCTAGGCTCTGGGGAGCCCCCCTATGGAGAGGGGAGGCACCTATCACTCCCAAGGGGATGGAGTTGTAGGAGCAGCCACAAGTGGGATTTTCTAGCCTCATCCTTGGTTCCCAAGATTCTTCAGGGATGGGGCAGGGCCTTAAGATTACTGCCTGGTCCTGGGTGCCCAGTTGAGGCTTGAGGCGTGTGAGTGGAGGGCAAGTAAAGCTGGCTCCAGTGACTTGGTCTGCACTTCCTGGGCTCCGGCTGTCCCAGCTTTTTGCAGACTCTCAGGGGAGTTTCTCTGGAAACCAGATCCCTGCCCGTGTGCCCCGAGGGACTGTCCTGTTGTCCCCAGAGCTCATCTCCATGGCTCCCTCTCAGCCTGAACTGCCCAGGAAGGACATGGGGGCCAAACAAGGAGCTCTGGGGGATTGATGATTCAAATGCTCTGGGAGGAGCAGATGGCAGGAGCCTTAGATGGTTTGACAGCTTGAGGGAGACAGATTGATGCCGCAGGCCTGGTAGAGATATCAGCTCCCTGCTGTGGTAGCATGTGGGAGTCACTGCTTTCTAGAAAGTTCCTTGACATGGAACACTCTGTCAGATGTGAAGTGCAGTGAGATTTTTCAGTGCAGGGGCAGTGGAGGGGCCTTCTCAGAGAAGATGATGAATGTGTTTCTTTTTTTTTTTTTTTTTTTAAAGATTTATTTTATTTTTATTACAAAGTCAGATATACTGAGAGGAGGAGAGATAGAGAAGAAGTGGAGCTGCCGGGATTAGAACCAGCGGCCATATGGGATCAAGGCGAGGACCTTAGCCACTAGGCCATGCTGCCGAGCCCTGAATGTGTTTCTTTAAACATGTGCAGCCGTCAGCCCCTGCACTGTGCTGGCGCAGCTGTCATTGTGGCCTGGCCAACCTGGGCGCCCGGAGAACTCTGCCATGATAGGATGTGAGGTGACCACCTGCGCCCTCTGCCCGTTGGGCTGTGGTTGAAGCCAGGGAGCGATAAGGGCTTACCCCAGTGCTTTTGCTATGGGCCCCCCCCCCGACTGGTGGGGTTATTTTTCAGCCATTCTCCCCAGTGGGGGGCCCTTTGTCAGTGTTTACTAGCCCCCCATGGTGCACCGGGCACCCCTGTCCTGGGGCAGCTCCTGTACTGCATGGGCAGCCTGGAACCCGGTTCTGCTTCCCCTCCCTTGTGGAAAGGCTGCAGTTGGAGCCAGCCCCAATCCCCCCACCCCGGGATCTCCCCAGGGGCTCGCTTGGCACTTCTGCAGGTGTGGCGGCCGCTGACTCTGCTTATGGACAGCAGGGCCGCACAAGGGCAGTCAACCCCGTGTGGGGGTGGGAGGTTGCAGCCTGCTCCCCCCAAAGCCAGGGCTCTGGGTCTGTACCTGGAACCTCTCGTGCCCTGGCTTGCTGCGAAGTCCTCAGGTGTCTCCTGCCTGCGGGGTGAGACCTTCCCCAACGCCACTGCAACCCCCAGCTCACAGGCTGTACCTTGAGCCCGTGGTGCGTGAAGCTCCACACGCTGCACGAAAGCACATGTAGGTGTGCCCTGTGGGAGCCACTGCTCAGTGCCTCGGTTTCCGCACACGTGAGGCATCTGCTAGAGCCCTGGACAGGTAGGCAGGGTGGGGACTGGGCTTCACAGCCCCCCAAGTCCTTGGTACCTGGGCAGAGCAGGTGCTCGGTGAGCAGGGCCCTAGGTGTGGTGAGCCGCTGTGGGTGAAGCCTCCATCAGGGAAGGATGAGACCCAGGACCCTGTGACCCTCCACCCCGTTGCTTCTGCAGAAACCTGCGCAAGGGGCCCAGCGGCCTGGCTGACGAGATCAACTTCGAGGACTTCCTGACCATCATGTCGTACTTCCGGCCCATTGACACCAGCCTGGGCGAGGAGCAGGTGGAGCTGAGCCGCAAAGAGAAGCTGAGATGTGCGTGCCCCCTAGCCCAGGCCCCTTGGCCTCTGAGCCCCCAGCCCCACACAGGCTATGGGCCCCCAAGGCCTGTCCGCACAGCAAGGGGAGGGACCCAGAACACTGGCTGGGACCCATGATGGTCAGTCCCTAGAAAGGTGGCCCTGGTGTTCTTCATTGCTAAGTAACTTGTCAGCAGCTCTTGGCTTTCTGGGATGAGTAGGGGACTGTGGGATGATGGGTTCTGGTAGACCTGGGTGCCCGGTTTGTCTCTTGTCCTAGTGGCCCTGGGACACCCACCCCCTCTCTGTTGTAAGTTTAATTTATTTGAAAGTGACAGAAAGCAAGATCTTCCATGTACTTGTCAAGCCCCAGATGACCACAACTGGCAGGGATGGGCCAGGCTGAAAGGGGGAACCCAGAATTTCTTCTGCATCTCCCACATGAGCACAGGGGTCAAAGGGCTTGGGCCATCTTCACTGCTTTCCCAGGAGCAGCAGCAGGGAGCTGGCACTTGGGCTGGCACTCAGATGTGGGATGCCAGCAGCAGGAATGGCGACATAACTCACTGTGCCACAAGGCCGGGTCCTGTGTGATCTTGATGTGCTGCCTCTGAGCACACCAGTGGTCCCCAGGACACGCTAAAAGGCCGACAGGGAACCTCGAGGCCTGCTGGCGGAGCCCTCACGGTTCCCTGAGAGGTGACCTGGGCCGGCCAGCGTCCTTCGTGGCTGCTTTTCTCCCTAACGACTTGCCTGCGACTTCAGCCTGACTCTGCCTCTTGCGCCCAAGCGTGGATGGTTGTAGGGAAGGGCTTGGCTATCTTTAGCTCAGGAATGGGTCTGGGGTGACATCCTCATGTCATTCTGTTCGTTTACTCATAGGACTGGGAACCCAGGAAGCAGAGGGACTCACTCAGGTCCAACCCTGATGCCCCTTCCCAGGGTGTCGTGTGATAACCTGTGTTGGCCTTACGTCACTGTTGTGCTGGCCGCCCTTACCACATGCCAGGCTGGTCCCTGGGACCCCCAACCCCAGATGGCCAGAGCTGTTGCTCCCATTCTACAGATGGGGAAGCTGAGGCCCAGTGATGTTGAATAGCAGGCGAAGAGATCGGGCTTGGGCCCTGAGGCTTCGTGTTGGTGTGTTTCATTGAGTTCAGTACAGGTTTGAGAGCGAGGGAAGCCGGAGGCCTGGGTTCCTCCCTTGACCGAGCCTTGCTCTCCCCCCAGTCCTCTTCCACATGTACGACTCGGACAGCGACGGCCGCATCACCCTGGAGGAGTATCGAAATGTAAAGTATGCTTCCACACCTGCCTGCACCGCCTGGCTCCGTGACCCTGACCGAGGCCCCCGGGGGTCACTGGGCATCTCTGCCCCACCCAGCAGGTGGTGGAAGAGCTGCTGTCAGGAAACCCCCACATTGAGAAGGAGTCGGCGCGTTCCATTGCTGATGGGGCCATGATGGAGGCAGCCAGTGTGTGCGTGGGGCAGATGGTGAGTGCCAGGAGGTAGGGGTGCACGGTTGCAGGGACCCCAAGCCTGCAGCCTGCAGCTGTCCACACAGACTCATGCTTCACGGGGGTTTTGGGGGCCACGTGTGTGTCCTGCGACCAGGGCCCCACCCAGAGCAGAGCCTGAAACCTCTCCAGCTTTCCTGCCTGCGCCGCTCCAAGGACCGCGGGACCAGCCAGCCCCAACCCAGGCCTCCTGGACTATGTATTTCCTAATGAGTGACTCACTGGCCTCCTTGGGGAGTTGGGTTAGGCCGGGAGCCACCTTAGGCTGGGGTCAGGGGGAGGGAGTGTGGGCAGCAGGTGAGTAGAGTGCAGGACAGAGGCCTGGCTGTGCCACCTCCAGGGTGTCCTCCGTGCTTGGCTGCATTCCTCTAGGGGGAAATGGAGGACTTTGCTGAGCCTAGGCCCATCCTCGCTGGCGCGTCCCGCACCCCCTGCCCCGCACCCTTGTGGGGCCAAGCACAGCTCCCAGGCACTGACATGGGGCCATCTGGGCGGATGCTGTCCCATTCCCTTGTGGCCAGCTGCTTGGCCAAGGCCAGGCTCCCCTGTCTGCTGGCTGGTGGACTGGCTGTCAAGGGGACGTGGGCCAGAGCGGGTGCTCCTGGCCGGCTGTCAAGCCAGGTCCCTGCCTCGTTTAATCTCGTGCTCCAAGTGGCTCCATCCTGCTGCACTCTAGTGGGCGGTGTTGTTTGTTGTTCATAATTTGCTGTGGTGACGTAATGGGCAGCTGACGGCTGCTGATCTGCACGAGACCCCACAGACCTCTGGGAACTCGGGCCCGGCATTGCCCGGGGTGTGTCCTACGGCAACCATGGGGCTGCACCAGGCCATGGACCATGATCAGAACAGGTCCTGAGGACGACAGCATGTTGTTTGCCCTCATCGGGCCTTGGTGTCCCCTGCAAAGTGGCTCAGGGCAAGATAAGCACAGAGGGAACTGTGTGCCCAGTGCCAAGTTGGGGGGCCTAGGTTTTGGACCATGCAGCCTCTGTGGACCTGGCAGAGCTGGCCTCCAAAGTGGGGCAGCGATTTCGTCCCCAGTGCCCTGTGGGAGGCAGTAGTGTAATGACTGGAGTGGCTGATGCCCACACTTGCGCTGCCACCACTTGCAGCCCCGCCATCCCCCATGTGCCTGGCCCATGTGGACCAGCAGCCCAGCCCCAGCACCCCCGGAGCCTCTTGTTGGTTGAGTGGGAACAAGGTCTGAGCCCCTGGGGCACTGGGGTGTCATGGGCAGCAGCAGTGTGGAATCCTGGGGCCAGACCCAGGGGGCAGCACAGCGGGTGCCACTGTTTGCTCTCAGCCCAGGCCCTGAGGAATTCTTCTTGAAGATGCCAACACCCACATGGGTGTGGGGATTTCAAGAACATGCGTGGCAAAACAGACTGAAAAGAGGTGTCATGGCATAAGCTGGTGCCTGTGACGCCACATCCCAGATTGGTGCCAGCTTGAGTCCTGGCTGCCCTGCTGCTGGGCCAGCTCTGCAGAGAGTGGCCGAGTGCCGCCCACACAGGAGGCCTGCCTGCAGCTCCTGACTCCTGGCTTTGGCCTGGCCATTGTGTCATTTGTGAAATGAAGCAACGGATGGAAGGTTCTCTCTCTCCAACTCTGCCTTTTAAATACATAGCTTTTAATTTTTTAAGAGATTTATTTATTTTTATTGGAAAGGCAGATTTGCAGAGCGAAGGAGAGATGGAGAGAGAGAGGGCTTCCACTTGCTGGTTCACTCTCCGAATGGCTGCAATGGCCAGAGATGAGCTGATTCAAAGCCAGGGGCCAGGAGCTGCTTCTGGGTCTCCCACAAGAGTGCAGAGGCCCAAAGACCTGGGCCATCCTCCACTGCTTTCCCAGGCCACAAGCCGAGGGCTGGATCAGGAGTGGAGCAACCTGAACACAAACTTGCCCATGTAGATGTAGGGTAGAGGATTAGCCCGTTGCACCACAGCACTGGCCCCTAAAATTTTTGAGAACAGAGATAGTGAGAGATCTCTCACTCATTGGCTTACTCTCCAAATGCCTACAACGGCCCAGGGCTGGGCCAGGCTGAAGCCAGGAGCTGGGAATCCAATCAAGTGGCCCACAGGGGTGAGGGGACAGTGGAGCAGTCCCTCGCCGCCTCATGGCGCATGTCTACAGGAGCTGCGGCCCCAGAGCAGCTGCTGCCAGGTGGGATCTGAACATCCCGAGTGATGCCTTAGCTGCTGTGCCCGACGCATGCGTCCCCAGAGTTTCTGAAATCAGCACGTATGAAGAATCTTCATCAAGTTCACAGAAATGCTAATTGAAAAAGTGGGTTTAGGAGCATGTCTATGCTGGAATTATCTTTCAATCCCATTTTCTGGAAGCTTGTGTGCCGTAGCACTATCTGGGCCTGTGGTTCTGATTGGCAAGATGGCCTTGAGCTGACATCTGTCCACACATGCACACTCAGGCCCACTGGGCATGCATGGGGCTGTCTGGTGGCAGGTGCTTCTGCCTAGTGACGTGTGTCTCCAGGCTCATCCCTGTTGGCGAGGGTGCCAACTGTCCTAAGTGGCTGTGTGGCAGCTGGCCCTAGGGGCCACAGAGATGGATGTGTCCTGCCCTTCCGTGATGGCCACTGCCATGGGGTGCCAGGGAAGCAGTGTCACAAGGTTTGGTCATATATGCATCCAGAGTAGTAGGGAAAGGGGTGGGACCCCAGGTAATGTCCCCAGAGCAGGAAGGGCACAGGTGGAGACTGGCACAGCAGTCACGCTGGTTGGGAGAGGCCCTGGGGCCAAGACAAGGTGGCCTCATGTTCACACTCAGCCCTCCTCCCTGGGGGCTGGCCTGCAAGGGTTCCTATCAGCCTCCAGGGGCTTAGCCGTGACCTGGGGCCATGCCAGCTCAGGAGTGCCCACGGCCAGGCCTGTTTGTCCTGGACCCTCCCTGGGGGCCTAGGAGGGGAGGGAGCGCTGCTGTGGGTGACCTGTGGGCGGGGCCTCCCTCTGCCTCACTGGCTGTGTGTTCTCTCTCCAGGAACCCGATCAAGTGTACGAGGGAATCACCTTTGAGGACTTCCTCAAGGTGGGTGTACAGGAGGTGGCGGGGGCGGGGGCGCAGGGAGCTGCAGGGTCCAGGGTAAAGACGTGGCTTATCACCCACAGTGGTCAGGGACTAGGTTCCCAGCGCCCAGCAGCCCCCCAGGCTGAGGTTGAGGCTGGTCGTGACCAGAGCAGGGCACGCTGTCCTCACCCATGTTTATCCTGAGGCTGCCATCAACAGTGACTGCACTAGTGCCAGTGCCAGCCACGCCCATGGCATCTACCAGAGGGTGAACTCCTCTCTCACCTGGGAGCCTGGGTCCTGTCTCAGCAGCAGTCCTGCTCCACAGCTGAGACAGGAGTTCTGGAAGCTGCCAAGGCCGACACCCTTGTTGGCATGGCCTGCCCTTCACTTGCCCCGGGGATGTGGTTTTGAAAGCCTGTGTTTGCAACAAGTGTGTGAGAGCTGTGTGTGCTTTGGGGGTGTGTGAGGGCTCGGGCTGTGGGCACATGGTGCACTGCTGAGTCCCGGGACAACTCGAGCATCTCTGTCAGTGAGCCCCTGTGTAGGAGGGGCAGTGTTGTTTCTGAGCAGCTGCCCACACAGGCATCCCTGACTGTGCAGTCCCAGCCCCTGCTCCAGGGTGTAGAGCCTGATGCCACTGGGTGTCGGGGCTTGCCACACACTCCTCATGGCCCTGGCTGGGAGTCAGAATACCAAGGACAGCAGAGAACAGGGGTGGGTGGGAGGTCTCAGGCCAGCCGGGCAGCACCTCTGTCGGGGCTATGCCTGGAGCAGGGCTCAAAGCTTGGTCCCTGGGGGCCTGACCACTGCCCTGGCTCCCTGAGGCACAGGCCTGGAGTGGGGTGGGGTGGAGGAACCTGTGTCGCAGGTCACCCCTGCTCCTGCTGGCTCCTGCTGGCTCCTGCTGGTTCGGGAAAGCAGCCCTGAGCAGACTGCAGGGTGAGGAGTGGGAGAGGCGGCTGGGGCAGGGCAGCGCTGGTTTAACCCGAACACTGGCATGACTGTGCCTCTGGAACCCACTTCCTTCTCCCACCATCCCAGCCAGAAGCCGTGTCCCAGGTTCCTTCTGGCACCCTTGGCCACTGCCACAGCAGTAACTGGCAGTTAGCAGGTGTCACACTTAGCTTGTATGTGGGGTTGTTGTCAAGACCCTAGCCCACAGCTCAACAGGAACTAGACATTGTCCCTGAATCCCTCACAGTGCCCAGAGCAGGGGCAGGGGACTGGGCAGTGCCTGGGGACTGTGGGCAGCATGACAGTGGCAGCCCCATGGGCATCTCTGGAGATGCTGGGAGTGGCAGCTTGAGGGTGGCAAGTCCTTACGTAAGCAGAGACAGGTGTGGTCCGCCCACCATGTTCCTGGTGCTGCTCAAACTCCCCTCCTCCTAGTCTGCGGTTCCCAGGGGCCCGTGTGCACTGGCAAGTGCATGGTGTCGTGGCAGTGATGGGATTCCTCAGCCTAAACACTCACCAGGCTGTCACCATGGCTGGGACCACTGGCCTGAGTCTATGCATAACACACCCCTTACCCTAGGCTCTAAGGACCAGGCCGGCGTGTGCCGTCTCCCATGGCTTGATGAGTCCTCAAAGTCTACATATACATCTGCCACCAGCATGGTTCCATCTGAGCCCCTCCCCACCCTGTGTCCTGGGAAGTGGGCAGCACGGCCACGGTGACCCTGTCGTTGGGTGGATGCACAGGGGTCGGGGAGTGGGTCCTGTAATTTGTGCACAAATCCCCCAAGCTGCAGGCCCTGGTGAAGGTTTCCGTGATGCGGGGGCGGGGGCCTGGAGCAGCTGCGGTGTAGGCCAGGTCCAGCCAACCCTGATGCCCACCCCGTGGATTGCAGATCTGGCAGGGCATTGACATCGAGACCAAGATGCACGTCCGCTTCCTCAACATGGAGACCATCGCCCTCTGCCACTGACGCGCCTGCACCCCCGGCCCCTGGGAGAGCTGTGCTCGGGTTGGGGGCGGCCCCTGTGTGCTCTGCAGTGGATGCTCCTATAAAATAATCCACGCATATCCTCACGTCACACACCCTGGCGGGGAGGGGATGTGGGACACTGATGTTTTTAATCTAATAATAATAATAGTAATAATAATAATAATAAAAGGGTTTGTTAAGGAACACGGCTCCTCCCGTCCATGGGTGCCCTGGCATCTGGTAGCTCAGAACAGTTGGAGGGAGCTTCAAGCAGGTCGTGGAAAAAGGGCTTCAGGTGAAGAACCAAAACAAAGCATAAAATGCACACAGTTTGTGGCCCTTTAAACACATTTTCCACGAACTTATTGAATAACCCTCATTGCATAGCTCTTGAAATTTTTTGCACCAAAATTAACTTTTCATTTCCATCTGCATGAACTTTTTTGGAGTCCCCTTATGTGAGGAGCAGGCAGTACTGAGGAGGGGAGCCACCAGATGCTGCGGATGTTCAGGGGGTTCACTCTCCTGCCTATGTGGGGGACGGCAGGGTGAGCCCCCACCCCGCCCCGCCCCTGGGACTCTCCGTGGGCCAGGGCTGGAGTGAGGCCATCTTGCCGTCGAGATCGGGACGTACATGGATGAGACGACGTGAGGAGCCCAGGCGCCTGTGCCCTCCATCGGTGGTCTTGGCATTCCGTACCCCAGCTCTGAGCTTGGGGGTCTGCTGGCTAGGCTGCCCATGGACTCCGTGGGCACCCCCGGGGATTGCAGCTGTGTTCGGGGAGACTCACCACTGAAGTGCCTGGTAAGCATTTCTGACCACTGCGCCTGTCACCGCCTAGCACTGTGGGGAGGGACGGGACAAGGGCAAGGTCAGCAGAGCGCCAGCTCTTGTGGCTCTGAACCTGGGGTGGCCCTCAGCTGGCCGAGGGTGTGGTTCAGAACGCTTGTATTTGTGGTACAGTCAGTTCCTTTATCGACTTGCACCCGGAGGCAGCTCTCTGTGCAAGCCATCCTGAGACGTTCTCTTGGTAACAGCAAGGCCCACTGTGACTTGCACGATTCAGTTTGCCACTTGAGGTTTTAAAATTAACATGCTTTATCTGCCTCACTCATATCCTTGCATTAGGGTTCATACCAGGAAAGGTTCAACAAGGCTCAGGTATCCTTCCCCAGGGGCGTGTGCACAGAACCCCGGTTTGCATGCAGTGAGCTCAGGCCTAAATGTCTGCTTTGTGACGTTCCCGGAAGCAAAGCTGAGTGTACCTGTTGTGTGACTTCCCTGTGGCTAGTCCCTCACACACATGTGCACGCTGATGCTGCACAGATAGCAAGGACTGTGCTTGGACCTCGTGGGGCTGGGATGCACGGTCATCAGCTTGCCGTGGGAAAGCTGGGCGTGGCGGCAGTGACCCAGGAGGCAGGGGCCACCGCTGTGCCAAAGGCTTTCGGGGATTCCCTGGTGCTCTTGGCCTCTGGGTGGACGGTACCCGGGGAGGTGTGTGACTGTTTCCCAAGTGTGTGGGTCTGTGCTGAGGGGGCAGGTGACAGCTGACATTTAAGTTAAAAGAATAAAGCAGTGACGTGAGTTACAGAGACATGGGGGGGAGACCGAAGGGAGTTCATGGAAAGTAGGCCAAAAAACCCCTAAAAGTATGATTCAGAAAATTCCCAGAACATGCGTATTGTAGCAGTGCTCCAGGTGGGATCCCAGAGTGGACATGTTTTTTGGCGCTTCCCATGAACTCTGCAGTGGCTGTGTGCACGCGTGCCACCTGGGGTTTGGTAGGTAGTCACCCCACTTTGGTTCAAGTCAGGGTATTGCAGGAGCAGCACCTGCTGCGGCCTCCTCTGCCCTCCCCAGGCCCGGCCTTGTCCTCTGCCCTCCCCACACCACCAAGCTGAGGCGGCCAGGCTTGGTGTGTCTGGGGAAGTGCAGGGCGGGGGCTGAAGCTGTGACCTGGAGCCCACTTGCTGCCTCCGGGACTCACCTTGCCTGGCCACCCAAGGCAACTGCAGCAGTGCTGAACAGCAGAGGGCGCTAGTGCGGCCTCCGTGGACCTGGGTTTCCTGGAACTCTCCTATGTGCTACGTTGTTTTGTTTTGTTTCTTACAATGAATCCCCTTTGCCAGCACCCAAGGCCTGGGATACAGATAAAGATGTGCGGCGCTGATGGCCGCCCATGCAGTGCAAACCGCTGAAGGCTGCCGGACGCTGCTGAGGCTGTGGTCCACGGCTCATCTGCACGTTGATTGAACTGAATTGCTGTGGTGCAGCCCATGGCCACTGGGGACGCCATCCCCCTGGCAGGGGTTTCGCTCGTTTTTCGTGGTGCTGCCTCACCCAGCTCGATGGCAGATGGAGGTCGGCTTCCAGGTGGGCCAGGTTGGGTTTGCAGGGCCTCACAGCACCTCTGGCCCTGACCGCTAACCTGGGCCTGGGGCTCAGGACCGCCTCGCCATTTGGGCAGTGGGCCAGGACTGGGGCAGGGGTGCTGCGTTGCCTCCTGGGCATATACTAGACGGGGCACCTCATCTGGAGCAGGCCAAGGTAGATGATGTTCTAAAATTTGTTCTCAAGCAGGCCAGTGGTGATGAGACAAGCATGAGGCTGGAGACTGCAAGGCCCAGGGTCACCAGTCCAGCCAGGATTAGAAGGAAGCTGCTATGTCCATTCTTCAGAGGCCTGTGTGTGGGCCGTGGGTGGGAGACCGGGCAGGACCAGCAGCCCCCAGCCGGCAGGAAGGCCAGGGAGGCCCCTCCCCGGCATCCTGAATCCTGCAGCCATTTGCTGGGAAATATGTCGACCACAGGATCCAGCCTGATGATCCCATGTTGCGCGGGAGGAGGTTAGCTGTTGCTGCCAGGAATGTGGCGACTTGGTCTGGTGGGTGACAGGGCTGTGCAATGGGAATCTGACACAGGCAGCCCGGGGAACCTCCTGTGGCCATGGTCACCATGAGCTATGGATGAAGCAGCTGAGGGAGGGGCACACAACATTGGCCGACTTGGGCAAACAGTTCCTTTCCTTGTGTCTGTTGGGCTGTGCTGCAGGGGGACAGTCAGCTCTGACCCTTGTCACAGAGCCATGGGACCTGTCCCCACCTGCCTGTAGCTAACAAGGCCAGTGCTGGCGATGACACTGGGTGACTCAAGTAGGCTGAGCGAGAGTTAATAATACAAGTGTCCTGGTGAGGGTTTTGCAAACACCTGCCCTGGAGGGTGCCCTTCTTTGTGGCAGTGACCTTGGGAAAGACCAGAAGAGCTGAGTGGGCAGAACTGAGTGGTAAGCTGTCCTGGGCACCAGTGCCAGCAGGGTCTGGCGGCCAACACGGACCCCATGACTCAAGATGAGGGAGGGTGCCGTGGCTGCTTGGCCTTTAAGTCAGCAGGAGATGAGGCTCTGCGCTGGCCAATGTCTGTACCCCTTAGGACAGCCTGCAGCTGTCAGTAGCAAGACTCCACTTGTCACAGCCCACAGACACGAAGACAAGCTGGCGGCTTTCCCTCCCATCCCAGGCTGAGACGAGGTCCCCAGGGTACAGCGGTCCAACGGCTGCTTCTGGAAGCTCCTGGTCAACATGAGCGGCCAGGAGCAGGCTGGTGTGCACACGGCCCCTGCTGGAGCCCAGCACGCGCGAATCTGCCACCACGTATTAGAGGCAGGTCTGGTCCAAGTCGCCGCAGGCTTGCAGCCGTAGCCAGGTAACCATCTGGCCTGGCCATGGGCACTGTGGGCAGGTCTGTGTGGCTCACGGCGCCGCGGGTCATCAAGCTAGCGCTGTAAGCTCTCTGCCACCACAGCTGCGGTTCACAGTGCACGCCGGCTGAGGAAGACAGCCCTGGCTGCACCCGCCTGTGGCCTGCCTGTCACCCTTCTCTGGTGCTGTTTCCATGGCCCTTGAAACGGGGGAAAGAGGAGGTTACCTAGTTCTTGGGTAGAACGGAATGAAGGACCCCCATCTCTGCGGTTGTTAGAGGGTCCAGAACGCCACTCGTGGACCAAGTGTTTTGCCCTCTGGCCAGCTGCTATGGAGAGGGCAAGGCCAAGGGCACTGGTGGCCAGGGGACTCTTCTCTGGCACCTGAGACTTATGTGGGGGCAGCGATGGGGGTTCCCTCTGATTCCGAGGAAAGCTAACCATCCCCTCCTCCCAGGAACACAGCCTCTTACCCGGTTCCCTCACAGGGCCCTGGGTTCTCAGGCTGTAGCTGGCAGTGCCTGTGAAGCAGCTCTACTGTGGGCTGCCCAGCAAGGCCGTTCCGAGGATGGCGAGTGGGACACACTTTAAACACGAGCCATTGGTAAGTTCCGAAAGTTTAATACCAACACGCGTGCACAAGGTAGAAGGCAGGTCCCAGGATGTTGGGGAGAAGGCGCTGCAGCCTCGGGGTGGTCCCAGGTGCATATCCGAGGGTAGGTGGGACTGGCAGAGACTTCAGCCCACCCCATGCTGGGAACCTGCAGCCACCCACAGGGCAGGGCAGAAGAGGGGGAACATGGCAGCTCTTGGGGTGCAGGGATCCAAGGGCCCAACTGCTGACAGTGGGCAGCAGAAGGAGGAAGCGACTTTTAATTTTGGTGCATGGGCCTAATTTCTTTTGAACTCGAGCTCTAGTTTGTATTGCAGGATACAAAGGCAGTGAGTCTGGAACCAAGTCCCAGAAATCCCACTGGCCCCAGACTAGGGAAAGAGGAGCCGAAGACGCCTGCTTGCAGGAGGGAAACTGAAGAGTCCTCCTCCCTCCCTCCCTCCGAAGGCAGGCCTCCTCGGGCCCTCCCGGTGGGCCCTTGCCTCTGTTTCTGTGGAGCACCTCGTTGCCTTGTCTCTTTGAAAAACTGGTTTGGGCTTGGAGGCCGTTCTCCAAGCATTTCCTAATGCCTGTTTTTATCTGCTGGACCATCACTGCTCCAGGCCCCAATACCTCGCCAGAGTTTCCTGAAGTGGGGTCTCAGTTCTCTGAGCCAGCCACAGCATGGTCACGATCATCCTCAACTAAGGCTCTGTTCTGGAGTTCCCAGGTACCTGTCATTTCGCTTCCTGGCGGTGTCCTGTGCACTCAGGGCTTTGCTGTTGGCCTTCCCATGTGGCCTGTTCTGGGGGCAGTGATGTACGAACACCCACTGAGCCCAGCCTGTTCAGGACATAAAACAAAGCTCCCACACCTATGGGTGCCTCTGCTCTGCCGCTCCCCCATGGGCATGGGTTGGCGTTTCCCTGTCCTGTTGTGCTGGGACAGACTAAGGGGTAGGAGAAGGTGCACAGTGCACGGGGCAGGCAGGTGACTCGTAGGCACGTGGGGCCCTGTGTTCTGTGGCATGTGTGTAAATGCACAGTTGCACACCAGGGTGGGCTCTGCTCCTAGAGGGGCTCCACACGGGGGAAAGTGTGTTAAGCCAGGCCAGGGATCTGACCTCAGCTGGGTGCACGGCCCTCAAGGCACAGGAGCAACAGCACGAACGAGGCCCAGGCAAGCCTGGCTTTCTCAGGGGGCTCAGGGTGCGCCCTCCCTCAAATCATCCACAAAACACCCAGTGCAGGGCTCTCTGGAGTTTTAAAATTCCTAAAATTGGTCCAGCCCGCCTTTCTCCCCAGGGGCAGGTCCTTAGGCGTTGTCTGAGGGAAATGCCAGCGCGAGGTTGTAGTCGTAACTGTTCATGGCGCCGCAGGACGAGCGGCACATGGGTAGGGGGCTCTGAAAGGCCAGCTGGTCCACTGCGAAGGCGTAGGCGTGGATCAGGCCCCGGTGCCTGTGGGGGCAGAAGGCAGCAGCAGGTCAGGGCCCCGGCCTACCCTCCCCCAGGGGCCTGTGTCTGCAGTCTCACCGGGGACGAGGGCAGCCTATCCTTTGGAGCTGACGCTCACTCCCAGGGACAGAGGCCCCTAACAGGGATGTCACAGGCCCCAGCTGAATTTGCAGGATGACCTGGGCCCACCCCATGGCGGTCTCTTGTTCGGCAGCTCACCACTGGGCAGACAGACTCTAACCTCAGGTGGGTCCCCTTCAGTCGCCCACCACTGGCTTATGGCCACAGCAGTCTCTACAGGTGCACTTCAAACAGTTCATGGAAAAATGGAATTAGAAGTCTATCCGTACCTATTTTTTTAAATCCACACATAACATTAATAACAGGCATTTTTCCTGAGCTTTTTGAAGACCTCCTGTCTCCTGCTTTCTCTGCTCAGACTGGCCCTGCTGGAGCATGCAACCTGCAGAGGACAAGGTGGCAGGGAGGTGTCGGGCCCCAGCTGACCTCCTGTATGCGGTGAAGTTGTCCAGGTCAGGGTTGCGCAACACCCGCTCGTAGGGCACGTTGGCTGTGATGAGGCTGTGGCTGTTAAAGGAGATGTGCCGAACCGGGTGCCTGCAACAGGGAGAGGGTGCAGCTGGGAGCGGAGCCCATTCTCAGCCCAGTGAGAACAGGGCCAGCGGCAACAGCAGCAGGGCCATGCTCTGGGCAAGTGGAAGCACACCAGAACAATGGCCCTACAGCCTAGAGGACCAGAGCCAGCCCCTGGGCAGGTGACTCCAGCTGCCTCACCCCCTTCTATAGTCACAGGGCCACGGGGGCTGCTGTGAGAACATGCCTAGAAAAACCTGGAAAGAAACGGCTTCAATGATGCTTAGCAGAAGCTTGTGGTCTTGGCTCTGGGCTGAAGCTGTGCCACCTGTCCTCAGAGACCTTCCTCACGGGTTCAGAGGCCAGAGGTGGAGCTGGCCAGTCCTGTTTGCGGCACTGGCATTCCCCCGTGGATACAAATTCAAGTTGTGTGTGGTCCAGCTCCCTGCTTATGACCTGGGAGGGCAGCAGAGGCTGGCCTAATTCTTAGAACTCTGTACCCACGTGGGAGACCCAGAAAAGGCTCCTGGCTTCGGATCAGTCCAGTTCCGGCTGTTGCAGTCATTTGGGGAGTGAACGAGTGGCTGGAAGAGCGCTCTGTGTTGCTGCCGCCACAGCCATGGCACAAAGCAGGGAGGAGCTCTTTGGCAGCAGGGGACGCCAAAGAGTAAATGCTGAGTGGAGGGGAGGAGTCCCGGGCCTGTCTGAGGCACCACACCCACAGGAAGGCTCCTCTGCAGGGGTGGGGGCAGCCTGGGTGGGCCACACGTGCTGCTAGGACCAAGCCTAGCCCGAGGCAGCAGGGAGGGTGGCATTGCCTGGTGCCAATGAAAATTCTGACCTTGGGGGAACCAAGTTGGGGCCATGCAGGTGCAAAGGCTGCACAAAGCACATCCCCTGGGGTGGGGGCAACTGAATGGCCCAGCTGAAGGAGTGCTCTGCTGCGGAGCTGTCTCCCTGGGGGCCCGGAGGATGGGGTCCCCGCACTGGGGTCTCCCCTTCGAAAAGCAAACACCAGCACTGGGCTTTGTGGCCGGGATTCCAGTGTGGAGTTCAGCTGGATTTGGCACCACCTGGTGGCAGCTCAGTGCCTAACTGCTTGTTTACAGGGACGGTGGAGATGGATGCTGCTCAGGGACATCTCAACTGGCCTGCAGGTAAGAAACAGATTATTAAAAACTATTTACTTATTTGAAAGGTAGAGCAAGAGGGAAGGGGTACCTTCAAGGCTCTGGCTCATTCCCCAAATGGCCAGCAGGATTGGAGCTAATTCAAAGACAGCAGCCAGGAGCTTCCCCCAGGTCTCCTCTGCTGTCTTCCGGCACCCCCTGAGCTGCTATGCGACAGCGCGGCCCTGAGCGGCCGTTCTCCACGGCACCTTGCTGCCTCCTGGGTCTGGCTCTTTACCTGGACTGGCAGCTGAGGCCTCCACCTGGGAGCCCCATCCTTCTGGACTACGCTCATGTCCACTGACCCCAGAAAGGCTTTTTCCGAAGTGCTGGGCGCAGGTCTGTTGCCTGCCTTTCCACTTGTCCCTAAGGCAGACAGTGTGGCCAGCCACACAGCTGGTGAGATCCAGAGGGTCCCAGATCCAGCAATGGAGCATGGGCTGGCGTGGTGGCACAGCGTGTTTACCAGGGGATGGTGGCATCTTTATTGCAATTTCTTCTTGCTAATGTGCCTATTAAGGCAGTGGATGATGGCTCTAGGGCTTGGGTCTTTACCATCACGTGGGAAACCAGAGGGCATGTCTGGCTCCAGCTTGGCCCGGTTCTAACACTGTGAAGGAGTGACCTAATGGATGTAAGATTTGTCACCCTGCCTTTCAAATAAGTCTTTAAAAATTAGGTACAAGCAGGCTCCCATGACGGTTTCTACCCATGCAGGCCCTCCAGTCCAGCATTCCTACAAGTTTTGGCCTGTGCTGGGGACAAGCCCCATCTCCAGAATATCAGCGCAAAAGCTTTGAGTGTAACTTCCTCGTGCAGTGGAACAGGAAGACTTTGAGGCCTAGGCCCTGCCAGCCAGTAGGAGGGGCATCCACATGGGTTTTGGGATGCCACTGTTTAAGATGGCATGTATAAGACCTGCATTTGTTTCCTAATGCAAAAAGGCCCTGAGCAGGCAGGGCTGAGGGGGAACTGCGCCTCACCCCTCAGGCAGCCTTCTGACTCTTCAAGGTGTGGAAACAGCCACCAGGACAGCAGCTTCCCTGCTCCTGGGGTGATGGGAGGGGTGTGGGGGTACTCAGCACAACGCACGCCCTGGCTGCCCGTGCCCTCCTGCAAGCACGGAGGAACCGCCTCACCTGGAATGTACCTCCCACAGCTTCTGGTTCATGCGATAATCCCACACGGAGACCAGGCCTTCCTCGCCTCCACTGACAACTTTCCAGTCGTCCATCTGCACCGCGGAGACCCCAAGCTGGTGGGCGGAGAGCGACAGTGCGATCTTATCCATGCGGAGGTCGTGGATCCTCACTCTGCAGGCAACAGAAGAGCCACGGTAAGGACCGGTATCAAAGGCTGAGCTCCTGGGCCCTGTTCCCACCTGCACACTCCTGAGGGCTGCCCCTCCACACCCTGCCCAGGGACTCAGCTGCCCACCTCCCGGGCAGAAGTTCTTAACATTTGATGATTACAAGACAAGCAATTATGTGATACAATGCTGTGAGGTGCAGCTGATTGGGCTGCAGCCAAAGGTAAGAAGTCAAACTCCTACCTGGCTAGGAAACAAAAGTTACAAAGTCATCATGGTCTTGTTAGAATTTAGAAAGGAAATACCTTCACAGTTAACTGTGGCACAAACTGTGGCCACTGCATAGTCCCTCATGGAAGCCATGACATAATGACTTGCCTTGTAATCATCAAGCATTTTCTTTCTAGATTTCTTATGAAAGTACATGCTAAATTTTCATGATCAGATATGGCAGAATTCTTCCCTGCTACGAACACCAGTACACACAGCTCTCTGAACAAGACCCAAGAGCTGAAGCTGAAATGCAGCAACATTTAAGGAAAGGAACGGTGTACACACTGCTAAGCCAGAGAGACAGCAGACGTGAACACCAGTACCAGCGAACACGGCTGACCTGACCCTGCCTGTGGCCTTGGACTCCAGTCACATGAGCACGCACATACCTTGCATGAGTTCCTGCCAAGTTGAAGGCATTGTGAAGAGGAATAAAATAACTCACAGTGAACTACCTGTAGATATTCTCATGAGAACGACTGAAGAGCCAACATGAGCCACAAACTCAGCACAGGGAGACTGCGCCCAAGACAGACTCACCAGTGACAAGAGCGGCTTCCCAGGGACCCCAAGACCATACTCGGTGTATGCTGCCGTGACGAGAAAGGTCCCAACTTTAGTGCAAGAACAGGTGCTTCTTAGGGCAAGCACTTCAGACCAACGGTGCAAGTTACAAAACGCTTGCTCACACCTGACTGGGGAACCAACTTTGCTCCTTAGTCATCATAATCTATACAGGTTTTTGAGTCAATTTTTTTAAAGGTCCAAATATGATAGGTTTTATGAAATTGATGCCCGGGAGAAAGAAAATCCGAGTCACTCGCCCAGGTTGTTCTCCCTTGCTTTGTCTAGCAGGTGCAGCAGAAGCGCAGCCCAGGCAGAGCTCGCCACCTGCTCCCTGGCTGGGGGAGGAGCGCCTGCTGACTCCTCTCATGAAGCTCGGACCCAGGCCTGACCCTGCAGAGCGCAGGCAACAGCAAGGCAAGCAGAGAGCCCCAGCCACGCTGCCTGTAAGTGGGACCCGAGACACCGCTGGGCCCCTTGCACGAAGCTTGGCAACCTGCTGCAAGAGAAAACCCACCCCATGGCAGGTCTCTGGGGCGGGGGGATATTCTGTCTATCTACATAGCAATTAAATGCAAAGCATGATAATTTTCTCAGAACTCTACCACATACATTACACTAAACTGAAGAGGGATTTAAAAGTTAAACCACAGGGAAGGTCTTTAAAGGCAAAATGAAGAAAGTGCTAACTCTATGGGAGAAAATCCAAAGTTAAGAATGAGTGCCATGGGGCTCATTTCCCACAATAAACTCCTTCCAATTAGGAGTAAAGACCAATAAACCACATTAAGAAACAATTCGTAAAGAGACACTAATGATTTTTAAGAAAGGTGTGCGATGTTGCAGATTAGCAGTGATGTGGCCATGCAGCTCTGCTTCCTCAGTGGTCTCCCCAGCAAAGTCCATGTGCAGTGTGGTGGCAGACACGCACAAACCTCTCTGGGGAGTGATCTGACAATCTCCAACAAAGTAGTAGTTATGCTCCACTCTGACCCAGCAATTCCACTTCCAAAAACGCATCTAGGAGCCAGCAGCACATACAGAGGGAGACAACACAGAGCAGGCTGTTACAGTTACACAGGTGTTGGGAGCAGCGCGAGAGGGGCTTCTGTTGCAGCCTAGTGCTGCCATCCCATGCAAATCACCCATACCGTAGACACAAGCCACGGTGGCATCCTGAACACTGCTGCCCTCCCCAGGCAAGCTGCTTCCTCAAGGCCCAGACAGACAAGACTGCACAGACAGCCTGAGCTGCACCTGCAGTGCCTGGCGGTGGTGGCAGGAGCCAGGAGGTCTGGATCTGAACACCATGCATGGGCAGGGCTATAAGACTTGGGCCCAGACAGTAAGGGGAACAGGGTATCAACACTCATGCTTGAAAAACTGCCATCCTATCAATGAAAATGTGGTCCCTGAAATGGAACTCCCAAGATGGAGGGAACTCCTATTTTTTGTGTTTTAGACATGAAGGCTTGAAAGGGGACAGACAGGTTAGTGTGCATCCAACAGAAGCGCCACAAGAACAGCATATGGTAGTGAAGGCCCTGCAGGAGCTAATGCTGACGTCTCCCTAGAACTAAGGAAACTGGGGCTGTGACAACTGCCTGCAATGCCAGCATCCCATACAGGTACCAGTTCCGGCCCCGGCTGCTCCACTTCCGATCCAGCTCCCTGCTGATGTGCCTGGGAAGGAAGCCTAAGACAGTCTACATGCTTGGGCCACGCAGGAGAACTGGAGGAAGTTCTTGGCTTTAGTGTGGCCCAGCCTGGTCACACAGTCACTCAGGAAGTGAACCAGCAGATGTAAGATTTCAAACTCCCTCTCTGTAACTCTACCTTTCAAATAAAAAGACTCTTGCAAATAATTAGGCTCAGTGAGTATTAACATCTCAAATACACACAAAATAGCAAAAAATGGGAAAATATGGAGAGGACTTAGGAGCAGCATGAAGGGAGAAGATAGTAGCTACGAAGGAATGCTGTTAGACTGAGGAAATGAGAGACACTATCCTGAGCTGCAGGCTGCGATAGAAGCCCGAAGTCCTCTTCTCCAGGCTCGTGGCTGTGGGTGTGACGGTCGTCCATGTCACAGACCAGGCAGGTGTGGGCCATCTACTCAGCAGAACATGCTGTGGCCAAAAGAGCAAGTAAGGCCGCCTGTGCCAATAGGTATCGCTGCACATGTCACACCCAGTGGGGGGGGACACTGTCCCCCAGGAAGAGAGGGGCACAAAGGATTCACTCTCCCTCACCCCTGATTTTTGCTTTCAAAGTGCACAGGACCTGCTTAACATGGAAACTTGCAAAGAAGCGATACAAAGGTTCAATCCAGGCGAGAAGAGGGTTACCTGGAAGGGGAACAGCACAGGAAGCAGGAGGGCCACACAGCGCCTTTTACTTCTAACCAAGGACTCTGGTGTGTGTGCACACACGCCGGGGAGCACCAGAGCCCTCTGCAGTGCTGGGAGCCTCAAGTTATATCTGCACCCCATCAGGACACTTGACTTTACACACTGAAGATAAGCATCCATTGCCTGGGTCACTAAACGACATGCTGGAACTCAGGCCAGCTCCGCTAAGTCCCGGCTGGTCCTGGAAGCGCCTTAGCGTGCGGCCCTGAGAGGAGGGCTCAGGGCTGCTCTGGGTGCCCGGCGCTCTCCAGGAAGTGGGCCGGGACTGGAGGGCAGAGGGCATGTGGCGGGAACAAAGCTCTCACCCTGCTGGCATGTGCAGGCTGTCCACAAAACAGACGCACACAGGCTGCATGGGAGCTTAGTGTCCAGGCTCGGGTGAGAACCGATTTTTGCCCAAGCACTTCTTGGGGCATATTTGGTTAATACGGGTTATTTTGCCAGGGTGATTTCCATAAAGCACTCCTCTGTTGAATATTTATACTCCACAATTTACAGTTTGGCTGTTGAAGAGACAAAGGAAAACACAAATTTGGTCCAGAAGTTCAAAGTTTGCCATCTGTTTTCCAATTGTATTTAGATACTTGCATGGATGGCTCCAAACAAAATAAACAAATACATCGGAAGTGCGACGCTAGGGTGTTTATGTCACAGTGGAAATCAGAGATGGGCTCAACCAGCCTTGAGCTTCCTTCCGCGGTGAAAAAGGAAGAGTGTTTCACTGGTGGCTCCTGACTTCTGCTGGACAGAAACGGCCTACACTACACTGCGCTCAACCCACACGTACACACACCTCACGGAACCCACATTAACAAACAGGTACCAGCTGCGAACGCCTGACAATGCAAACAACTTGAAATGTGGTGCAACTTGGCAAAGGCTGCCCATAGGGCACTCAAATACCCGGCACTGGGAATCAGGTAGCACGGCACACGGGCACCAAAGGATGCCAAGACAGCCGAGTCCAGGGACACAGAAAGCCAAGGGAGGACACTGCGACTCCAGCTAGCGAGTATTCCATCAACTCTGCCCACTGAATAGAAAAATAATTGGTCCGAAAGCTGTAATTGTATTATGTTTAATATTCATGGTTGGGCTTGGAGGATGGTTCCAACACCCCCTCTCTCCAGCCCCTCTCTAATGAAAATCACACCATAGGAGTCGGCTGTAGCCCGCCAATTAAAACAAAAGACACCAGAACCTTCCAAAGACTCCAGCCGAGGAGCATCCATCTGATGGGCAGGAAAACGTGCTGGAGCCGAGGGGGAGGCCCGCTCTGGCTGGTCCAGTGCTAGGCGCTTGGAATAACTGCTGACAACACTTGCAGATGGAGCGAATGTGGCATTTGTGCCCCACTCGCTCTAACAGCAGGCAGCAGTCCACAGGCACACAGCAACTTCCTACTTGTCAGGGCAAGAAGCAAGCTCAGAGACTCTCTAATTGGGGTTCACAACTCGGGGCTTTTTATTGGCCTGGATGCCTGTACCCCACAGGAGAGCCAGGCACACTGGAGCTGACGGCAAAGCTGCAGCCTGTTTAGCCGCCAGCCTCGCAGCTCCACCAGGAACAGCCTGACCTTTGTGCGTCTCCTCAGAAAATAAAAGGAACAAGCAATCAGACATTAAAACATTGCCCTTCTTTAAAAAATGGCTAAATTAACCAAGAAAACTAGTATTTTAAAAACATCACTACCTGATTCTACTTGGCTTCAGTGGAGCTGGGATATTAAAAAAGAATTGAAATGTACTCTTATGTACCAAAATCAATGATTTTCTCTACATACCACTGATGATGGTCTCAATGAATGATCTGTTTAAACAATGACTAGAGGCTGGTGTTGCGGCACAGTGCGTTAAGCTGCCACCTGCCTGATGCCAGCATCCCATACAAGTACAGGTTCAAGTCCTGGCTGCTCCACCTACAATCCGGCTCCCTGTGAATGCACCTGGGAAAGCAGTGGAAAATGATTCAAGTTCTTGGGCCCCTGCTACCCAAGTAAAAGACCTAGAGGGAGTTCCTGGCTCTTGGCTTTGGCCTGACACAGCCCTGGCTGTTGCAGGCATTTGAGGAGTGAACCAGTGAATAACTCATTTCCTGTCTCTTTCCTTCTGATATACACCATCAAAAAATAAAGTGACAAGGAAAGATTGTCAGATAGACTGCCCAGCTTAATTCAACTCAGCTACACTTGGCGCTCTCTGTATTTGCAGAACACAACATCGATTGTACCAGTCACCGGCCCTTGTGAGACCTGTTTCCTCAGCAGGGCCAGCACTGCATGGTCTCATGGAGACCCTAAATGTGGTGACGCACACACCCCGCCCCAGTGCCACGGTGGATGATGATGATCATGCACGAAATGCCAGCGAAGTCACATGACCCCAACCCAGAAATCCCGAGACCCTGAACAGCTTGGCCAGGTATTTCATCACCCCCAGATTGCACAGAGCAGTTTCACACTTTCACGGAGCTACTTAGTCAGAGGGGGGTGAGACATGGTCATCCAAAAGCTGTATAAATTCAAGACAGTGTGGTACCAGCAAACAAATACAGTGGATGGAACAGAACTCGAGTCAGTGTAAGCCCTCAGGTTTATGGTCATGGAATTCTCAACTAGGGTATCAAGACGATTTAAGGGAGGGAAAGGCGCTTTCTGACAGAACATCCAGGGGAAGACAATGACGGTGGAACCCTACATAAAAACAAACCACTGATGTGCCACCTAGAGCAGAAGAAGAGCCCAAATGATAAGACTCATGACCATGGTTAAGAAAATGGCTTCTTAGGTGTGATATTAGTAGCACAGCAAGTAAGTCAAACTTCATCAAAATTTCAAACTTTTGTGCTTCAAAGAATATGATTAAGAATGTGGTAAGGCCAGCATTGTGGTGCAGTGGGTTAAGCCACTGCAATGCCAGCATCCCTTATGGGTGCCAGTTCAAATTCTAGCCGCTCTACTTCTCACCCACCTCCCTGCTATCAGCCAGGACAAAGCAGCAAAGAATGGCCCAAGTGCTTGAGCACCCACCACCCACTTGGGAGATCTGGAAGCTCTTGGCTGTTGGCTTCAGCCTGGCCCAGCCTCGGCCACTGCAGCCTTCTGGGGAGTGACTCAACAGATGAAAGGTCCTTTGCCCGCTCGCTCGCTCGCTCTCCTCTCTTTCACATAAGTAAGTAAATCTTAAAGTGGAAAGGCACCCACAGAATGATAAAATATTTGCAAACTCATGTGTGACAAGGACTTGCATGCAGAAAAAAAAACTAGATAAAAAACTACATATATATAATGCAGAAAAACTTCTATAAAAACTGTACTAATAACAGTAAAGACAACCCAATTAAAAATGGACTAACAATTTGGATAAACACCTTCCAAAGATGACAGACAACTGGGAAATAAACACCTGACATGATGTCCAACACCATCAGCCATCAGGGAGACGCAAAGCAAAATCACAGTGAAATTGCACTTCATATCAGGATGGCAGTCACAGCTAAGCGGTGGTGGGGATGTGGAGAAATTGAGATCCTCACACATTATGCTGGTGGGACTGTCAAATGCAGCCACTTTCGATGACTCTGGCAATTCTTCAACCAGTGAACATAAAATCACCAAATAAGCCAGCAATTCTACTCAAGTATTCTTAGCCAAGAGATTTAAAAACATCTATGTACACAACTACATACAAATGAACGGTAACAACATTATTCATGATAGTTAAATGATGGGAACAACTCTGTATGGAAAATGTCCATTTACTGCAGAACGGGTGAACAATCAGTGGTCTTAACAGGCAACAGAATGAAATACTGGTATATGTTACAACACAGGATTACCCCGACAATGTTTAAAGGTCATCTGCCATAGTGGGTTACTGGTTACTCAGTGCCGGAGGTCTGCAGGAAGCAGAGGGCCGCTCACAAGCTGAGGTTTCTCTGCACTGGAAAATGGTCTAAACTCTGGCGATGGCCACACAATGTTGTCAACTTACTAACACTAAATTGTTTAGCTTAAATTGGTGACTATATAATATGTGAATTCTGTCTCAATGCAACTATTGAAAACAAACATTTCAGAGCACGGGGGGAGGGGGCAGCTGTGGGACCTGCTTGCATACCAGCTCCTGTGCGGAGCGTCCCAACACAGCACCGACACTGCGGACAGCAGGCAGGCCACAGAGCAGGCCGAGAGCCACAGACTGAGGGGCCTCACCTAACACAGCCCAACACCACGGACTGGTTTTTATTCAAACCATTTAAAATAAATCGCTCTGACCCTGGCCAGAGTGGAGTAAGCCCACAACTGCCTCTCCCCTGCTGATGGCCACCAAAACTTAAAAGACGCCCCGTACCTGATGACCCCAAGCTGACAGACCAGGAAGGAGCCCCCAACCCAGGGAGCTACCCTATGGGGGAGGTCCTCATGTTCTGTTCCTCTTGCAACCTTGCCCTACTGCAAGAACTGTGTGACAGGGCAGAAAGTCTAACAGCAAGATCCCATCTTCCTGACCAAAGGGCCAGGAAAGAAAGCAGGAAACTAAAGATGGAGATCCCACTGACTGGGTAAGAACCCACACAAATCCCAGGCTTCTCCGGGAGTTGTGCAGCACGCATCCGGAGTGGCACGGCAAGGGTCCCGTCTCCCACTCCCCTCCCCCAGAAGAAAGCGCTACAGAAAGGCTCCGCAACCACCACCGAGGCAAGGCGGAGCTGCCACCTGAACCCATCCGATGGTGATCTCTACTGAAAAATAAACCAACCCTCACATTTTGGAAGGCCACCCAAACAGGATCCGAAATATGCACACTGTAATATTTATGATGTCCAGAATATAATACAAAGTTACTTGACATAACAAAACAGGAAAATGTGATCCAACTCCAAAGTAGCCCAGATTTGGGGAATCGAGGACTTGAAAGTACTTTGCTTCCCTATTCCACAAAGTAAAGGTAGAGGGAGTTAGAAACAGTAGCATTCTCAGCAGGGAAATCAAGCTACAAGATAAAAAAAGGAACTGAATTGAAATTTTGAATCCAAAAACATAAAATCTGAAAGGAAAACCTCATTGGCTAGGTTCAAGTAGTGAGAATGGAGATAGAGGGGAAGCCAGGAGGCCCCAGCGCCATCACAAAGAATTAGGCATTCTGAGGGACAAAAATGAAGTGCTGGGCAAGACAGCGGTCAGACCGGCAGGGCCTGCTGATTGAGGACCCGACAGTTCTAACAGGCAAGGTCCCCGAAGGATGGTAGGGAGGAGAGAAAAAACAGCCCACCTTTTCAAGCCTGGTGCATGAAGTAAATTTACTGATTCAAACAGTTCAATGAATCCCGAGCAGTTTTAACTAAAACAAAACAAAAAACAGTGATCCCCTGGAGACACTTTCTTAGTAATTCATTCAAGCTTCTCATAAATGCTCTAATTCCCGAGTTATTAATCCGTGTTTGCCTTCCATGAACAGATGCTTGTGCTTAATTGAAAACTATCAAGTATAAGGACCAGTGCTTTCTATAACATTTTCAAGTGCTAGCAATTTTGTGATGGCATTATGAAGAGCATGTCCAAGGTTTAAAACAATCGTCTCTTAGAATCAGCACAGAACACAGTGCGGCAGCCGTCCTCCGACCAGCACTCACCTTCCTCTGGGACTAGGGAGACAGACTAAGGAGTGCCGTGAACCCCGCCACCCTCTGCCGTCCCTCCTGCCCAGCAAGGGAAGAGCACAACTGAACAAAGCCCCGTTCCCAGCCAGCCTTCCTCTTACTCCTCATCAGATGCTGTATCCTCCCCCACCCCCCGGGAAGGGTGACAGGCTAGGTAGTTTTTTCATTTTTAATTTAACTTGGTCTACCCCCTCCTGATAAAACTCACAAAATTCCACCCATGTTTTTGTAAACCGTTTAAACTGATTTCCTTGCTTTTATGAAAAGTTATTGTATTTCTGTCTCAGCTTGGGAAAGTTTTATGTATCTTCAGAGTCTATTTTATTCTCATGTTATTTATAAGTTCTGAGAGAACGAAGTGGAAATAACATTTTTAAACCAGAGGGAGGTTCCAAGGATTTTTAAAAAATTGCATCAGTCACCAAGTGACAGCCAAGGACACAGCTGTTTTCCCAGGATTTGACCCCTCACTCCCACTTTTGAAATCTGAGCTGTGCAAGCCAGGGGCACGTCTCCAATGAGACTGCACTCACAGCTAGTAAGACTTCCCTCCACCACATCTCAATGTCCAGATTCTTCACACCTTCCTTTTTCCAGATGTATGACTTTCATTAGAAAACTAACAACAGACCTTTAACCCTTGATTTTCAAAAGCATACTGCTAATTCACAGGCATGTTTTTCTACGTGAGGGCTGGCCTGTGTCCCTGCCTGCAGCAGTCCCCCAGCTGGCATGTGGCACGAGGGTAAATGCCACCCCCCTGCTAAGACACTGGTCTGTTCTTTTCAGTCAGACAGAGGGCTTTGTGCAAAGCATGGCCAGCTTACAGGCCACACAGACTGCCATGGTCACAGGGGTATTCCACGTTGCCTCAAGAGGCCTTGCCCACGGGGCTTTGGCTCGTCTGGCAATGGCTGCATGAGTAGGCAGCTGTGCTGCAGAGCAGAAAGTCAGCCTTCCTGGGGGTACAAGGGAACCGAAAAATAGAATTCAGAGTGTGTTCTGACACAATTTTCTTTTTCAAACCCATGCACAGTTCTTTTCATAAATACATTTCCCATGACCTCTTGAAGATTCCTTATATACATGGGTTTCAAAAACATTTTACACCAAAATAAACATTGTTTAATTCCAGTCTCTGGGACCTTCCTGAGAATCCTAGATCCAGCGCTCCTGGCGGCACAGTCAACAGCTGTCAGTGACCGTGACTTTCTAACAGGGCTGGCTGCTGCCGCGAGCAGAAGCTGAGCTCTCCTCTCCAGAGCACAGCGCTGGCTCCCAGGAGCTGGCCTGTGGTGGAGCACCAAACCCTCTTGCTGCAGACATGCCCTGGGGCTCAACCTGCAATCCCAGCGCTTCCATGGGGATGTCCCCAGGAAAGCAAGGCACTGCAAGCTCTACAAGGTGCAGAGAATTTGTCAGACAAGCTGGGAGCTTGGATAGAGCACAGTCTGTAAACTGGAAACTGGGCAAAAACTAAGTCACTTGCTCAAACACATGGGGCCATGGAGCAGGCCTGTGGACACACACGCAGCTGAAGCTCAGTCACTGTAGGGCTTTTTCTCTCCCAGCAAAGCACAGTTCCATTATCTTTTTGCTCTAGGTGGGGAAAATGGTGGGCAGGAGTTAAGGGGCTAAGGTCAGGAGGGGTTAAGGTCAGGAGTTAAAAATATTATTTGATAAAAATAATTATTTTTGCAAGCCGCTGCACTTGCGGGATGGTGGTCTGGGATTTGGCACACAGGAGTTCCTGCCTCACAACGCAGCCACCACCTGCAGCCCGAGGCCGGGCCCAGGGGAACGGGCGACGGCAGCCCCTGGCCTTCAGCCACGCTACCTCTCTTCAGGGCACTGGATCAGACACAGCAAATAACAGCCAGAAAAAAAGAGAGACAGAAAGGAAAAGGCAAGGAGGAGAGGGGGCGGTGAGGAGGAACAACCTACAATTTGGACTCTGCAGGTCTTTTCAAACACTTTAATCCTTTCATGCTGATGGTTCCTGGAGCGTCCGTGGCTGGCACCAGATCCTGTTCAGGGAAAATCCAATTCCCTGAGCCAGGGCGTTCAAGAGAAGCCTGCTAATCAGCTAAATAGAAACTGGAACCTGCTCGCATGCAGTCTCTCTTCCCCCACACCAGAGGGACGCCATGGTGTTCTGAAATACACTCCTGACATCATTTGGCATGCAGGCCTATTTTGTGGAACATGATTCATCCCTTAGGTTATTGTTTTTAATATTAGAAAGTGAGCTTTTAAACGCCAAGCAAATTTTGCAGCAAGGGGATGAGAGAAATTCCAAGTGGTCTCTTAGGACCTTCCACCAACTGTGTCCACCAACTGGCTCACAAGAAGTCTTGGGGGGTGGGCTTCGCAAATGAAGCAGGCACTCAGCTATAGCCAACTATTACCTAATGTGAGACTCTTCTCCAAGTTGGAGTGGTGAGGGAGTCAGGGCTGAACTCAGGTGGGAGGACCTGGACAGCGAGAGCCAGGGGCGTGAGCAGGCACAGCAGCAGCCAGGTGCCCAGCCTTCAGCACAGGTGTGGAGGTGACAGAACCCTGCCTTTCAACTCACACCTACCTCCTGTCCATGTTGCCGCTGACCATGAGGTTGGGAGGGCTATCCCTGAGGTTGACGCATGTGAAGTCCCCGAGGGCATTGCCCAGCTTTGAGAGGCAGCGTTCTGCTTCCAGGCTGTACACCAGGATCTGAGAGAGAGTACGAAACCAAACATGTGGGTGCACAATTCCACACTCTGCTCATTTCACCATCGCCCAGGGGCCTGATCCCATCAGAGACAACCCCTCCTGCAAATAGTTCCTGTTTGGCATCCAGAATGACAAAAGGAAGTGGAGGGAAAAACAGAAAACTCACAGTTCCTCTGGCCAAGGTGCAAAGAAACCCACAGGAGCTAAAGGACCAAGTGCTGGATGGGGAAATGAGGTATCCTAATTCCTTAACGTAGAAAAAGGGATGGAAACTAAAGGCCACTGCCTGCTTGACTTGGACTTCATGGGAAAGCTAATGAAAGCAGGCAGCTTGCAGGTCAGCTGCTGTGAACCCTCTTCCTGTACTTGTACCACAGCATGAACAAGGATCAGGAAGACGGAACATGCTGGTTCACCCTGCAGGGGATTCCTTCTTCCTGCAGTCACTCTCCACTTACTAATTTCAGGAAGCTCTGCTCAACCAGCAAGAACGCTTGAGTTCTAGACACTCCCATGCCTTTTCTGTGACAGATGAGTACAAGGATGGTTCATGACTCATCTTCTGAAAGACCCGGGCCTTAAGTCTCAGCCACTCACTTCAACTTAATTCAATCAGCATTAAATGCCTGCTATGAATCATTGTTATAGGTGCAGACATGGTCCTTGTCCCAAAATTCCTTCCAAAGTCTCCCCATTTGCTTGTACACCTCAAGTTCTGAGCAGTTATGCTGTTCATCCCATGGTTAAAATGCTGATCGTAATCACCACACTCAGAAGTGTGAATGTCCCTTCAACACACCTGGAGCTGCGCCGACTCATTACCACTCACCAGCACTTAGTTGTCTCTCAGTATTCAAAGGTAATATATACGGGATGGAAGATGCCAGATCCTTCCTCATAGGATCCAAGGTCATCAGAACAACAGCTGGGAGCTCTGAGCGGACCTCAGAAACAGAACAGTAAACTTCCTTCAGGACCCAGGAGAGGAGCTTTCTCTGGTCCTTACTTAGTTCCAACTTTGGACCCCCACCCTCTCTTACAATGACCATCAGGGTTACTCCAGAGCCCAACCCCTGCCCCCCCCCCAAATTAGATTAGACAGAGACCAATAAGGAAAGCTTAGAACCAGACAGCAAACGGTCAGCAGGGACTCACACACACCTTACTAGGTAGGACACAAAGATTAGTTACTCCTAAGGTATTGCAGATTTCTCTGCACACTCCTCCTAAAACTGTTCTGTGCCTCCACCGTTGACATATGCCTTGTTAGTTATAAGCCAGTTTGGACTATCCTAAAATCCACCAAGTTCAGTAAAAAAATTATGCTTCAACACTATAAACCGCTCAATACAAAAATGAAAATAGACATGAGACAGCTGAAATAGTACCCTATAGCCATTTTAAGGTGTATAGCAGCCAGTTGCGTATAAACTAAAATTGAAATGTCAACGAAGTAGTCACAGGATGTGGTTAAGAACTTGCATTTTCTAACATATCAGCCACTCAATGCCATGTCAATTAACTCCATAATGTTGTAAACTGTTGTTGATGTTTTGTTATGGCTTTTAATTGGACGGGGTGATATTCTGCCAGTTCTGCTTTCAGACCAGGGATGGTCTCCCCAAGAAACTGTTGAATTTATCTGGACAATAAGATGCTGAACTCTATGCATGGTACATGCTTGCAATGAAAGAATCATGACTGGATTTGAACTGTAATACTGCAACAAGGTGGAGGAATCCACCATGGAGGGACGGCATGGGGGAATCCCAGAGCCTATGAAACTGTCATAAAATGAAATGGAATTTAAAAAAAAAAGAAAGGTAATACATTTAGTAATCTCCACCTTGAAAACTATCAACCTCATTGTTCACTATATTTCAACCAAGTGAATCTTTGGAAACTCCTAATATTCAACACATTATTGGGATTAACTTTTGCTGATAGCATCTGAAAGAGCAAATTCAGAACTTATAATACCTTAAAAACTATGAAACCAGAAACTCAAAGAAAACTTTAATAATTCTAAAATATCCAACGTAAGATTATTCTAAGTATAATTTACTTAGCATAAGTATAAGAATAATGAAATCTTCCATTTTTAGCATATAATGTAAAAATTACAGAAAACTGGGTCCTGGAAGTAAAAATTTAACAGCAACCTCACAATCTATAGTAAAAGTAATATTCCACACTTGCTTATCAGTGTTCAGCATTTTGTTTTTAAAATACATCAGCTTTATTAGCAGGACAGCAGGCCTTAAATCAACAACATGTCCGTGGTGAACACCAAACTCCATCCAGATCCTGAATCAGGGCACGTATCTGCACTTTTTCTAGAAGCGCTCTCTTGACCAGTGGCTGCCTTGCTTCTCAGTGATTTAGGAGACGGAATCCCTTGCTGCAAAGACTTTCTGCAGATTCATCACAAAGACATTTAAGTTCATAGTCTTGAGTCTTCTGAAATGGTTAATAATTCAGGGAGTCGGAGCCATCTGAAGAGCACCTTCAGCACTTGGTTTAGTTAAAGACCACAGAGACTGGAAAACACATTCGCATCTCCAAGGCGGCTCTTTCCATGGTTCAAGTCCCTTAACGACCTTCCTTTACTGCTCCTCCCCCCCCCCCCCCACTCTCTCTCTTTTAATAAGGTTGAGCAAATGGGACTTCATTTTGTCTGATTGCCACAGACTAGCAAGATTAATTATTCATGCTCACACTCTCGCTCTTGTTAAGACCATGCATTAGACTAATTTTTCTCTTTATTGCCCTAGTTGTGTGAATCTCAACCTGCAGCCACTTGACTCACTCAGTGTATGGGTATGCTGCAAGGAGAAAAGTATCCAGAGCTAAAACCTTGGAGGACATGGCCTGCTTAAAGCTGACCACCACATCAGGGAGTGTTGCTGGGGATTTTTTTTCCCCTTAGAAACCAGGTATTTTTACAGAAAAGCTTAATCACTGATTACAAAGTCCATTTCTTAGGCATTTGGTGTTTATCAGAGTTAGCTAAGCCATGTGCAGATGGTCTGAGTTCTGCAGAGGTAACTAAAGAGGGTGTGCTGTGTGCTCACTGACGCCAACCCTTTTCTTCCTTTGGCTTCCAGGAGACCTGGACAGTACCAGGTGGAAGAAAGAACATTAGCAGAAACATTTTTTTCCTCTTGGAGTTCTTAAATGATTCTATAGACCCTAGTATTAGAATCTAAACTTTCCTTTTTGTCAGCATTATGATTGCTTTGAAATGTATTTTTTAATTTTATTTTTGCTGATCTCAAACATAATGTACCTTGTGAACGATTCTGACATCACAGAATTACACAACAAGCACGGTGAGTCTTCTGGTACACTCATCCCTCTCACAACCACTTTTGATAGGCTGCTGTCTGGAATGAATATCTGGTGTGCTCCTGTTTGACCTGTGTGTATATACATATGTTTTTATGATCAGGATTGTTGTACAAACAGTTTTCCCACTTGTCAATACAGACACATCTTGCTCTTTTTAATGGCTGCCCGGGATTTCTCTGCAGACACACCACTCCATATTGACAGATATTTGGGTTCTTTCTCATGTTTCAGATGGAATAGATAATGTTGTAATTCATTCAGCAGCCCATCAACAAATACGTATTCATCACCTTCCCAGCACTGAGCGCTGGGCGCTGGAATGAACAGGCACTGCGGAATGATGCCGAAGCCACAGCCTGCTGCCAGCCCAGAGTTCGCCTCCCGACCAGCTGGTGCCCGGCCACCAGCTGTCCTGCCTCTCTAAGGAGACCCATCAGCCCATCTTAGAGCCCTGTCCTAGCAGCTGGTGTCTTAAGCAGCAGAGGGGCAGCAGAATCAAGTCAGGAGGGAGGCAGCGACCACAGGCCCAACATCTGGGAAGCATCAGCCACTGCCTTAGGGCAGGCATGACCTGGACCATGATGATGTCCAGCCTGGCCTTCCAGGCAAGCTGATGGCAAGAGCACACAGAGCCTACTGTCCTTATGGCAGGGTGAGCACAGGGTGGGCCACTGCTTCTTTACCCAGGAACAAAGGGATTCTTGCTAAATCCAGGACTGACATGACCCTCTGGAGTAAACGGGAACCACTTCCTGACAGAACTCACTAGGAAGACACTAACAAAGCTTTGTAGCTCCACACTCTCACAAAGGTCCTGACCAACCAGGGCGGAACTCCCTTTGTCTGCTTTAAGTCACTGAAAATAAGTCATCTTCCTACTCAAGTCCTGCCCAGGGTATTATGCCAACAACCACTACCATCTGAGTTGTTGTCCCCCCCCCCAAACCTTAGCTTTGGCTTTCCCAGGTTGTCACGAGTGGTGACAAGGCTTTCTCACAAGACTCTAGCAATTTTAGAAGATTTTGTGTATTAAAAATTGTCTGCCAACTTTCTAAAAAGTGAACTGACAAAGGAAAAGTTTAGGAGATGTTGTACTGGACTGCAGCTGAGTAGAAGATCCAAGTCAGGAGACGAAGCCTGAATTCTTGGAGAAGACAAACTTCAAAGAGCTCATGGAAGAATTAAATTAAAAGACAGTTTTGGGGTGACTATGAGGCTGAGTGGCTAAGATGCTCAAACCTCACTCTGGAGTACCTGGGTTGATTGCCAGATCCGGCTCCTGAGTTCAGCTTCTTCCTGATGTACACCTTGGGAGGTAACAAGTGATGGCTCAGATGACTGGATCCCTGTCACCCACATGGGAGATCTAAATTGTATTCTAGGTGCCAAGCTCTGACAGCCCAGCCCCAGCCACTGTGGCCATTTGGAGAGTGAACCTCTGGATGGGCATTCTATCTGCCTCATAAAATAAATACCAAAGACAGGTTCACATTGGTATAAAAAACTCTTAAAATCCAAACACGATTTTCTTATAATGTGAACTGTCCATGAATTCTTATGAAAACACCATGGGTATGCTCCCAGTTTCTATCAGAAGCAGAGTTGTGTGGCTTGCAGGTACAAACTTGAGGAATTTAAATCCCAGAGCAGAAAGCAAACTACCCCAGTGTTCTCCTTTCCAGTCACTTGAGTGATTCCATGTCCCTTCTCCAGCACAGCCATGCACTTTTTGGGGTGCACAGGGTCACTGTGAACTGCGTGCGTCTTCCACCAGCTCTCTCCCAGACCCGTGGTTCCCAGCCACAGGAGAGCAGCAGGGTGGCCAAGGAGGATAAGGCTCTAGGGCAGCATGGCTGGGCAGCATTGCACTGCATGTACAACACATTCTGAGTCACCTGAGACAGAAATCCTGTTGTTTGGTGTGTCGCACGTACTCCAGGCCCAGCCTGTGCCTTCCCTGCATCTGGCCAGCACTGCAGTGACTCAATGGGGCCCAATAGCAGGCAAACCAGAGCTTACCTGGACAAGGGCACCCAAACACTCCAACACTCATGTCATTGCTTCACATGCTCCTCCACTCCTACATGTCTGATCGTGCTCCTGGCTTGTCCAAAGGAACTGCTTCAGCCTATTCAAGAATGTACTTTCTGGAGTCCTCATACTGAGATTTCAGAACAACCAAACTGTTCCTCTTTCTGTGGTCCTACCACTGACGCTGTGGTTAATGAATGCCTGCAAAAATCTTCTACTTACAAACACTGAAAATGATGAATACTCAGTTCTCAAACTGGCCTTCACTTGTTCTGCTCAACACTTAAGAAATCAGGGAAAGGTCAAGGACCCATGAATGAAGAGATCACTTAAACCTGAAATGGAAGGGAATGTTCCAGGCAGGGATGTCTGGGGACATCTGCCAGTGTCAGAAGCCCCAACAGCTGAGGAGACAGGACATTAGGAAACTGACTGGCTCCAAGTGGGACAACAAAACCATGCCCTCTACAAGAAGCAGGGACAATAGTGGTGCTACACACTCACTGTGAAAACTCACAGGAAACAATGTGGTTACTATGACCAGGGCTACTGTGAAACTTGCCTGCCTAGGGCCAATTCATGTTGGGAAACAGCTGTGATCCTATGCCTGCCCTCACAGGACACCAGGATTGGACGACCGCCACCTACACCACCTCAGCCCACTGAGCGAATAGTGTTTCCCCACTGATTGGAATTGCATTCTGTACTTGGTAGGTTCTTCTTAGCTGGCAGCATTACCCAGGTGCCTGAAAAGACCTATCAAGCCAAGACCAGGGGCTGGTGCAATGGCTCAACTGGCTAACCTTCTACAAGCACCAGTAACCCATATGGGTGCCAGTTTATGTCCCAGCTGCTTAACTTCCAATCCAGCTTTCTGTCTGTGGCCTGGGAAGGCATGGAGGATAGTCCAATACCCTGGGACCCTATACCCACATGAGAGATCTAGAAAATGCTTTTGGCTCCTGACTTTGGATCAGCTCAGCTCTGGCTGCTGTGGCCACTGGGGGAGTAACCAGTGGATGAAAGAGCTTTCTTTCTGTCTCTCCTTCTCTCTACAAATCTGCCTTTCCAAAAAAAAAAAAAAAACAACCCAACACCAGCCAACCAAATAATCTCTTATATTAAAAGAAATTTGCCATAAGTGAGACACAGAAAAACAAGAATTAAATGTCTGATACACCTAGAAATCTACTAGGTAATAATGAAGAAGTAGAATGCTCACGTTTACATAGTGAAGGAAGACAATGAGAAATACTAAAACTCATCAAGCATATTTGGAAAAAAAAGAATTTCTAAACATTAAAAATCAATAGGTATGATAAATAAGAAATAAGCATTAAGAGAGAATCTGTAAACAGGAGGTTGATCTGAGGAGTTACCAAAATACAGCAGAGAAAAAATGGAAATTACGACGTGTGGTGAATTGCACAGAAGGAACAGCCACGGGGTCTAACATACACCTCGCTCAAGTTCTAGGCAGAAAAAAGACAACTTCTCCATTAGATAACGACTCAATTTTCTACAACTGAAGGAAGGAAACACAAAACCCGAAACACAATCAAATAAATCTACAAATAAAGACACTAGAGTGAATGCACAGACTGTACAGACAAGGAGATGATGGTATAAAAGCAAACAAAGGGAGAGGAAAAAGTCCAGTAAGTAGACAACAGCTAGACCTACAGCCAGCCTTGGCAGTAGCATCCCTGGACATCACAACCTATTACACATCCTCAAAGGCTGAGAGAGAGAGAGACCCACTGGCCTGTAACTATGAAAGACCTACACAAACTCTTTTCAGGAATGGGGAGGAAGGGAAGATGTTCTTGGTAGAAACACAGATCCTTCCTAAGGGATGCCTGAAGAAAGTGTTTGGGAGACAGAAGTCATGCCCAAAGAAAGGTCTGGGATGCTGGAAGACTGACTGCAAGGGAATCACACATGCAAACACGAACTGTATACAGCAGCAGGGTTGCCTAGGGGTTAAACAGTGGAGTCGTTACTATCCCAAACCCCCGTGAGTGAGGACAGCATCCCTCAACTGCACAGCTGCCAGCCACACGAAGCCTGCCCCTGCGCGGCGGCTCTGGGGGAAGACACTTCTTCAGAGGGCACACGCCAGCGGGTGCCGACCGAGACACCTCACAGCTCTGGGTGCGTCTGCCACAGGAGGCAAACACCACTCTGGATGGATGGTAACTGTACTTTTTCTTTTTTTCTTAAACAAAAATGAAAGATGTGAAAGAAAAAGGCCTAAAAACGTCTGGGGGTAGAATTTAGTTATTTTAAGTGACCCAAGCTGCTATTCTGAGCCCACATAACTACAAGCCACTAAAATGTGAAATTTTACTACCCCAAACTGCCAGGGCTGTATACTGATGTTCACACACAAAGCTAAGTGAACAGCCTCCGTAAATTCACAGATGAGCTAAGATCTTTAAGAAGAAAAAACAAAGGAGGACAACTGGAGAGGAAGAGGGAGCTAGTGAGAAAAAAAGTAAATCATACACAAAACAGCCAATAAAAAAATAAAAAAGCAGTTAATATACATGAATAATGGATGTCTGATTTAAAAGCAGTTTACTCTGATATGATGTAATTTTTGACAATCAGCCAGAGAGACTATTTTGTAAGTCCTTGCCAGAGATAAGTCATAGCATGAGGCTTGGTAACAGGGCCGTATCTGTGAACATGTGGAAAATGACTTTCACCACCATCCCAAAGGTGACTTTCTGTTGGCAAACAGAAACTTGCCTCTCAGGTGCACTTAGCAGCAGCACCCAAACGCACAGTGAAGCAATGGGGCCCTGACATGAGCACAGCTCCCTGAAAGGCAGTCCCCCTCCCACAGTTTCCATGACATGCTTCTGGCACAGTCCACACTCAAATTCAGCACAAAGGCAGAAGCAGCCTGGGCTGCTTTCATGTTTAAGTTTTAATTGGAGTGACAAGCCCAGGAGGCCGAGATATTTGAGGGCCGGGACAGTGTTGCTGAGCGTCGCCAGGCGCTGGATAGGCCAGGCCTGCACACACCGCACCACGTGCCAATGCACCTGCAACCCCCGCTGTTCCAGGACTGGACTCTTCCCGGGGAGGCAGTGCCAACCACTATAGCCTGTGCCAAATGTGGGGGCTTTGTGATGTGGGCAGATGTCTACAAAAGACCACAGCGAGGCCAAACTGACACCTATTGTGACCTAAGCTTGAAAAAGAACCCAGAGAGCAGGAGGACACTTGGGCAGAAATGATCCAAAACGCCGTCTCAGCCACACATGCTGAGGTGCTGGGCATGGAAAGGAAGACCACTCCCGCTTTGTGAAGGGAGCAGAAAGCAGCTCCCTGCTCTGCTTCAGGGGTCTGGAGATAGTCTTTGTGCCAGTGCTAGAATCAGGCTAAGAGATACTACCACAAAGAACTGGCTAACAGTTACATAAAATGGGAATGAAATGTCCACTGTTGGGGCAGCCAGTCCAAGGAAGGATTATGATTATCATGCAAATGTGTGACTAAAGCAGAAAATCCTCACATGTTCTTTGCTGGGCTGTGTCAGAGCAAGGAGTATGGACAGTCTCAAAACACTTTCCAGAAAGCAAACACATGTGTAAGACCATGATCCATTAAGAGAGGTTTACTGCCAAACCCTGTGGAAATACAAATACCGCTGGTTAGCTTGAGAACTGGGGTGATGGGCTGAGCTAGGTGTGACCATGAAACCTGCCATCACTTACAGGTAAAGGAACTGACAACAGTCTGGGCAGGTCAAGGTAGCAACACCTGAATGTGCATCCTAAAACAGGATGTAGGGTGGGCTGAGCTGCAACTGGAAGAGGGAGGATCAGGCAAGGCCAAGCAAACCTCGACTTACAAGGAACAACAGAAATCAGGATGGAGCAAGGGTCATGCTGAGCTAGGCTCTTACAATGACTGGTCTGCATGAGCCAGGGATACTAGGCCACAGCATCGAAGGCAAAGGCCGAGACAGGTGAGGGGCTAAGCCAACTGGGTCAGGGCAACCACTGGCACACGGGTAATCTAGGGCTGGGAATAGGCTAGGCTGGAGAGCTGTGAGAGTACCTTGCTGGGTTGGGGTTCCCATGGGAGAGTGTGGGGCCAGAGTAGGGGCTTCGTTCTAGTCTGGATATGGCTGCAATCTCCCTTGGCACAAGTGTGAACTGGGGCTGGGTACACCTAACCAGGCTAGTTGCCAGCACCATCTGGTGCTCTGGAGAACCTGGGTAGATGTAGGATGGACTAGGCTGGGTTTCTGCCCCTATTGAACCATGTATGAGCAGTGTTTGGGTATGGACAAGCCTTGGCTGGACTGAAACATTCAACAGTAAGAACCGGAATGGATTGAAGGCCAACAAGGAAAGGCTACTGTTCCTACCAGGACAGGAGGTGGCCTAAGTAGGGCTGGCCCATGTTCGACTGGACAAAGGCTTCCTCTGAGATGTAAAACAGGCAGGATGTTGCTAAAAATCAGATTCCTCATGCAAAGGAAAGCTCAGGGAAGAATGGAGAGAATCAGTAAGGACTTTGTGCAGGAGAGCCAGCCCACCCATGGGCCCCCACCACACCCCTGAATCAGAACCCTCCAACGACTCCAGAGTTCACAATGGTCTCAGAAACATGCTTAGCAGTGTGTGCACTGTGCAGCCACTACATAGACTAGCTGCTCCTAAGATAAGGGGGACACCTCTCAGTGTTGCTCCATTTGACTCTCTCAACCACCAAGACAAGCAGACACTCCTTACTATATTGTATGGATACATCAAGAAACCACAGGCATGGTGGCCTAGTGGATAAAGTCCTTGCCTTGAAAGCACCAGGATCCCATATGGGTGCTGGTTCTAATCCCGGCAACCCCGCTCTCCATCTAGTTCTCTGCCTGTGGCTTGGGAAAGCAACTGAGGACAGCCCAAAGCCTTGAGACTCTGCACCCACGTGGGAGACCCGGAAGAGGAACTGGGCTCCTGGCTTCGATTCGGCACAGCTCCAGTCATTGCAGCCACTTAGGGAGTGAACCATTGGACAGAAGATCTTCCTCTCTGTCTCTCCTCCTCTCTGTATATCTGACTTTGTAATAAAAATAAATAAATCTTAGAAAAAAAAAAGAAAGAAATCAAGGCTGACAGAAGCCAATGTGCCCCCAAAGTACGCAGATAACAAAAGCAGCTGAGGCAGCACTATGTGGAGTGCAGCTGTGCTCACTCCTATGTCAGCTGACTGCCAGATCACAACGTCTTCCGAGTTTTGACCAAGATGGTTACCGGGGATGGCTGCTTTCTACACCTTACTCTTATGTGCAAACACTGCCATTAGCCGTCACCCCACCTAATCCTCACAGCTCCATCTGGTGGGCACCACCAGGTTTCTCGCTGTACTAGGAAGAAACAGAGTCCCAGAGAAGTCACATCGCCTGGTCAGTTATGAAGTGCTCCAAGTGTGGGCCTAGAACCAGCAGCATCGGCAGCATGGAGCTTGTGAGAGGAATTCTCAGGATCTACCCAGACATGTGATCTGAATTTTGTTCAGCTCTCCTGCAGACTCTCATGTACTCTGGACACTGAGAAACCTGGCACTATACTTCTCCATCCCAGGTCAGGAGAGGATTTTCATCAATGAAGAGGTGCTACTTCTCTGTAAAGACAATTCCTGCCTCCCAACTGCTGCCACTCACTTTGGGCTGCATGCAAGACCCCATGAGGAGCAGGATGTTCAGACAGCCTGAAGAGTTGGGAAGGCTTCTTCTAGTAAGACTCTGGATGGACCTAGGCACAGGAGGGCAGGAGGAATGCCACTGCTAACATTTGTCAGAAATGAAGGTGGCAAGCCTAGCTGGGAGCAGCCTGGTTGAAGGCCTGGGATTGCAGAGCTAAGCTAAGGTGGAGCCCAATTTTTCCAGAGTCCAGACCAGGCTGAAGGGTGACTATCAGGATCTTAACCACAGTGTTTAGTTGCATCACGAGAGCCTCGTTAGAGTCCTGGTTATTCTGATCCAGCTTCCTGCTAATGCACATCCTGGGAAGGTAGCAGATGATGGTTCACGTTTGTGGAGTCCTTGGATTGGGTTCTGGGCTCTAAATTTTAGCTTGACCCTGCCCCCTGGTGGTTGTGGCCATCTGTGAATGAACTAGCAGATACAAAATCCTGTTTCTCAAAATAAATTTTAAAATTGTAAAGATTAATAAGGCCTCCTTGGGAGAAGCATCCTAACCCATGAAGATCCTAAGAAATCTAGTTATGGATTTCGGCGCGGGCCCAGTCAGTCATCCACCTCTTGGTATGGTTCTCCAGGAGAGATACGCCCCACACGGAGCTGAGCTGCCAGGCAGGTCCCAGTCACAGCAGAGCTACAATCTGCTCACAGCATGTATCACACAGTCCCCAGCCTCATCTCGGTACACCGTGAACTTGGTCACCCCTCCCACATCCCTTCATCTAGAATGTCATCACTCAAACGTGGGCGGAGCCAGGGTTTTCCTTTGTTTCTCTACACAAGGGGCGTACCCCACACATTAATAACACATCCAGAGAATGTTTCAAACAGTAACTCTGTCCATTAGGAGACTCATCTGCAACTCAATAATTGATAAGTTAATTACAAACCCAGTCTCTACCACAGTCCTTTACAGAAGACTGAAGTGTTGAGTAAATTAATAAATCATAGGCAGCTATGTACCAGATAAAAAAGCAAACACTATCTATCTTGTTGTTAGTCTAGTTTAAACTGATATGTACATTGGACAACACCAAAAATGTTCCAATAGCCTGAAACTGAAGTCTACATGGGCCGTCTTGTGTGTGCCTCCTCTTTCCTGCCTGCTGGACAAACGGGAACAGCCTGCCGCCCTCTCCAGCGCTGCAGTGTCCACTTCTTCAGCAAAGGTGGTCATTACCAACAGGCCTCCCAGGTCACAGCCAGCCGAAGACAATCTGTTCACGTTAGCACTCCTAGTATTTGTGCACTTCTTGTACAATGCAGCCAGAGCCAATCTATGAATTAAATGGAAAAATCAGCTCCAAGTTCACACTCTCATGAGTGTGAGAAGATCAACCAGAATGGAGACTCCACGTAAGTAATCAGTGACGCCATTGGAAAACCTGAGCCTGACATAAAAGTCTACACTTAATTCCAAAGCTGCGAGAGAAGCAAAGATCCACCACAAGATTCAGTTCAACGGTTTGGTGAACCTGCTCAGAGCCTCAAGAATACTGATTCACAGCCAATCCCAAAAGGTTAAATACCACATGTTTGCCTTAATTTAAGATGATATGATGTTATGTATAACATGTTATGTTTTGAATGTTATGTTGTGTATAAACTAAAATTGAAGTGTAGGTGAGGTGGTCACAGAAGGTGGCTGGGAACTCGCATTTACTTTTAACATATTGGTTACTCATTACTAGGTCAATTAATTCCATAATGATGTAAATTTTTGCTGATGGTATGTTGGAGCTTTCAATTGACTGGGATGATACTCTGCTGGCTCTGTCTTCAGACCAGAGAGGGTATACCTAAGAAGCCGTTGAACTTGACTGGACAATAAGATGCTGGACTCTATGTTTGGTATACGCTTGCAATGGGGGAATTTCAACTGAACTTGAGCTGTGGTTATGCAACAAGGTGGAGGAATCCACCATGGTGGGAGGGTTTGGGGAGGGGTGGGAGAACCCAAGTATCTATGTAACTGTGTCACATAATACAATGTAATTAATGAAGTTAAATCATAAATAATTAAAAAAAAAGAAAAAAAAAAGAATACTGATTCACTTCCATAAACCTTGGAGAACAATACCAACGATGCTGCCACACACATATTGCCAGTGTGAGTGAAGACACCGTACCAGGCCTCGCCAGTGGTGAGGCTTCCACACACTGTCACTCAGCACTCCCATGACCTAACTGCATCCGTTGTGCATGGACGCAAAGCTGACCCACTGCGTCACACACAGGTCTCAGCAAAGTGCATCCTGTGGAGAAGCAGGGCTGCTCTGCAGCTGCAGCCTGAGTGCTCCCACCTGACCCCAGCACAAAGTCCTTTCCACAAGCTGCTGCTCTGGCCAGACTGTGCCAGGCACTGCCTCACCCACTCCAACCTGACTCCAGAGCTGGTGGGCCCGGGGGCTGAGGCACTGCCTAGTCAGTGCTCCTCATCAGCATCCACAAGACACATTCCCTCCCCGCCCAGCCTCACCCTAGCTTCCAAATGCAGAAACCAGGGGGAACTGCTGCAGACCTCTGGCCGGGCCCCGCTGGTGACAGGACGATTCCTCGGCTGAGCCACAGCAATTCGTTGCCTATAATTTGTTGTTCCTTCCAGGACCATTTGGGAGCCCAATCACTGACCTTTCACCAGACACAGCAAGACCCTCAGAAATATTCAGTAAACAGAACTGCCCATCCCATCCAACAAAATCCCCAGATGGCAGAAGTTTCTGTTCTACCCATGGCATCCCCAGGGTCCCAAGGAGGGCTTTGAGGTTTCCACTACTGAAGAGGATGATGTCACAATGATATCAATTTTGCTGTGTTTTTTTTTTAAGATTTATTTTATTTTTATTACAAAGTCAGATCTACTGAGAGGAGGAGAGATAGAGAGGAAGTGGAGCTGCTGGGACCAGAACCAGCGGCCATATGGGATCAAGGCGAGGACCTTAGCCACTAGGCCACGCTGCCGAGCCCTCGCTGTGTTTTTTTAAAAAACCAAAACATGGATAAAGTCCATCTGCGTGTTCACTCCTCATTATCCTGGAATTCACCAAGTTCAGGGCAAAGGTCTTCCCGTCATCCCCCATGTACCCCAACAGGCAGAGAACCACCTTTGTGTTGCTAAGTCACCTTTGATCCACCTTTTCCAGTGCCACTCAGGTATCTGGCACATAGCAGGCTTTCAAGAAAGGATTCACAGATAATGACAGCAGCCTGAGCAGTACCAATGAGCCTCCTGCTGCTAACCAAGAACTCTGGTCTTTGAGAGCTTTTTTGGTCTAAACTTCTCCAAAAAGAAAGTATTGAACAATTCACAGGTTTAAGGAGAAAAAACTGGATATGTACTTTGTGAACCTGCAATACCAAGGTTTTATTCTACTCTGGAGTGGAACCTGGCAGAGGAAGAGAAGGATTTCTTGTTTGGGAGCAGGTGTGGGACAACGTGGCTATAATCTATGAGCACTGCATCCTGATTCCAGAGTCTCTCAGACAGACAATACACTTCATGACAACTATAGGCAGCCAATCTGGAGTCTCTCCACGTCCACGCCTGCGCAATGACTATCACAGGAGACGCTAGTAATGATTTTTCAGTGTGATGTAAGCTGAGGCAGCAGCGCCAAGCATGTGTCCTTGTCAAGCACAGTCCAGCCCTCTGGATGACTTCACTCCCATCTCCCTGATTAGGATGCACTCTGCGTGCGGCTTAACACAATCTGCCACCAAGCGCCAAGTGCTCCAGACCTAAATGAGGAAATAGGTCCAAATACACAGAATGACGCGAAGAGCCCTAAGTGGGTCTCTCTCCTCCTTTATGGCCATGAGATGCCTCGTCAACATAATGCTCCCAAACGAGGCAACTGTATCTGCTAACCCTCCAGCTCTATGAGCACAATTTAATTTAGGCACCAGAGGAATTAATATAGAGGATAAGGCATCATGAATATGCTTTCATAAATGATAGCATTTTGACAGATTCAAGATCTATGAGAAATAAAAACAAATTGTAAAAAAGTTTGGGCATAAAGGGCTACACTAACAGAGTTGCCACTGATTTCTGCGCTACAGCTTGATGAAGAGATGAGGCCAGGGTAACTTTCACAGTCAGCCCATGGCTGCCCTTAAGGCCATTCATTTCACTCTAGTCTGAGAACACGGAATACAGCACTAAAACAAGATTCTGCTTTCTTCTAAAGGCCCTTACAGCAGCCATGCTCAACCACACAGCATGTACCTGGCAAGACACAACTGGTGAAGAACACCAAAAAATGTCTTGCCCAGTCATCTCTGCAAACAGTAAGCATGGGACTTAAGTCTGAAACTTAGGAGACACTTGTTAGAGAGCAAACGTTACAGCAACAAAATCCTTGAAGCATTTCAGAAGCCCTCAGCTCCTTAGCATCCCCCATTGTTGGAGCAGCTCAAGCAGCTCCATAGGCACCAGAACAACTTCATCCTGCAGCCCAAAAGTATGGGAGCTGGACAGCAGCTCAAAGGTCACATCTTCAGCACTCATTTCCCAGCAGAGGAAATAGGCAGGGCAGATGAATTATGTCATAAAAATTGTTGCCTCTCCCTCAAATGGGCACTGAACAAGCAGAGAAACGGGGCAGACATGGTATAACAGGGAAAGCTGCTATGTGACGCTGGCATCCTATCTGGGCACTGGTTGATGTCCAGCAGCTCAATTCCAATCCTATTCCCTGCCAATGGCCTGAGTGTTTGGTACCACGCTACCCATGTGAGAGACCCAGATGACCCTCCTGTCTTCCCCTTGCCCCACTGCTGCTGGCCACTGCAGCCATGTGGGGAATGAACCAGCACATAGAAGATCTCCACACACCCGTTCTGCCTCACTTTTTGTGATCTTTCTGTACAGCCTCCCAGGGAAGAGCTGGGAAGCTGGCCTGGGGGATGGGATGCACCGCTCAGCTCACTGCTGCCTCGGGAACAAGTCCCAGGAGGGCTAAGTCAATCTAAACCATTTTGTTCCCTGGTGAGAAACTAAGCCTGCACAGTCACACGGCCAAGTGCTATCTGCAAGGGCAAAGATGGGGACAACACAACATCCATCTACACGGTGTTGGCCCAATTAAGGCACATGATGCAATACTACCAACTTGCAAACACCCAGTAAATTCTTCACTCTGTCATAATTTCCAAGTGATTATATTCCAAGAAAAAGGTACAGAGCAATAAACAGCAAGGCACAGTGGGTTAGTAAGTTCCACCGTGACACCAGCATCCCACAAAGATGCCAGTTCGAGTCCCGGCTACTCTATTTGTGTGATCCAGCTCCCTGCTAATGTACCTGGGGAAATAGTGAAAAACAGCTCAAGTACCTGGACTTCTGTCATTCATGTGGGAAATACGACTAGAGTTCTAGGTTCCTGGTTTTGGCCTGTCCCAGCCTTAGTCATTGCAGCCATGCGGGGAGAGAACTAGTGGATGGAAGACTTATCTGTAACTCTGCCTTTCAAATAAGATGCATCAATCTTTTTTTAAAAAAAGATTCAACAGATAAGCCTTTGCTAACTTACTCAATTTCCTTAGGAAATTATGGTTATGGGCTAGAACAGTGGCTCAACAGGTTAATCCTCTCCCTGCAAGTTCTGGCCTCCCATATGGGCACTGGTTCATGTCCTGGCTGCACCAGTTTCAATCCAGCTTCCTCTTTATGGCCTGGAAAAGCAGTTGAGAATGGCCCAAGTCCTTGGAATCATGATCCATATGGCAGACCTGGAAGCCGCTGTGGCCATACAGAGGGCGAACCAGCAGATGGAAGATCTTTGTCTCTCCTCTCTGTGAATCTCCCTTTCCAAAGAAAAAGTTTTACGGAGCAATAAAAATACATAAATCTTAAAGAAAGAAAATTATGTTAACCAAGCTATGTTAGTCGGTAACTACAAGTCTGCTGAAATCTGTGTGCATACTGTAATGTTAGGAACGACACTGGTGCTCAGTAACCACCTGTGAGGAACACATGTTAGCCTGGCCAGCAAGAGCACCAACAGAGGATTTCTGATTCCTGCTCACACGGCTGTGGAACTCATGGTGCAGGATGCTCTCCAACCACACAACCACACCTCTGGAATACCAGCACAGGCTGGGGAAACTCAGTCCTGGCTGAGCTTCGACTTGAACACTTGTACTTCACTGTCTTCTTCCGTCCTGTTTAATCAGTAAGACAATAGCAAACTCCAGTTCTGAAACAGGTACAAAGGAAGACAAGCCACTCTGAATGCCTGAAGCCTTCACTGGAACCCTAGGTAGACAGGCCAGCAGAACAGATACAAACCCCGGTGTGCACACAGCAACAGGCAAACTCCACTGTCGATGTCCTCACCAGCCTAACGAACTGTGCTGGGACATATGCTGCCAGGCTGATGCCAAAGACAGCCAAATCATGGCACCCGCAAGCTAAATGACTCAGAGCCTCGCACACGGGACAAGTTGGGAAATTATGACATCATTTTACAGCACAGCAGGATGGTACTAAAATCTCAGAGTCACCCGTGACATGGCTTAATTCATACTGAAACGGGGCATGCAATTACATGGCGTTAAAATGCAGGGCTCTCACAGGAAGCAGCCTTTCACCCACAGCAGTGCTGGCAGCTCTGCAGTTGTGCTCACAACCTAGCTTGCTGACTAAATGCTTCTGAATAGAAACATTCATGTAGCAAACTTACTTCCACTCTTAATTTTAAGACATAAATGAAAAATACAAGATCCTATAAACATGAGTTCTCATGAAATTAATTAATCAGCTGGTTCTTACAAGTAATACCTTAACTGGGTTGAAAACTGAGAGGCATTTAAAAAAAAAAGGCCAGCTGCTAGCATCAGTACCTAAAGAACTCTCCTGGTCTAATTTTGTGCTGAACTACTCCTTTAGCCCATTTCTCAAATACATCTATTATCAGATTAAATCCTTTCAGATGAGTCAAAGAAAAACCTGCTAGATGAAAAATTTAATAAGAACATAAAACATTTAACCCAGACTATTAAAAAAAACCCTAAACTAATGATTCTAACAAGGAATGTAACAACAAAACATGAAAGCATCACAGATAAAAATAAGAAAACAATCTCTCCTCTCTCAACAAATGAGCTCACTATGGATAAAAGTTTCTTCTGAGCTAGAGAAACGAACCTGCACCTGGAAACCAATCCCTGTCCCTCCCTGCTTCCTGGGCAATGTCAGGAGCACTGTGGGCACAGACCTTCCAGCATCACCGGATGTGCTCCCCAAAACAGGTGGCTCACAAAGGGAACTCCTTCTTAGAGGGAGGGTACAAAATGCCATACACAGGGCCCGGCGGCATGGCCTAGCGGCTAAACTCCTCGTCTTGAGCGCCCCGGGATCCCATATGGGCGCCGGTTCTTGTCCCGGCAGCTCCACTTCCCATCCAGCTCCCTGCTTGTGGCCTGGGAAAAGCAGTCAAGGACGGCCCAAGGCTTTGGGACCCTGCACCCACGTGGGAGACCCGGAGGAGGTTCCAGGTTCCCGGCATCGGGTTGGCGCGCACCGGCCCGTTGCAGCTCACTTGGGGAGTGAATCATCGGATGGAAGATCTCCCTCTCTGTCTCTCCTCCTCTCTGTATATCCGGCTTTCCAATAATAATAAAAATCTTAAAAAAAAAAAATGCCATACACAACCTCCTACTGCTTCAGCTATCATCTAGGATGAAGAATATCTCACTGACCTCCATCATGCTGATCCAGGAAGTTCTTGAGCACTCCCTAGGCTGTAAAACCAGTGACATCTAATAAGCAAGATGGGACCTCACAAGACAATCCCAATTGGGAACTACATGTATTCAGCACCCCAAGAGGCCATGATCTGTGAGGGGCAGAAGAACCGGAAGCAGAGTGAATGGTAACTCCCCTGGGCCAGCTAACATGCTTAAAGCCTTACATACCCCTTTCCATTTCATCCTGCAACTCCACCAAGTAGGAATGATCATGAATGAACCCCATTTTACAGATGAAGAGAGGGAGGCCAAAAAGGGTTAAGCAGCCTGCTGAAAGGGTGGTGGTAGGAGGCTGGCATTTGAGTGTGCGCTGTATGCAGGCGGAGCCTGTTTTTGCCCAAGCCACAGTCTCCAAGCGGAGAAGTGACCACTTTGCTCAGGGGGATGACACCACAAGAGGAGTCCAGGGCCCTGGGGCAATCCTTCTCAGAATTCCACCAACTGCCAGCAGGGTCAGCCAGAGATGGAACTGGAAGAAACAAAACCAGTCGACAACTTCATCTCTCTCACCCGATCCCACTAAACAGGGCAGAGGACCCTTTAAGTCACTTTCTAGATTAACCACTTAGCCATTAGGGCAGCAAAAAGCTAGGGAGAGATAAGATTCTGTCATTGTTCAAAGAATTTCAACTTAAAAACTCGGTCTTCATGCTTCTGGCTCAAACACTGCTGGTGAGAATGTAAATTTAAAAAAATGTTTACTTGTCATTTTTATCTATCTAAGAGGCAGGCTGACATACAGAGTTAGAACTAGACTGTCCACTGGTTCTCTCATGCAGCTGGCAAGAATCCAAGCACTTGAGCCACCACATGCTGCATCCCAGGATGCATTAGCAGGAAGTGGGAAGGGAAGTGGCGCAGACAGTACTCAAACCAGGTCTCCAGACAAGATGTAGAGGTCGACCCCAAGCCACCATTTAATGTGGTATGCTGCAAAGCCAACCTGAGAATGTAAATCCTGATGTAACCCTTTTAAAGCATAATTTGGCAATGTCTGCCAACATTTCAAGTGCACATACTATAGATAAAACACACAGACTTCTGTGAGTTACAATAGTCTACATGGTCTATAACAGCGGAAATGAGTGACCACAAGCTGAATGCCCAGCAGAGAGGGGACTGGTCACTCGGCCTACGACTTCTAAGCACAGACTGGGACTGGGACACCGCGTGAGAGGAGTCAGCTCATGCTGACACACAGTGTCCTCCCAGGCACAGTGCTGAGTAACAGTGTTGGGTACAGAACAGCCTGCACACTGTGATCCGAGGCTGGAGAAATGTGCTCCTTAACCACAAGTACCTACATTGCACTATTCTATACGGGTGCTGAGAAACCAGTTACAGTGGCCCTGTGCAGTTCAGGAAAAGATTACCTTTGCTCTTATGTCCTTTAGAAGGGCTTACATTTTTTATCACACGGATTCACTACCATAATGCACCAGCAAAGAGGAAACACCAGAGGGTTTAAGTTTTTCAACTGCCTTCCAGATTGTAAAATCTAGGTTCTTTTTTGCTAACTGTACATCCTGCAATTTTTCTTACCTTGTTTCCTTCGTACACCCATCCTAGGCTCTTGACACCAAAGGCAACCTGGCTTGCAGAGACATCCAGACATGTGACAGGCTGCCCATAGACGTAGTGGAGGGTTCTGGCAGAGTCTTCAGCTTTTAGCAGGTAGACCAGATCTCCAGCTGTGGCTATTGCCACAGGGTACCTCCCGGTATCTGGAACTATCTCAAGGAAGTCGACCTATTAAAGGATAAGAGCTGTTTAGATCTAAAAATTAATTCCAATTTGGTAAAAAAAAAATTTACAATCCCTCCTTCCCTTCAACAAGACCAACAACCCAAAAATGCTCATTGTAAGAGAAACACAGTATATTCCTAAAGAGAGACAGACAAAGTAAACTTGACTGAAATACCACTTTTCTGTTGCAATATAAGTAAAGATTGAAAAATCAGAATACATTGGACTAGACGTGAAAGGGGGGACAGTCATATCTCTGGTTGTCACCTACTGTTGATGGGACTGAATCTTCTATATCAAGGAAAATCTAGCATCATAATCAAAACTTTCAATGCACAAATACCCTGACCTAGCAAGTCTAATTCTAGGAACTGATTACAAATAAACTCAAATACACAAAATAACTGCACAAAGTTATTTGCTGAAGTACTATTTTAGGTATCTAAAAACTGGGAAAACTTAAAACATCCATGACAAAAGGGTTAACTACATAATTACAATACATTTAACATGTCAGAAAACCATGCAGAAAGCATGACATTCTTATAAACTGATACAAATGGGACAACCTCTAAAATAACCTGGGGTGGGTGCATGAGAAGCAAGCAGAGAACCAGAGGCCAGAGTGCTAACACATATGAAAGTCCGGATCGGGGAGGCAGGTGTGCCAGGTGTACAATGTACTTGACTTGTACACCTTGAACTGCCTTCAAGGGTCAGATGATTGGGTGGATGGAGATTTCTTACTGTCCACATCACAGTTCCTTTAAATTCTGAGCTTTGGGGGCTGCTGCTGTGGCACAGTGAGTGAAGTTGCTGTCTGAGGCACTGGCATCCCACATGGATGCTAGTTCCAGTCACACAGTCCCAGCTGCTCCACTTCCAATTCAGCTCCCTGCTAATGCACTTGCAGAAGCAGAGAAAGATGGCCCAAATCCTTGGGCATCAGCACCCATGTGAGAGACCTGAAAGAAGCTCCTGGCTCCTGGTTTTTGATCAACCCAGCTCTGGCCATTGTGGCCATTTGGAGAGTAAATCAGCAAGTAAAATTTCTGTGTGTGTGTGTTTCCCCGTTTCTCTCTCTTTCAAACAAATAATAAATCTTTTTTTTAAGCCTGAACTATGGAAATGTAACAGTAATTCAAATAAAAGGTTGTTTTTCTTTTTACTTTTTAAAATTTTGGGGAAAAAATCAGTTTCAAATCAGCAAAACTGTTATTAACATTTGTGCAGATACCAAAAATGTGCTCTCCTAAGGTTAGAAATAGGACTTCTCTGCTATCTCCTGGATTCAATGTCTCATAGTGATTCCAAAGAGGGTCCACTTTGCCACTCCAGCTCAGGCCATTGCACCCCTGCATTTTTTATACCTCTACCGTTCTCACTGCACTATCGCTAGCACCTTCCTAATTCTCATGGCTATGAGGAATGCCTTTCAAGAATAATCTGCCTTCTCCATCCACAGGTGGCACATTTCTCCCCAGTGCAGTTTATATTAGGTTTTCACCTCCTTCATTAAACAGTGAGTATGAATGCTGAAGGTGCAACTGTGTAATTATGAAAATCCACAGTGAAAAAGCATGGCACTTCTTGAGAGCATGCCGGCTGAGTTCAAAAGCCCGAGTCCTGAAGACTGTCCAGGGGCGCTTGAGAGGCAGTAAACATCCGGGTGACTCTGCTAATCCTTGGGCCCAACAGTGAGTGCAGCAGCCCAACACTGCCAACCGTGGGCCCATCACAAAGGACAGGCAAGCTAAGCTAACACCACAAGCCTGGGAACACTGCCACTGCTATTCAGAAAGTGTATCTGGGGAACACAAAAACGGCTGTGCGGGCCAGGGGGTGTCTTTTCCAGGGACACTGGGCACCTTCTGTGACAAACCCTCAGCCAGGATGAGAACTAACACATAAAAAGTGTTATCAAACACGCCTCCAGCACTGGCCACTTGCTTCCTCTTGCTTCTAACAATCATTCCTTATTTTTCTAAAACAGACATCCTCAGTCGAGCCGTTACACTTAGTCTTAACGCTGGAACTTTGACAGGACAAGTGGCTCGGGTTGACAGCGGCTGTGCCATTTGCTGGGAGCTGTGAACGACTTCAAAAAGCTTCTGGTCTGTGCCAGGATGCTACCTACTGCCAAGGCAGGATTTACACTTTATAGAGGGACTTGCGTCTTAAGTAACCGAGTCCATATAATTCCTGTTGCTCTATAGTCACCTTTAGACAGAGAACACATCATAAGCTCCATGGCAGTTTTATGAACACACACAAATACTCGAGGGTCACACTGTTCTAATTAACTTCTGAGAGGACAGCATCAGGCAGTCCGGGGACACTGCAGGCAAACCAAGAGATGGGATCCTTAGTGGGAGCAGCTTATAAAGGCGAGGCAGCAACACGATGGCTTCTTGGTCTAACGTGATTTCCACCAGGGAAATGGGAAAGAAGGAATGGTTCCAGGTCAGATCATTGATTTATTCAATGTTGACTTCTCTGTTACTCTCCTAACAAGGGCTAATATCAAGTTTGTTTAAGTTAAATTTAAATTCAGCAAGGAGAGACTGAAGCACTCCCTTCTCATCACCTAATCATCTATCATTTAAACATTGGGGTTCATGGAGCACTGCACCATAAAATGAGCTCAAGGAGAGGAATTCTTAAGGCTGGCTCAGTTTCACACATGATATTCCAGAACACAGTTACTCAACTAGCAATGCTCCCTCAGGAGTTACTACTCCTAATTCCAGATGAGTCGGACTTGGGATGACAAAAGTATAGCTTGGGAACCCTCCTCCCTTTACTGACATCACTGAACCCCTTTATGCGCTTTTTTTCATAAAGATGTATACTTTTTTTTAATGTAAAAGCCAGAGTTATATATAGACAGAGATCTCCCATAAACTGGTTCAATCCCCAAATGGCCGCAATGGACAGAGCTGAGCTACCCTGAAGCCAGGAGCCGAGAGCTTCCTCTAGGTCTCCCTCGTGGGTGCTGGGTCCCAGACATTGGGCCATCCTTTGCTGCTTTCCCACGTCATAGCTGGGGGCTGGATTAAACTAGAAGCAGTTCTGACTCGAACCAGCATCCATTTGGACACTGGCAGTGCAGAGACTTAAGGTGCTAAGCCACCATACCCCTTTCTACCTTTAAGCTTCTATATTGGGCCAGAAACTGTTTTCAGATTTCTAGAGGTGCCACTCCACACCAGTCTGAGTGAGTCCAGGCCACCACGGTAAGAAACTGGCCTTGGCGTTGGTGTTTGAGTCCAAGCTGCCTCCTCTTACCCGGGGCCAGTCAGCTCATACATCTGAATTTCTGCTAGCTGCCTGGCAGATGAGGGAAACGCCACTGTTGGTTTTATTTGGCGGTGGTGAGATCTGTGGGGGCAAGGCCCTCTTGAAGCCTGAGTGAATGGGAGTTATCACCATGGCTGCTTATTTTAGTCTCAGAGATTCTAAGGATGGAACTCTAACAATAAAACGGCCAGAAGTACAGCTCACCAGTTTCTGAACTTCAAACTCGGCTGCCATCTGCCAGTAGCCCTCCTCGTTGGGGTACAGCATTACAACACCAAATGCAGAGGCTGTGGCGACAGTGACATCCTTGCGGCCGAGGGCCAGTGCCTGTATTCTTGCATCATGCTCGAAGCGGTGGATGGGATATCTTCCAGTCCTTAGGTCCCAAATATTGAGAAATCCTATGTAAGGCCAAACAATTGAACAGTGTTAAAGGCATTTAACACACATAGTTAGGAAGTAACAATCATGCAAAACAAAGAAAATGTCAAAATAAATGATAAGCCAGCAAAAAAATTGCATCACTTATTACAGAGGATATTTCCTTAACATAAAGGACTCCAAAAAAGAAAAATTGTAAAATAAGCAAAGGACACATTTTCAGAAATATAATGGACACTTAAACAGAAGGAAAAATGTAAAGATCTATTCACAGTTAGAAAAATGAATAAAATATGCATATCATTTTCATCAAGTTGACAAAAATGAAAATATCACAAAACATTCTGCCGTTGAGGATCTACAGAACAGGCTTTCTCTTCAACTGCCGGAGGCACATAAAGTAACTCACCCTCTCTGCAGGCAATGTGACAATATTTGCCTAATTACAAATGTATCTACTCTTCAATTTAACCATGTTTACACATGAACACAAAGAAGGGTGTACAGGACACATTGCCATATTTTTCTTGATGACAAAAGCCTGCGAGCTCCCAAAATGTCAACAGTAGAGAAATGCTTAGATACCACCACCTCCACAGCCTGGATTTAGAATGAATGCATTCTTTAAAAAAGAGGCCATTGGCTCTACACGCTACCTATAGAATACACTGATAGCCTAAAACACCACATTTGTGTGGGGTTCAGGTTTTAAAGATCTATTTACTTGAAGGCAGAGTTACAGAGAGCAACAGAGACCTCCCACACTTGTTAAGAACACTGATGTGGAGGCTGGTGTTGTGGCACAGTGGGTTAAGGCGTCACTTGCAAGGCAGGCAGTACATGTCAGACTGTGGGTTGAAGTCGCAGCAGCTCTGCTTTTGATCCACATTCCTGTTAATGCACCTCCAAGGGAAGCACCAGACACCCCAAATATTTATATTCTTGTCACCCACAAGGGAAACCAGATAAAGTTCCCAGTTTCTGGCTTTGGTCTGGCCCAAATCCACAGTTGTGTCCATCTGGGGAGTGAATCAACAGATTTATCAACAGATAGATCTGTGTCTCTCCATCCCTGTTATTTTTTTTTTTCTTCTCTTTCTTGATTTTCCTTCAACTATAGTTAACTATGTAAAGATTGTCAACAACATCCCTGTTATTTTGGCTGTTCTAATTAACAAACTGCTGTTAAAATGCTGACTTTACTAGTCATCCTTCTCCCCAGCAACTGGAAGGCTGTTAAGTCCTCATACCTATACTGGACATCCCAGCACCACAGTGGTTTCCCAGGACCAGCAGCATCAATACCAGAGGGACTTGCTAGAAGTCCATGTTCTTGGGCATCAGAACATCTGAGGATGTTTGCTCATGTCTGAGATCCAACAGCCTACAAAAACGCACACTCTTAGCATTGTAAATGCTCCCATATTTGAAATGCCAATGACTTTCATGAAATAAGTCTTTTGGTCATTCTCAGCCACTAAGCTACTTCTTCCCCTCAGAGGTTTACTCAAGAAAATATATCCTGTATGAGTCTACATAATGCTCTATTTTGACTCCAATTGGTTTTTCAAATCACGGGGAAATAATTATGCAGATATATAGCTCATGATAATTTGTTCAAATTCAAATCCAGTTCCCCTGCTTGTTAGCCAAAGGAATTGGGGAAATCCTAAACAGCCGAGGACCCATTTTCTCTTCTGTAAACTCAAAGCCAATTTTACTTATTGTCCAGGATGCTAGGTGGGTGAAGAGACCAACCAGGCAAAATGCTCAAGATCAGCCCTTCCTTCTTCCCTTCTAGTTTTACACACTCTGTAGTGTTTTCCATGCTACAAAGCATGAATATATATTAATACAGTATATATTTACATATACTATGTAGTACAAAGCATTTATGTATACTAACATAGTACAAGGCATTCAATATATGTTAATATAGTATCCTCTCTCTTGTTCATCTATAAGGTCAGTCCTAGTTTATTAACCAAAACAGACAAAGGTGTTCATTTTTCCTCTTCACAATCCATCTTCCTTTTTGTCCTTATATTTCATCTCTATATTACAAATGCTTTACATTTAGAATCTTCTATATTGTATACAGCTGGAGAGTTAGAAGACACATTTTCTGCAAGACTTTCCAATAGCCAGCAAGCTAAGCAGGTGACTTACTGCAAACAAGGCCAAATTCAGCACACATTCAATGCTGCTTCACTGCAGAGCAGCACACTGTCCTCACAGCTGTGATAGACATGAGGGAGAAGCAGATCTCAAAAGGCTTCACAACACATTCCCCTGGCAGTCGGGCAAATTCTTTCCACTGTCAATCAGAGGGAAAAGATAGGCTGCAGAAAACGCCGAGGGCTCTCCACAAGGAGCAGGAGACAGGCTCTCCCGAGGACTGCACGCTGCATGCATCTGCATTTGTTCAAACACCACAAAAACTCGGCCAGGGAGCACTCCCTGCCAACTAGGGAGGGGTGTCCTTGTACTCCCAGAGTGGTACAGCAACTGACCCAGCACCTCCTGGGAGGAGATGAGGCCCAGCTGAACCTAGAGAAGTGCAGGCTGGGTAGCTGAGTCTGCCAGTGCACAAGATAACTGGGCTAACGAGTCACTGATGTGCGCCACCAAACTTGCCCAGTGTCTGCCAAGCGTGGAAGCTATTTAACCACAGCTCACTCTAAGCACACATGGAGTTTATCTACAAACACATTGTTCATTATTAATCAAGTATTGGCTGTGTTGGCATCGTTGTTCTAACAGAACTGTATGCAGTAAGACACCCTTCGCCACAGGGTTGAGTTTCACACAGCTCTCCTGAGGGAGGTCTTGGTGGAAAAAAATCTAGGGCTCCACCAGTCTCACGTCAAATGCTTCTCTCTTGAACAACTGTGCATCACCATCCTTTCCAGTGTCCTCCACTCCAACAGTGGAGAAGACAACTGAGCTAGGCCCTACCTGCCTAGGGTGTTTTAATTTTTGTAAGTTCCTCAACTTCACTTCTCCCATCCAAGTACCACCCACACCCGGCTTAGCTTCTGAGATCAGATGAGAGAGGGCATGCTCAGGGTGGCATGGCCATGGAGCCTTCAACCTCACTTCCAGGTGCACTGTTGGGACGGCTCCATTCAAACTGACGCCATCACAGGCAGTGCACTCCTCAGTGCTCTGAATTCCACTTGGTCTGATATTAACATAGTCTATCTAGCTTTCTCCTTGGATTAGCATCTGGATCTTTTCCATCCCTTCATTTTGCCTTGTGTCTTGGCTCATGAAGAAACAATGGGATTAGGGGCTCGGCAGCGTGGCCTGGTGGCTAAGGTCCTCACCTTGATCCCATATGGCCGCTGCTTCTAATCCTGGCAGCTCCACCTCCTCTCTATCTCTCCTCCTCTCAGTATATCTGACTTTGTAATAAAAATAAAATAAATCTTTAACAAAAATTAAAAAATGGAATTAAAAGATCAATTTACTTTGAAGCAAAAATATGAAATTTGTGCATAGTTTTTCATAATATGAATCTCCATACACTTTTTGCAGCTCTTGTGAACTTAAAGTAGGTTTCTTGTAGACAGTGTAGTGTTGGTCTGGTTTTTTTTTTTTTTAAAGATTTATTCATTTTATTACAGCCAGATATACACAGAGGAGGAGAGACAGAGAGGAAGATCTTCCGTCCGATGATTCACTCCCCAAGTGAGCCGCAACGGGCCGGTGCGCGCCGATCCGAAGCCGGGAACCTGGAACCTCTTCCGGGTCTCCCACACGGGTGCAGTGTCCCAAAGCATTGGGCTGTCCTCGACTGCTTTCCCAGCCCACAAGCAGGGAGCTGGATGGGAAGTGGAGCTTCCGGGATTAGAACCGGCGCCCATATGGGATCCCGGGGCTTTCAAGGCGAGGAGTTTAGCCGCTAGACCACGCCGCCGGGCCCGGTCTGGTTTTTAATATGGGTGTTCTGACTAATGATATTTAGTCGTAAGAGAATTTAATCCCCCATTTCTGTTTTCCCTTTGTGCCATCTGCTCTTTGCTCCCTTTCCCTCTCTTTTACCGCCTTTTTCACTTCCACTTTTTTCTTTATAAAACTTATTTACTTTTATTGGAAAGGTAGATTTACAGAGAAGAGAGACAGAAAAAACTTTCATCTGCTGGTTCACTCCCCAAATGGCCACAACAACTGGAGCTGAGCCAGGAGTTTCTTCTGGGTCTCCCATGCAAGTACAGGGTCCCAAAGCATTGAGCTATTCTCTATTGCTCTCCCAGGCCACAAACAGGAAGCTGGATGCAAAGTGGAGCAGCCAGGATGTAAACCGGCACCTGGAGGTTTAGCCAGCTGTGCCAACGTGCTGGCTCCAATGCCACTTTCATTCTTCTGCTGTCACTGGCCAGACTTCAGCGCTTCACTGTACATCTTTATCTTAAATAATCTATCTTTCAACAATATTATATAGCATAACTTCTTCACAAGGATATCTTTCCATTTGTTTTCCCAAAGTCTTTGTGTTATTACTACCATTCATTCTATTTCCACATATCATAAACCTCAGGTACACTGCTATTATTTTTGCATAGTAGGTAATTATCCTTTAGGGTTTTAAGTAAGAAAAAAAGCCATTTCTGTTTACCCATATAATCCCCACCAATTTTCCAACAACATGAGAAAACATCACAACGTCTGTAAGGTTTGTAATTTCACCTCAGGTTGTTTATGGGGCATATGACCCCAAAGCTCACAGGCAGGCAGGAGTGTTTGAGACTCAGTTTTACAAATGGTCAATGTATAGTGAATACAGTTATATCATGGCTACTTTTATGATCTCAAAACTATAGGGTTCTGGAGTGAATATAATATATATATAATTTTTTTTTAAAAAAGAACATTCTATGCTGGAATTGGAAGAGCAGCAAATAGGAAGCTCCATGCCTAAATTTTCCAGACAGTTATCGTGACCAGAGCCATGTCTGGAGAATTACTCTTGGGCACAAGGTCAGTGCAGAACTTCCACCTGCAGTCAGACCTGCTGAAGGTGGACATCACCTCCTGGGGCCTGTCACCATGGCTCTGGAGGTCAAAGACGGGCAGAGCAGAGCCTCAGGCATGGTGCTCAGCTTTTCTGAGTTGCATGGGTGTCCCCCAGAGCAATCGTACTTTAAGCAGCTCATGGAAGGGTGGCCAAAGGGGCATTCGTGTTGGAAGGGAAGAAGTATCAGCTGGCCGTGAGAAGCAGGCTCAAGAGCCTGCATGGAGGACTCTGAGGGTTTGGTAAGGTCTCTGACCCTCAGTTCTGCCAAACAGTGTCCAGTCCTCCTGCGTCAGTCCAGATGGGGAGAACACAGCACAGGCCAGCTGGACCATGATGGTCTATCTCATCAATCATTATTCTTTCAACTCGGCAGGCTATGGTTCCCCAAATATATAGGACTATGAAGTTACCACAGAAACTGATGTTTTCAGGAGAAGTTGCTCCAGTACAAAGAACTGCATTCAACCTGAGAAAGCGAGGTTTGAGCTTGGGAAACATCTGTAGCAATTCCACATCAATAGTTTTTATCACAATTTCTCCCTGAAGGAATCTAAATAAAAACATTGTGCAAAAGTGTATCTTGCTAGGGCCCAACATGATAGCCTAGTGGTTAAAGCCCTTGCCTAGCATGCACTGGGATCCCATATGGACGCTGGTTCTAATCCCGGTGGCCCTGCTTCCCACCCAGCTCCCTGCATGTGGCCTGGGAAAGCAGTTGAGGATGGCCCAAAGCCTTGAGACCCTGCACCTGCATGGGAGACCCAGAGGAAGCTCCTGGCTCCTGGCTTCAGATTGGCTCAGCTCCAGCCATTGTGGCTGCTTGGGGAGTGATCCATCGGACAGAAGATCTTCCTCTCTGTCTGTCCTCCTCTCTGTATATCTGCCTTTCCAATAAAAATAAAATAAATCTTTTAAAAAAAGTGTATCATGCTGGAAGTAGGTAGGTACTAGATCTATACAAATCCCAGCAGGGTTTAGTTCTCCAGGGCCAAGATCCTGGAGGGCAAGAATGGAGTGGTTATCCCACGCACTCTGGTTTCTACCTCAAGACCCAAAATTGGCCTAATGTACTCAGCAAGGCCTACTTCATTCCTGTGCTGCTGAGGCCTGAGGAGGAAAACCACCACCATCTGGTTCAAGTTTTCTGTGACATAAGGGAGTGTGAAGACAGGACCTGGAGGTGGGAGGCTGACAGCACCCTCCGCATCTTGTCTCCTGTCCAAAGATGGGATGTCAAGGTGATCCTCTATATGAAAGTCATGCAAACAGGTGCAACAGGTGATTCTAATGAGTGGTTTCTTGGTGTTGCACTCCACAGTCCCCAGGCCTTCCGAGGCGGGAAAAGCAAGGATTCACAACATACTATGCTGACAAATAGTCTGTCTACTTGATTACTACTAGCAATAATTAAAACTGGTAAAACTTTTCAGAGGGACTTCTCAGAAGTCATCAGTATGGGTGAACTTGGAAAGCTAATGTTCAATAACACTTCCTCATCTAGAAATCTATTCTACAGAAACATTAACATAAATGAGTAAAGAAAGTTTCAGCCAAAACGTGTTCACTACAACTTAATTAGTAAAAGTGAAAAACTGAAAACTATCCAAATTCATCAATATAATAATGAATAAAAGATAGCAAAGTGGAATAGTAAAAAAAAGTCTCTAATTGTAGCTGATCATTCATGCTAACTGGGGCTTAGCTAAGCAGGAAGCAGTGATGCACTAATGCATTCAGCAAGTATTCCTAAAGCCTCAGCTCTGTGCATGGCACTGTTCTGTCTGGGCACTTGGGACACTGCAACGGATGAGGCAAAACCACACAAAAAAAGTCCCTGATTTCACAGGGCTGAAATTCTGGTGGTGTCCACCAAGCATCCCACTGGGGACCACCCAAGGATTGAAAGGATTTGATCCTTTCATGAAACCACACACCAAAGAGAAACATTTTACAACTTAAATACAAAATAAAACACAACATAACACAGAAGTATACAAAGAACGCCACAATGGCCATGATTTAAGAACCCCAAAAAGGGGTTGGAGTTATGGCAGCTCAGCTAAAGCTGCCATGCCAGCATCCCACATGAATACCAGTTTGAGTCCAGGCTGTTCCAGTTCCAAGCCATCTCCCTATAAATGCACAGAGGGAGCAGCAGAGGATGGCCCAAGTGCTTGGATCCCTGCTGCCCAGAAAAAGACCCTGGCTCCCGACTTCCTACCTGTCTGGTCCTGGCTGTTGTGGCTATCTGGGAAGTGAAGCAACAAGTGGAAAATCTTTCTCTCCTTTTCTTCTATGCAATGCTTTCAAGTAAATGAATCATTATCTTAATAAGTCCCTGAAAAGCACTGTAGCAGTTAACTTTCCCAGACATTTCAACTTCAACTGAGTCCATTTGCCTACATGATTATTACAGAAGTAGCACTCAATGACCATCATGACCAATGAAAGTCACTTCTAACACAGGTCTGACTTTTAAAAATTTAATGAAAATTTATTTAAAAGGCCAAGCTTTACTACACTGCAACAAGACAGATTTGTCTGCTCATGTGGTATGAACTTTTGAAGGGGCAGGATCCCGTTCCTTTTGTCTTTCCTACAGCAGTGAATTCCAAGACCGAATAGGGGTAAAGTCAATGAAGAGCTGACCTTCAAGGCGACAGAATCACTCAAATCAGCTGGAAGACAGAAATAAAACAAGCTGGGAAGGACAGGACCATTTCAACAAAGCCTAGGGGGCAGCAGTATAGCTGGTCATGATACGGGATCTGAACCAGAAATGAGGAAGACCTTGGTTGAGACCAGTGCCTGTAGGTTCCATGCAGCTCTCCTGTGCTTTCCTATGTACAGTCAGCATTCTCTCATCCCTGAGGACACAGACAGCAGCTGACCCCACTCTACAAGCTCTTCTACTCCAGGCCTACAGCAAGGCCTAAGTGCCAACTGGCTCATCCCCATCAACGAATCAGCTCCCCCAGAGACAGGGCTCTCAAGCCTTGTTTGAGCAGCTCAGGCCTAAGACTAACTCAAATCCTAGAAACATGCTCACCTCTAGGGAGGTGGGGAAGGACCTCACACACAAAAGCTACTGCCGAAGATGCATTTTAGGTAAAACAGGAAAAATTCCCAGCAAATGCAAAGTAAGGTTCCTTGAAGTACAGGTGTTAGTCCCCATTCCCTGCATTCCAAACAACCCATGAAAGCCGGGCTGATGGCTCCATCTTGCCCACATTAGAAAGAGAGAAATTTAGCAGGTGTCTTTTCCTGACAAAACCCTAGTAACTGGATAAAAGACATTTAATCCTGAGGTAGTGCTGGCATCTCAGCAACACTGTTTTTGCTTTAAAAAAAAAATACGAAAAGGATGTAGCACAAAGAAACTGAGTCAAAAAATCTGGAAGAATACAATGAACAAAGGGCACTGGTCCAATCAGGTAGAGAGATCAGGCCTGGCAGTTGCTCCTGCTCCCCAGGCTCTGGCCCTCCACCTTGTCGACCAGCTGGGTGAAGAGGGTTGCATTCACCCTAGACTACAAGGAATCATTAAGGATGACATGAGTGACGAGGGCCAGTCTTCTGAGGAGACATAAAGCCTGCTCAGCAGCTGTAGATGGGCACCCATGCCAGTCTGTAGTATGCCCCTCCCTCCTCCCACAGGAGGCAGCCAGAGTGTGGTAATGAAACTGCACATAGTGGAAATGGGATCTAAATGAGTTTAAACTGATTTATGTTAGCTTTTGTAAAGATTACTCGATATCTGGAAAGTGCTACCACTGTGAAATAATGTTGACAATCCTTGAGATCTCCGTCTAATGGTACTTGCACAGAATATTTATACTCCTCGTCATGGGAACAAGGACCATAATGGATACCATTTTTGTTTTATTAGGAATGCATATTTAAATTAATCTGCTATTTGCCTAAACAATTAGCTGCTTCTGTTTGTGTGCACAAAGCCAAAATTGCAATTAGGCTTCCATCAAAAAGATAAGTCCCAACTAAAACTGTCCCGGCGGAGTCATAAGGGCTCAGGGCAGAACTTTCCAAAATTACTTTTTAGCATAATGGTAATTATGTTAATTGCTTGAAAGGTAAATAACTGCTGAACTGGTTTGGGGGAAAAAAAAGTATTGCTCCTCCCCTCTGATCTTTTCCTATGCATCATAAAACTTACATACATCAATAACAGTTTATAAAGTCACAAGCTGGCTACTCTGAACTTCATGATTTTGGGGGGGTTAAAACTTATTTCAGTCATGCATTCTGATCCCCTTGAGTTCACACACACAAAACACATCCAAAGTTTGATCCTAGTTTAGTTAACAGTTAAGTACACATGATCTATTAACCATGTTCAAAAACACAAAATCAAACTATTTATAAAGATAGATGGCAATCTCAATTTATTATGTAAATTAACACTTGCCTATCAGAAATTAAGCAGGACTTTCCTCCCCCCCCAAAAATATTCTGCAACAAGGAAAAGGCATTACAGCTAAAACTGAAAATACACTCACAGCACTTAAAAACCATGCACTTCTTCATCAAGTACATAGAACACCATGCTGAACTGCAGGTTGGAGACAGAACAAGGGTATGAGGCCGGAGAGGGCAACACAAGTTTCGCACCAACGAAAGAGGTACTAGAGGGAGACCAGCCTCTGAACAAACAGTGGTCCAAGTGAGGGCTAAAGTCTTGAAAGCAAATGCTGAATGCAGCTCACCCTCTGCCCTGGACAGGCACACACCTTCACCATTCCTGCTGACCACAGCTCTACCGCTCAACAGCTCACTCTGCTGCCTATGCCAGGTGGTGTGCAGGACACATTCTGGAAGCTGCTTTTCAGACAGACAAGCACAAAGAATCTCAGAGGGCTTATGCATCAAACGACTACTGAGGGCACAAGCAGACACAACTGCAGAAGAGATCCTGAAAGCAAAAACTGAGTCAAGGGGAAGAGGAAGACAGGTTGAATACGCTCAGTATTTCACAAGCTCAGAGAAGGAAAGCACAAACATCTGAAAAAGAATAAACATGGGGCCTGGCGGCGTAGCTTAGCGGCTAAAGTCCTCGCCTTGAAAGCGACGGGATCCCATATGGACGCCGGTTCTAATCCCGGAAGCTCCACTTCCCATCCAGCTCCCTGCTTGTGGCCTGGGAAAGCAGTTGAGGACGGCCCAGTGCATTGGGACCCTGCACCCACGTGGGAGACCCGGAGGAGGTTCCAGGTTCCCGGCTTCGGATCGGCGCGCATCGGCCCGTTGCAACTCACTTGGAGAGTGAATCATCGGATGGAGGATCTCCCTCTCTGTCTCTCCTCCTCTCTGTGTATCTGGCTGTAATAAAATGAATAAATCTTTGAAAAAAAAAAAGAAAAAGAATAAACATAAAGAGACAGTAAATTGTAAAGCAGGCGGTTTGTGTACTTCGAGGCTACAGCAATGTGATCAAACAGAAGATACAGCTAACATCATCAAAGGGAAAACACGTTGATAAAGTCAAATAATCGAGATGAGCCCTTCTACAGAATAAAGTACTGGGCAGGCAGGCAGTGTGACAGACAGTACTGGGGGCCTGGCATCATAGCCTAGTGGCTAAAGTCCTCGCCTTGCAACTGCCGAGATCCCATCTGGGCGCTGGTTCATATCCCAGCTGCTCTGCTTCCCTTCAAGCTCCCTGCCTGTGACCTGGGAAAACAGTGGAGGATGGCCCAAAGCCTTTGTACCTATTGTACCCACATGGGAGACCTGGAATAAATTCCTGGCTCCTGGCTTCAGACTGGCTCAGTTCCAGCCACTGCAGCCACTTGGGGAGTGAATTAGCAGATGGAAGATCTTTCTGTCTCCCCTTCTCTCTGTAAATCTCCCTTTCCAACAAAATAAATTTTTTATTAAAAAAAAAAAAAAAAAAAAAAAGAACGACCGCTGGGCACATACCCACCAACTACAGCCAGTTCTTCGTTGAAATGCAACTCTGAGACACAAATAGAATGCATCTGGAAGAACAATCTGACACCAGTCATAGTGTTAGGCTACATGAGAAAACCTGTGTAAAGTAAAATGAAAGCTATTTACTCTGATGCAGAAGTTTTGAAAAATTGAAAAGACAAATCTTACGTCCATGCCTATTCAGAGGCCTCTAAGAGAAGACAGGATACTGGCAGCAGGAAAGAAAAAAAGAAAATGTACTTTTTGCTACATACTCTTTTGTACTACTTGAATTTTTCTATGTGTAATACTACATAAAAATGTTAATTTATATATAAGCACAGTTTAAGCATCTGCTCAGTGGTGGGATATTTTTTCTAATACCAGTCTGCATTTCTATGAAGATTTTTAACATATTTGCTTGAAAGACTGAGAGAAAGACAGGGAAAGGGAGGAGGAAGAAAGGGATCTTCCCAAAGGCCACAACAGCCACTCTCTAGACAGCTGCTGCAGGCAGGAGCTTCTCCCGGTCTTCCATGGGGTGCAGGGCCAAGCACTCAGGCAGTGCCCTGCTGCCTTCCCAGGCCATCAGCAAGCACCTAAGACCTGACCCAGCATCCACAGGGGATACTGGCTTCTCAGGCAACCGCTTTATCCACTCTACCACAATGCCAGCTCCCTATTCTGCATTTTATAATCAATATTTAATTCACACCAAAAAATTAAATTAAAAAGTTAAATTCCACCTGTGACCCACTAACCAAAGGAGTCTACAACATCACCACAAATTTCTCTAGGATCAAGTGTGTGTAAGACAGCCTAGAACAAGGACCTAGCCCAGGCCAAGGCCCTCTGGCATTCTGTCAGTCCTGGCCTTCACGTTCTTTCTCCTGTGTTAAAGAACGCTGCTTCTTTACTAGAAGGAAAATATACAAATCATCAAAAACAGCCCCGCCCACATGCTGAGGGGCGTATTTAAAACAATACTGGTAACTACCACAGCTGAGTGCCAGGGATGTGCGGATTCATCACACTAGTCATTCCTGTTCTGTGTGTATTTTGAATTTTTCATAAAAAGGTTTTTTTGGAAACAACTTGAAAGGCTATCACTAACGAGAATAAAAATATATGAGGTTGTGTTTCACAAATGTTTTCAATAGTCACACTGCCAACAAAGTGTCTTCTCAGATTTACAGTGAAAATTCCAGTAATGACATTTGCAGTACTCAGAAATCCCATTCCAAATCCTCAAAAGATCTTGAAATCACACTACCAATTAATTTCTTTTCAATAACAGTAATAAAGGACTCAAACAAAAGGCAAGGGGAAAAGGACAAAGACTTAGATTATGGCATATCTGCAGTCCGTTTTGAGTTACCTAATGCCAAATGAGAACGAGAAAATTGAAACCACAGACATCTAACATCTCACTTGGGCATTCAGATTCAAATGCAAATTTCCCCAGCAAGTACAGGTTTTGTTGCAAGGTCCCTAAATGTTTAGCATGGGACTCTTGGGTTATAATACATTATCATCATATTTTGTTGGTTAAATTGCCCCTGCTTTGACCAGAGGGAGCTCCAATTTAATTTTACTGCCCTGTCTTCATTGGGTTTTATTTGTTTTTGCCTTTTTTTTTTTTGTATCCTTACTTTCTGGTCCCAAAAGATGTTCCAGATTCATCCTGTATTTACCCATTATAGCTGTAGTTTGTAGAAACCAAAAATTGGGCACTAGCTATGCTTAATGCATCAGGATAGCCCAATAAATTCTTATGACCCATTGGAATGTGTGGAAAAGCCTTCCATGGTCTTGGAACAGAAGGCCAGGAAGAGTTGCTCATTCTGGAACTCCTTTTTACAACACTGCAGTCTGGCTTTTTAGTCCTGTTTAGGAAGAGTCAAAAGCAAAGAAGCAACTCAGAACACATTTGGTCACTACTTCTGGCCAAGTTAGTTGCCACCCTGACCCCACATACACAATCCTCTGGAGAAAAGTCTGAAGTAATTGCAGAAGGGCTTTTAGAGAAATAGAAACTGAGAAATAACCTCTAATCACTAAATGAGTTTCATCGGCCATGGAGCCACCAGAATCTCCACTCCGGATCATCCACGCGCAGACAGGGCTGGGCAGGAATGCACCCCTCCCTTCTGTTCTCACCCATTCCACAGACCTGACCCTTCTCCCATTAAGCAAGCAACTAACTTTGCAGAAGTGTAGATTACACTGCAGGAAGTATCCAAATGGTGCATCTTGTCTTTTAGAAAGTTTAGTGATGTATAATCCATTTGCTCCAAAGGGGAAATAATCCAACAATTTTAAGTAAACAACTGGATGAGAATGAACAAATGCATATACCTGTAGCCACCATGATCCTACCGCCCAGTAAAACCTCCTCACATCCCTGGCTCCGTTTTCCTGGCCCCAGCCCCTGGTTCCCACGTATCTGCTGTCAGTACAGCTTTGCTTCTTCCAGGATTTCACATGAATGGGATCTTACAGAGTGTGTCTTCTTTAGCAGCTAGTTTCTGTGACTGAGTATAATGCTGCTCACAGTCCTCCTGCTGTCCCAAGGATTGGTAGCTGATTCATTTTTATGGATGTGCAGCCATTGTGTGAATATATTTACATTTATCCTTCCATCAGATGATCTAAATACCAATGATACATATTTGTAACACCTATACATCATCAGATGCATGCAAGTCATATGTGTCACTGGGAGGTATAAATATGTGGATATATGCCTATATAAAATATAAATATGTACAATCAGATGGTACAAATAGGTGTTTATATATATAGATATAGATATACTTATCCTTCCATCAGACGATACAGATTTGGGTTGTTTCTAGCTTGGAGCTATCAGGAACAGCACTCTACAAACACTGAAGCTTTTGTGTGAATACAGAGTTTTCATTCTCTTAGATAAATATGTAAGAGTAGTGCCTATGTAAGTTTATGATTAAATTTTTAAGAAACAGCTGAACTGTCATTCAAAGTGCCTGTGCTAGTCCCTGATGGTCAGATGCTCCAGTCTCACCGATACTTGCTATTAGCTATCTTTTGGACTTAAACCATGGGAGCAGATATGTAATGATGTCTCACAACGGTTTCACTTCCATTTCCCTAATAACTAACGATGTTAAACAACTTTGCATGTACCTACGAGGCATTCATGTATTTTAAAATATTATTTTATGACAGGTTAATAAGCATTCATGTATTTTTGGTGAAGAGCCACTACTAACCAACATTTCATATCTCTTTGGTGAAGAGGCTGGTCAAACCTTTGCCATTTCCAACTGGTTGGTTGTCTTACACTGTAAACATCCTATATAAATCCTGGTTGGGTGTCTTACACTGTAAACATCCTATATAAATCCTGGTTGGGTGTCTTACACTGTAAACATCCTATATAAATCCTGGTTGGGTGTCTTACACTGTAAACATCCTATATAAATCCTGGTTGGGTGTCTTACACTGTAAACATCCTATATAAATCCTGGTTGGGTGTCTTACACTGTAAACATCCTATATAAATCCTGGTTGGGTGTCTTACACTGTAAACATCCTATATAAATCCTGGTTGGGTGTCTTACACTGTAAACATCCTATATAAATCCTGGTTGCCAAGTCATGTATCAGATATGAGAGTACTTCAAGAAGCTCATGGAAATGGAATTCAAAGTTATCAATTTTGATGTAAAAACTTTTGAAATCTATACATAATTTCTTCTTAGTATCCACTTTTCACAAACTGTTTTTCCCCCCACTGTTTTTATGTGAAAGCAAGAGACAAAAGGAAAGGGAAAGATTCTTCATTTGCTGGCTTACCACCCACCCTCCAATACCTGCAATAACCTAGATGAGGCCAGGCCACAGCCGGGGATTTAATCCAGGTCTCCCACGTGGGTGACCAGGATTCAACTGAGCCATTACCTGCTACCCTCAGAGGGTGCATTAGAAGGAAGCTAGAACTGGAAGAGCAACAAGGACTTGAACCCAAACTGCTGCACCAAATCCTTGCACCTTCTATGTACATTTTGAGATCCTTCCTGTGTTTTGCAAATATTTTTGCCACCTCATGGTTTACATCTTTAATGATCAAAGTTAAGCAATTCTGATGAAGTCTAACTTAACTTTATGTTGTTGTTTTTCAGCACAGCAGTTAAGACTCCCATAACCCGATGTCTCAATTTTGAAGATTGGTTCCTCTTTTTTTTTTTTTTAAGGATTTACTTGTTGTTATTTTTGAAAGGCAGATTTACAGAGGGCAGAAAAGAGAGAGACTGAGTTCTGGCCACAATGGCCACAGCTGAATCAATCCGAAGCTACCAGGTCTCCCTTGGGAGTGCAGGGGCCCAAGGACTTCAGCCATCCTTTGCTGCTTTCTCAGGCATAAGCAGGGAGTTGCATAGGAAGTAGAGCAGCCAGGACTAGAATTGGCGCCCTTATGGGATTTCAGCACTGTAAGGTAGAAGATTAGCCTCTTGAACCATTGTGCCAGCCCCTGGGTTTCACTTTTGACTCTAGCTTTTTGCAAATAAGTACTCTAGGAGGCAGCAGGTGGTGGTTCCAGCAGTTTAGTTCCCGTCCTCACACAGGAGTGCAGACTGAGTTCCTGGCTCTTGGCCTCCTCCCAGCTTAGCTTTGGGGGATCGAACCAGCAGAGGAAGACTTCTTTTTTTTTTTAAAGATTTATTTCATTTTTATTACAAAGTCAGATATACTGAGAGGAGGAGAGACAGAGAGGAAGTGGAGCTGCAGGGATTAGAACCAGCAGCCATATGGGATCAAGGCAAGGACCTTAGCCACTAGGCCACGCTGCCAAGCCCAAGACTTCTTATTTATAGCTCTGTATGTGTCTCTGTCTCCCAAAACAAAGAAGTGAACAATTCAAGCCTAAAATATTTTCTGCTTCATTTCCTTCTACAAGTTTTACACTTAAGCCTGTGATCTATATTGAGTTCACCTGCGAGTGGCATAAGTAACATACCAAGGAGTGTATTTTCAGCTTTAACCTCAACTATAAGACAGGCAGCTACCTATAATTTATGTATCACACTGTGTATTATTAAAAACCTAGTTTTCAGTAAAAACATCCTCAGTAAACCAAAGGGTTAGCACTCTATCTTATATGTGCCACCTTTTCTATGAGAGAAAAATTATTTCAAATTATTTTTCTTATCAATTCAAAATTAATATTTATCCTAGATACTGATCATCTGCTAGTTCATACTGAATACACGGTGTTCCTTAAATTTTGGAGCTTGCATAGCTCTAAGAATTCATCTGTGGATCTCTGGGAATGAAAATGAATATATTACAAGGTGAAACAGGCATGTGGGCAATCTCTTAGTGAAAGGCAAAATGCAAATTCAGACACTGATACCCCATAGCAAACTATAGTTACAAAGCCAAAAGATCTAGAATCTTTTGAGCTAACCATAAACACATAGATTTTAAACAATGGCCTAGAGTTCTCACAACTGCCACCCAAGGCCAGTGTTGTTTCTGCAGCCTCTGGTTTACTCGGTTGCAATGCACATGTCCGAAGCACAGCAGGTATGATGCCAGCGCCTCCCACCACAGGAGGATTCTCAAAAGCAGCAGCACTTCATCACCTGCTGAAGCGCACAAGCAGACCCTCAGGCCTGCCTCCAGAACGCAGCGCATGCTGTGGGGTGCGTGGGCGGGGATCAGCTTGAAGGACCAATGCCTGGGTGCCCCAACACCAAACACATCCCAGTACAGACCTCTGTACTCAATGGTTTTAATTCTTCTCTTAATATGTTTGAAATAAAAGCATTCCCACTAGCAAGAAGGCTGTTTAAATGTACAAATGAATCTTATCTTTTAAAAAGATTAAATCTGATTTGGGGAGGTTCTGGTTTTCTGAGCATCTGAATAAGAAACCTCCTGGGTCTTAGCGTAGGTAAAGCTTTTAGGTAAGAACAGATCATTCAGGCATCTAAGAGAAAAAGTGACCTGAAAAGAAAGGACTCAGAAAAACGCAAAACCCCCACCATCCTCTGACCTTTGTCCAAGCCATATTCCCAGCAATACACTAGCATGTTCATACTACACTCCTTAGAGCGAACGATGGACAGAGGGAGGAGATCATGTAGTACACTCACTCAGACATCACGCCATTTTATGCCAGGCTCATCATCAAAAGATCAACAAGAAGTATAAGCACAATTATCAAAGAACTAAAGTCCTACATAAGTGTATATTGCTAGTCTCCCCACCTTGCTCATTAAAACATGATCCTACTGTTCATCACTAACGCCTGCAGAGTCGCACCTCTAGCCATTGTTAAGATGTCAGAGCACACTGGCCTTGGGCAGGCTTGGTCCCGGACAATGGAGCAAGTGTGCTGTTCAGACAACTGCACTGCGAGGGCTGCAGCAGTGGCTAAGTCACTCCGTCTTGCTTGATGGCACCACAGAAAGACTGCTGCTGGCTGTCCCACCTAGGCGTCCACATGCTGATGTGCACAGTACCCACTCTGGACAAACAAGAACTTCTCTGCACCTCAGAAGTGTGTCATCTCCTTTCTCACCAGTGGGATTTCAAGGCCCACTCCGTGAACAGCAAGCGCGTTCTGAGCACACTGCCATTCCCTAATGCCCTGGCTCAAGGCCAAAGGCAGGCAAGCATGGAGCAGATGGAGTCCTGGCAAGGTCTCCGCTGTCCCTGCATTAGCAGCATCTGCTCATTACTCAGAACCTTCGCCTGCTTTATCTAATGCTCCAGGAAAAGCATTTTGATTTGATTCATTTCAGTACGGTAACGTGCAACACAATTAGTGGTAAAATCAAACTGGAGGATGGCCAGTGCTGACAATCGGAAACAAGGCAGAAGAAATATGAGGCCAGTGGGTTGGAATTCAAAAAATCACAACTGTGGCTCACCTTGCCAAATCCTACCACCCCAGGTGCATGTTCAGCACCCCTACAGGGCACAGAGGCGACAAAGGACGTGGAGACAACCACGTTCTACCCCAACAGCCTCCATCTTGCCCTCCGGATAGAAGCTGCCCAGGAGAAGATGCCATGAACTATGGCAGGAGGTGGGGTGTGTATGTGTGCAGATCTGTGGCTACAGAGCTTCTTTCTGGTACAATCAGAGAGCTGAAGTTCACTAACTCATTTCATTCATCATCTTTTCTTTTCTATGGGACACAATCATAAATTTTGCACAGCAGACTCCACGTGATAAATTTTGTTTTTGTCTAAGAAATGCCAGTTAGCAAATCCTGGAGAGAAGCCAAATAAAAACGTGCATTTAGTTACTTGAATTTGACTCTGCCCAAAAGTAAATATTCATGAGCAATACAGTGATGCGAGCATTACAGTGACTGAGTTCAAGTGAAGGGAGATTAAAAACACTGGCTAATTTAGGGAAAGAGTAACCACTCACACCATGCTCGGCAAGCCAGCTCAGTTTGCAGAGGATCAAGCACACAGCAGGTTTTTAAAAAAGAAATCACCCTTGATACCAAAATGAACTAGACATCAATCAAAAGTTTCCATATGAAGGCTGCTACAACCTTGACCCAATGTCAGAGCATGACAAAAGATCCAAAAGAATGACACTGATAAGCTTAACACTATGAAATCACGCTGCTGAACGATCTTCTGCAACAGAGCATAAAATCCAAGAACAGAAGCAAATACAGAAAAAAAAAACATATAAAGACAGCACCACATGTCAGTGACAAATAGATGGGCTTTCTGTTAAGACACAGAGAAAAAAAACAGATACGGTTGGATACAGCTCTCATACCAACTCAGGATGAATTCTATATATTTTGGTCAGTCACTAACGAAATAACTGGAACAATGACAGAAGAAAAAGAAAGATGTGGAAGCAGTAGGCATACACATGAAAAAAACCAACCTCTTTCACACTAACAAAAGTGTACACTCTTTCAGGATATGCACATACTACTTTCTATCAAACTGAAAAACACTGAGGAGTTCGAAACATACTTTGCTGGTGAAACCATGAGGAAATGGACAGGGCCTGATACCTTGGGTGTAAGAGTGTCCAACACTAACTCCACTTACCCTGTCACCTGGCAATCTTCATCTTGTCCTCAAAGCAGCACGTTCACTACATCACTGAAGATGTCCAAGACATAGAGCTCACACCAAGTGGAATGCTGTGCAGTTACAGAGCTGAAAACAGGCTCTTCATGTTGACACAGACACTCTTTTAAGATGTGTTACTAAGAGACAAGGGCCATGATATAAAAAGTTGTAACCTTTAACAGAGAAAGGGAGGGTCTCGTGCAATGGCTCAAGCACTAAATCCTCACCTTGTATGTGCTGGGATCCCATATGGATGCCAGTTCGTGGACCGGCAGCCCTGCTTCCCGTCCAGCTCCCTGCTTGTGGCTTGGGAAAGTAGTCAAGGACGGCCCAAAGCCTTAGGACCCTGCACCTGCGTGGGAGACCTGGAGGAAGCTCCTGGCTTCTGGTTTTGGATCAGCTGGGAAACAGCTGCTGTGGTCATTTAAGGAGTGAACCAGCAGACAGAAGAACTTTCTCTCACTCTCCTGTCTCTGTAATCTGCACTTCCAATAAAAACCTTTCAAAAATATAAATCTTTTTTAAGATTTATTTTATTTTTTATTAGAAAGGCAGATGTACAGAGAGGAGGAGAGACAGAGAGGAAGATCTTCTGTCCAATGATTCACTCCCCAAGTGACCACATCGGCCGGTGCTGCACCAATCCAAAGCCAGGAGCCAGGAACCTCCTTCTGGGTCTCCCATGCGGGTACAGGGTCCCAATGCTCTGGGCCATCCTCGACTGCTTTCCCAGGCCACAGGCAGGGGGCTGGATGGGAAGTGGAGCCACCGGGATTAGAACCAGCACCCATATGGGATCCCAGCACGCTCAAGGCGAGAACCTTAACCGCTACACCATCACGCCAGGCCCAAAAAATATAAATCTTAATTCATAGGAAGTAGTATTAAAAGAAAAAAAATTCAAACGGAAAAGGGGGAAGGAGAGGAATAAAACTGAAATTTCTATTTGCTTGAACTGCTAATAACAAATATTGGAAGGACACAAAACAAGGCAAACATATAGAATTGAGTGGACAGGGGCCCGGCACCCAAGCCTAGCGGCTAAAGTCTTTGCTTTGAACCCACTGGGATCCAATATAAGCGTCAGTTCTAATCTGAGCAACCCGCTTTTCATCCAACTCCCTGCATGTGGCCTGGGAAAGCAGTCAAGGACGGCCCAAAGCCTTGGGATCCTGTACCCGCATGGGAGACCAGGAGGAGCTCCTGGCTCCTGGCTTCGGATTGGCTCAGCTCCAGCCGTTGTGGCTGCTTGGGGAGTGATCCATCGGACGGAAGATCTTCCTCTCTGTCTCTCCTCCTCTCTGTATATCTGTCTTTGCAATAAAAATAAATAAATCTTAAAAAAAAAAAAAAAAACAGAGTGGACAGGTAGTGCTGTAGGTGAAGTCACCATCTGTGACACCAGCATCCATGTAAGTGCCAGTTCATGTTCCAGATGTTCCACTTCCAAACCAACTCCCTGCCAATGGACTGGGAAAAGCAGGGAAAGATGGTCCAAGGGCATGGGCCTCTGCCTCCCATGTGGAAGACCCCAGTGAAGCGCTTGGCTTCTGGCTTCGGCTACTAAGCCCTGTCTGTCAGCGGCCACTTGGGGAGTCAATCAGCAGAGGGAAGATCTATCTCTCCTCTAATTCGACTTTCAAATAATCTTTAAACAGATCGAACAAAAATGAGTGGAAATACAACTTCAGTATGATTGTTCATACTATTCTAATTTATGAACTCTAAAAATGCATTATTTCACCAAATATGCATTACAAAATAAACACACTTACTTGTGGATTAAAACATTAAAATCTCCCTTACATATCCACATTCCCCTACATCCTAGAAAAATAAACCATAAACAAAGTTCATTCAACTCACTGGGAATAACAAAGTGAAGACATTTGAAATACATCTCACAAGGCTATTTCCTTCCTCTTCCACCAGAAAACTGGAATAGATGAGGACAAGCAACTTGTAGAGAACGAAACAGAAACAACTGGAAACACACTGGGAAGACGACCATGTAACACAGGCCCCAGTGAGAAGGCCTAGAGGTAGAGGCACAGTAATGCAAAGCAGAGTGACAGAGATGAGAGGCGCAGAGGCAAAGATCCCCCATTTGGTGATTCACTCCTCAAATGGCCACAACAGCCAGGGCTGAGTCAAGCTACAACCAGGAGCCAGGAACGCCATCGAGGTCTCCCGTGCATGGCATGAATTCGTGTGCCTGAGACATCACCAGCTGCCTCCCAGGCACATTAGCAGGGAGCTGGGTCAGAAGCACAGCACTGGAGTCAGCACTCCATACAGGTGCAGTTCTAAGCAAAAGCTTAAGTGCAAAACAGGCCCTGAAACATTTGGTTTTACATATGGGCTTAAAAAAATTTCTTTATTTTTATTGGAAAGTCAGATATACAGAGAGGAGAAGAGACAGAGAGGAAGATTTTCCATCCAATAGTTCATTCTCCAAGTGGCCACAACGGCCGGAGCTGAGCCAATCTGAAGCCAAGAGCCAGAAGCTCCTTCCGGGTCTCTCACGCGGGTGCAGGGTATCAAGGCTTTGGGCTATATTTAACTGCTCCCCTAGGCCACAAGCAGGGAGCTGGATGGGAAGCAGGGAGCTGGATGGGAAGCAGGGCCGCCAGGATTAGAGGCGGCATCCATATGGGATCCCAGCACGCTCAAGGCGAGGACTTTAGCCACTAGGCTATCATGTTGGGCCCTACATATGGTTTTGACCTGTTCGAGTTTTGAATATAATTTTAGGTCAAGTATTTAACACATTTTCACAATCATTTGCCAAATATTCACTAATGAATAAGGACTCTGCATTGTATCTACATGGCTCTAGTACTGAAACGCAAATAGGGAGGAGGGTAACAAACACATCCCCTTCAGGCTGAATCTTCAAACTCATGGGATGAGACATGGGATGCACACAAAAAAGTGAATACAATTTGTAAGACTCATTCACTTTAAAGAGTTAGAGAGAGAGGGACGGAGAGAGAGAGATCTTCCAAAGGGTCGTTCACCTCCCAGATGGCTGCAATAAGCAGGGCTGGGCCAGCCTGAAACCAAGAGCTTCATATGAGCTTCTCAAATGTGTGGCAAGGGCCAAAACACTTGGGCCATCTTCCACTGTTTTTCCCAATCGATTAGCAGGAAGCTGGACAGTAAGTGGCATGGCCAATACACAAATCCATGCTCATCTGAGGTGCCAGGATTAAAGGCCCTGACTCTACCCACTATGCCACCACTACTAGGCCCTTGGCTCACATTTCTGCAAGCACTTCCTGAGCTGGAATTATGCAAAGCTCATCACAACAACAGCAAGGCCCAGGACACGCGATCTCACACTTCTCGTCCACTGGTGACTTCAATCTGAAGCAGATTATTTAGCTGGCTTATAGCGCCTCAATTTTTCCACTGTTGCAATACATGTATGAATATTCATGTGTACACATGGCAGGGAGGCCATTAGATACTTTTAAAATTGTATGATGTTAACTGTGACCTTAGTATGGGCATTCTGAAATAAAATCACAATAACCTGGAAAGCAGTAAAGAGATTCAAACTAATCCTACAATAGCTATCCAGAATATCTATAGAACATGTGAAATATTTCTAATAATTACAGCACAGAAACAGCCCAACCATAAGAATCCATAAGAGGCATCTTCTGACATAACACCAACAGCAGAATTCACAGGTTCAACCTATCAAAAATATTTTCCAAATCTCAGTTCTAAATTTTACTTTAAATGGAATATGGGCTCAAAATTCCTCACCTGCTATTTCACTACAGTTTGGTTCTGTACAGCAATCTGACAGTGTTCCACTGAATGAAGATTTGCAAAGGGATCTGCATGACCATGAACCTTCTGAAATGCACTGTAGCCAAGCTTTCTCAGGAGTGTGGGGAGATGAAAGGCCTGGAGACTCAAGCCTGACATCCTAAAGGAGGCTGGGAGTGTGAGAGGCGGGGGATGGACAGTGTGGCCACTGACGTCAGTACCTCTATTGGCTGTGAACCGTCAGGTGCGGCAGTACCTACATCAAGCCGATTTGAGACCATTCTTTTCAAACTGTGCACTTCCACACACACACAATTCTACGGGGCCAGGGACATAACACACTGCCAACAATGCTCCTGGATGGAACACTTGTGCCAGGGGAAGGGGGGCACTGGCTTTTACTTCTCTGTGTCTGTCTGTCCACAGATTCTCTCTCTCCTCCTCTCACCATTCCCTCTTGGACTGAGCAGAGCCTCAAGGAAAAGCCAAGTATATTTAATATTTTACACCAAACAAGTTATTTGCTTAAGATGACTTGGCCAGCCTTCTGTCTGGCGCCAACACCCACAATGACAGTTCCAGCAGGAATTAAACCCCAGTTTTAATGGGTGCCATGTTCCAGTGCCTAATAATGTACTGAAGGTGACTGGCCAACTTCTTCACATAAAGGCACATGCGTGGGAGTGTGTGTGTGTGTGTGCGCGCACACACGCGTTTGTGTGTGTGTTACAGAGAGAGAGTACTTGTGTGTGCCCATGTGATTGTGTGGAAGGATTACAGGGGGAGCTGGCCACAGCTGCTTAATTTTTGTAAAGCTTTTTTTTTTCCTTAATAGGCAGGAGGTTGCAGTTACTCACCATCCTCATAAGCCGCTACCGCCAGCGAGCTGTTTATCCTCACAAAGGAGACATATGGCTGCATTCCAGGCTCGTCCTCCTCATACTCTGATTCCAGGAAGGGGGCCACGTAGTCCCAGGTGCGGGTGTCCCACACCCTAACATCCCCTGATGTGTATCTGGAAGAGAAGGACACACTTGGTTCCAAAAGGGGATTGAAAAGAAAATGGGGAGAGCATAAAACACAACAGAGGAACAAGATTTGGTGGGCCTGGGAGGACTCCTGTGGCACTGAGTAGACGAGCAACCCTGACGGGAAGAATGTCACCAAGATGACAGAAAGCTGAGAACATGCTTCCCATTCTCACAGCACAATGGTGACAGTGTTGAATGAGAAACTGTAACAACAAATCCGGCAGCAAGATCTCTTTTTCCTTTTACACTTTTATAACCGATCTGCTGCCTTAAGTTCTCCCATCACAGGATTCACAGGCAGAAATCTCCACGAGGCACAGTATTTATATTCACACAGAGCAAAGGACAGATGCTGGTGCACTAAGCAGCAACAGTCTTACCAGCACAACCTTTCTAACGTCACATCCATGTATCTGATCTGACTAAAGTTCCTAAAGACTAACTGAAATGCTGAAATTAAGTTTTGCCTTCAGCAGAAAATGCTCACTTCTCACAAAAAGCTCTTGCCAAAAGCAGGACACTCCCCAGTTCTGCCTTAACAGAAAACAGAAGCATCCACTAGCTGCTGCCACAGCAGCCATTCTAACAAACGATGCCCTTGAAGCCCAGGCAGGCTCAGAACTGCTCTGAATGGAGGCCCCCCAGGTGAAGAGAGGACCCGATGAGTAGCTGGGGTGCTGCCCACTGTGAGGTGTGTAAGCTCTTTATGCTACTGCAGAGGACTTGTTCTCACAAACACCTAAGGGGAAGTCAGGAAAGAAATGTCCCTAAGAGCACAGGCTGTAGCCACACAGCACAAGGAGTGGCAGATGTAGTCTGACTGCAGCCCCGACCATAGCTCCTCCCTAGCTTCTTTGCAGAGTCAGACAACATAACCCCTGAGACCTATCTCATCTATGACATGACACATCTACAGAGCTTCTACAGATGACTCTCAGGTGAGGTTTCTTAATAAAGAAGTCAAGAAATGCTTCATTTGCTAAAGGTAATTGCATTTTCTCCCATGTACTCTTATGTACAATAAACACACGTTACTTAGTAACCCACAAGTCACTCTGTGGTCACCCCAATTCCCCAGGTTGGAGCACCTGGCTCCGCACCTGCAGTGCAGAAGCCAAACAATGTGCAGGTGGTATACAGAGCCACAACAGGACATGTGCTTTCCAAAGCTGATCGCTGCAGCTGGGTCAGTCTGTCGCCCTGCAGACAGGAGGGCACTGACGCCCAGTGACATGCAGGCAGGGCAGACACTGATTATCGCCTCGGCCAAAGCACGGCCACTGGCTCCCAGGCTACGGGCAGCAGTCTGATCATCATTCTGAAGGCAGTGCACCCCTACCCCACGCAGTCACTCTCAGGAGTAAGGGCGCTGGCTCAGCATTAGGGACACTTGATTTTCCAGAGTATCTGCTATTAGATTTGAAAGCTCTCTGTGAAGGAACTAGCCAATTCCAAGACAGAAAGACGACAGTGTCATTCAGAAACAGAGGAGCAAGGTGAAGAAGTGGAGCACAACCTGAATTCTGCAGATTCTCCTGGAGAACCATGCTGTTAATATTCAAGACCCTTTACTTTCAAATGAAGTTGTCCCTCTCATACAAGAGTCCAGCATCAAAAAGCTGCAATAGCAGGCCTGGTTGATTGTTCCTCGGCCACTGTGTAAAGCCAGAAGGGTTCCTCCAAAGTCTCCCAGCCCATCCCCCACACTCTACAGCTACTTTGGTCTAATCCCTGAACAAACAAGCCAATCTGGTGCAAACCCTCAGCCTCTTTCAATCCCACTTTCTTCTGTCTGCTTCTGAGAGTTCCCTTCCATTCAACCCTGCCCACAGACATACCTCAAAAACACCTGACCACATTAACCACTCTCTGGAAACACTCCATTGGTCTCACCCCTCCACGCTGACAGACCATGTGCCCCTACTATCACCCAGCCTGCTAGGAACCTAAACATCTCCCTCTTGGCAACTGACTGTGCAGCTGTCCAATGCTGCTCTCCCTACTTGTCAGGAAGCTTCAGCCAGATGCCCATCTGGCTCCCAGCTGTGTATCCAGTGACCAGAATGGTCAGACTGAACTGGTCCCTGCTAGCACCCAACGGACTGAAGTCTTTATCACGGGGCCAATTACTTCCCTTCTGGAAGCCAGCTTGCCCTGCCCTGCCCTCCCGTGTATCCTCATGCTACCATCTTCACTTGAGCCAGCTCCAGACACTGCTGCCTCCACCCTCAGCTCCATCAAGCATCTTTCTGGAGCATCTTGTTCCTCTCCTGGTGGTGGGGTTCAACCCTGGCTGCATATCAGTCACCTGGAATGCTTCAAAATCCCAGCTACGCAAGCACGAGTCCAATGCAGTTTGACCACAAGTGGGTGGGAGCAGGCTTCAGTGCTCTCCATGTGCACCCAAAGTGAGCACCAGTGTCCCAGCCACCAGCCCAATCCCACTAATCACCTAGGTTTGGCCCAGGTCTCCTCTCCTCTGCAAAGCCACCTTTGTCTGAATGAACTACTTGCCCTTGACATGAAGAAAGAGTATTCATGGCTACATTCCTGATGTGTACATCCTACCTCCTGAACTTAACTGCAAAATCTTCAACAAGGCTTTCAAAATCCCTTACTCACAGCTAAAAATAAATGACCAGTCAGTGAGCAGGGTGTTCCTCAGTTAACAACTTGAATTGTAGGAACGCACCTCTTATGATTTAAACTGCCCACCTTTCAGTACTAATGAGTGAAACATCAAGAACACAGACAGTGATATGCAATAGACTTCCAGCAATCTATTTCCAAATGAACTGAAATGCAGCTCTGGGGCAGGCATTGTGGCACAGCAGTTAAGCTGCCCCTTGGGACATCCACATTCATACTGCAGTGCCTGGTTTGAGCCCCAGCTTCTCCACTTTGATCTAGCTTCCTGCTGCTGACAAGCAGCAGATGGTGGCCAGAGCCTTTGGGCTCCTGCCACCTATATGGAAGACCCACATGGTATTCTAGGCCCCAGCCTCAGCCTAGCCCAGACCCAGTAACTGCATTCCTTTGGGGAGTGAAATAGCAAGTGGAGTATTTCTCTCTCCCCCTCCTTCTACCTTCCCTCTTTACATCTCAAAAAGGCATATTTATTCTACAGAAGCTGGGCCAAGGGGCATGTGTTCAGCCTGGTAGTTAGGATGCCCATGTCCCATACGCAGAGTGCCTAGCCTCAAAACCCACCTCCAGCTTCTGACTTCAGTTTCCTTCTAAAGATGACCATGGGAAGCAATAGTGATAGTTCAAGTGACTGAGTTCTTCCCACTCACGTAGACACCTGGATTGTATTCCTAGCTATTGATTATAGCTTGGACCTCAATTTGGCCCAGGACCAGCCCTAGTATTGTGGACACTGGGGTAGTGAACCAGTGGGTGGGCTGGATCTCCTTCCCTCTGACTCAGATAAATAGTTTGAAAACAGGGTCAGTGCAATGGCTCAACTAGCTATTTCTCAGCCTACAAATGCTGCAATCTCATATGGGCACCAGTTCGTGTCCCAGCTGTTCCACTTCCAATCCAGTTCCTGGTTTATGACCTGGAAAAGTCATGGAAAACGGCCCAAGTTCTTGGGACCTTGTATCCATATGGGAGACTCAGAAGAGGCTCCAGGGTTCAGAATGGCTCCGTTCCAGCCATTGCAGCCATTTAGGGAGTGAACCAGCAAATGGAAAATCTTTCTGTCCTTCCTTCTTTTTGTAAATATGCCTTTGCAATAAAATACATAAAGCTTCAAAAAATAAAAATTTTAAAACACAAGATAAGCTGAATCAATTTTTCATAGATGCCTAGAGAAATTGACTCTACTCTTCAGGACCCATGAGCATGATAATCACAGAAATTCTGTGCTGCAAAATGATTCAAAGAGAAAATATGAGACTCCAAATCTTCTTTATTGATGGCAGAAAATACGTACCCAATTTCAGCAGGTATTGTGATGGCTCAGCAGTGAACGCTGACATCCACCCCCGGGTGAAAGCACTACAGCATCAGTCAGATTCAGTGCTAATGAACTTAGCTATGAAACAGATGTTTCCATGAGGGTAAGACATCGGTTGAAGCAGGCAGTACTGGACTACACCCTAAATGTGATGTAAAAACGCTTAGCAACATTGTCCAGGAGCGGCACGAAGAGACATCAGATGGAGGTGGAAGCGGCTGAGTGTTCTCCAAAGCTCCAGATGTCTTTATCACTGCCTAATGACAATTACACTCAACCAATTAAGACACCACTATGATCGCTCCATTGTCAGAAGACCTTTGCATCCCAATGTTGATGGCTCTCTAATTAGTGTCTGTGCAAAGCACAACTGCAACTAATATGTTAGCTGGTATAAGAACACTTCAGAAGAACCAAGGAAGAAAGAATCCTTTTCCAAAAGAGGAAGGATGTGCCCCAGGTGCTGCCTGGGCCAGAGACAGGGTATTGCTTTCCCAAGCTTTCTCATGCTTGGCAAGGTTGAGTTTACCTTAAATAAATAGGTCAGAGACCACAGCTGATGTTTTGTTCAAAGAATGGGAACAGAGCCTTTCAAGCTCTGCACACCAGAGCAGCTGCCAATTTAAAATGATTTACCACGAAGAACTCTCATTAACTAGTGAGTCTCCAACAAGCAGGCTCCTTATTTGGACCAAAAGGCTGGAAGAAATACTCCACAGCTAAAAATCACCTTTAACCTTGCTTCTTTATAAATATCCAGCAAGGGTTCCTTCTTGCTACCAGGCTGCCAGCATTTCTTGCTAAAAACAAATTTTTTCAAGACATCATAACAACTGCGGGAAGATGGGGGTTTTGACTTGAGAGGAATGCTGAGAAATAAGGCTAGTGACTCACCTACGGTCACAAGCTGGGACCCAACATTAGAGATACAGCCAGGACCACAAGGCACCTGAGTTTTTCTCAACCTGCTGTTGAGCCAACAGGCCTTTCTTCCTTCTCAGATGACAGGGTCTTCAAACAAACACTGTTTTTAAAGAGCTATCCCCACAGAGGCACAATATAAGGAATTCCTAATTTTCAGCAGTGAGTCAGGCTTGCAAGACAGAGCTCCTGCCCTTAACCCATCAGTGTTGCTACGGTCTCTCAACTGCAAAGCAAGATACTGCCCCTAAACCTCCAGATGGTGGTGGTGGGTGCACAGGGCTGGCAGACACACACGGTGCTCTGCTACACCTGTTCACAGGTGATGTGGGAGGACAGAATAGTTGACAAAAATTCACCATCAACAGACTGGTACCCACACTGCTGCCTCCAAAGCTCCAGGTACCCATGGTAACCTGGAGGAGCTGTGTAGACCTCAGTCCAGGAAGCCTCAGGCCAGGCACAATAGTCTCTCATTTGTGTGTTAAATCAACAAATTGGGTAGTGGCTGCCTAGAGCCCTACATCAAGAAAGATGCTGAAACTGAATTGTATTGAGCTCAGCAGAAAAATCAGTGTTATAATGGATTATTATTAATGGCCACCATGGCTCTAGGACTAAAAAGGGGCAGCATCCTGACCCACACACCACTCCACCTGGCCAGGCCCTTGTCATCCTCTCAGACTCCACTGAAAATCACTTTCCAGGAGGAGGCTGGCCAAGGGCCAGACCTATGCAAGTGCCTCTCCCTGGTACACCTCAGAGCCCTGCTGTTGCCCTATCCTAACATATCCCATGGTGTTCTGCAACCACCAACACTCATCTCCCTCACCAGCTATACACTCCTGGTAAACAAGGAATGCATGTGCAGTTTTCATCCATTCTGAGTGAGTGCTAAGTACAGGAAACAATCTCCTGATTTCAACCTAGATCATGGAAGTGGTTAAAACCTAATGAGCACCTGGGCAAGGGTCCCTAAAAGTGCCCGGGCCTACGTTCCAAGTATCATCCATGCCCTTAACATGTAGAGGTTTTAAGAGCTACTCAATTGCTCTGTGCTTTCTGCAGGAATACAGAAGATTACAAATCAATAAAAGCAAGAGTATTTACCATTTTCTATGAAACATGCCTGTGTTGTATTATGCAATTAACAAAATGAACTCAGTCCCACAGTGCAGTCGTTCTATGGAAATGCACTACTGACAAGCATCAAGTGGAGCTTAAGACACATCAATTGAAAAATAATGAACATCTTAATGGATCTTATGAGGTACATGCACTACACACTGAAAACTGTTTTCCATACATCTTGGTTAATCACAATCAATAGAGTCAGAGTCAATGACGATTATACAGAGCTAGTGTAGCCGAGGCCCTTCCCGTTATTCCTCGGAGAACCAGAGATGGATACATGCAGTCATGAGTTCATCAGTATTTATTAAAGATATTCTGGAGCCCCTTCATTAATGACATGATAAACGTAATGCTCTCTTCTGGGTGCTTATCAATATCTTACCTCAGACTTACTTACTAGAAGAGCATGTACAACTCACAGCAGAAAACAAATAAGCTAACAAGTTTTTTTTAAAAAGAAGTCCCTAATGGGTAATGACTGGATTTCTTATGTCACAATAGGCACCAGCACAAAATCTATAGCAAACAAGGCAGATAGGAAAACTGTCAAAAGAAGTTTTCTAAGCGGTATAGCCTGAATGGCTGTCACTGACCTGACACAGCTCTTGCATCAACCCAGATTTCTAATGCATCTAACATTATCCCCAAGAACCTCAAAGTAATACTAACAATTAATAATTATAAAACTGATAAAATTCCACTGAAATATCATCAAAGTAAATCCCTAGATATTCAGACACCATATTTACATACATAAACTAGAAGCTCCAAGCTTTTTTTTCTACCTACAAAAGGCTAGAAACCCATGATAATGATGTTCAAAATGGCTTAGAGACAAAATTGATCCTGACAAAACAAACCTGAACAAGGTCCCTCCTGGCTGGCTGAAGACCACCGTGTCCACCATGCTGCTATCAATCTATTTGGGGACACACGCCTTAAAGGAAAGAGGCAAAACAGAACAACTAAGTGTGTCCAGAGGAAGGAGGCAGCTAGTGTTTTGCAACAGTAAGTGCTAACGGTTTTCCCTCCAACTACGTACGGCAGAAGAGAGGCCTGGAAACAGTGTGGCTGCTGCTTACAATACAGGCAGGAAGCTTACAATGGCTGAGAAAGAGGGCCACGTAAGTGGAAAAGGAGAAAAACATTGACGGAGTTTGAAAAATCATTCACAGAAACAGGATGCTTGGTATTTATTTAAACCAAATGGGAGCAAACAAAGGTTCTCTAATGTTAATAGAAAATTGTGCTGTCTCATGCAAACTAAAATGTTTTGGAGGATCTTAAATGAGAAGCGGGCTTATGAGACAACCCTGGGCACCTGCTCAAAGTCCCTGGTGAGCGCATGGTGAACTGGTCAGCAGAGTTGGCCCCAGGCTGGACTTGTCCCCAGGGACTGACAGGCTCTCCCTCACTGGGCAGCTCTCCTTCACATTTGCATGCCAGCTCCTACCTCGCCCTTGGCCTCGCCCTTGGCCTCGGCTTTCAACCTGCCACCCTGCCACCGCTGTGAACTCCTGACGTCATCTGTTTGTAACCCCCTTCACGTTCAAAGTCAACCAGGGAGAGGGAGAACAGTCCAAGCATCATGGAACGGAGTGGGGAGGGTTTCCTATCTCCCCTTCTCCCACCCTTTCTCCTCAATCATCAACAAAAACTGCTAAACCTTTCTAAAAATTCTCGGAGATATCACCACTGAAAAGCTAAACAAAGTAAGTCCTTCTTAGTCACCTGTTACCAACATGCCTTCTAGATAATCTTCTAAAAGGTAGGTAAAACTCAACACTCATCCTCATCCTCTCTAGCATTTCAAGATTGCTGCCAAAGTCAAGTCATTTATCCTGTAGACAGGTGACTTCTGAATACAAATTTGCCACAAATAAATTCAGTGGGAAATTTTAGCTGAAAAAAAAATCAAATTGCAAATGTCTGAATTGCTATGCAACAGTGAAAAATACTTCTAGGTTGCTAACTGACAAAGAAAACAACTGGTTTGTCAGCTTCTGGAATGTATCAGTACCACTGCTCTGTGGACAAGCAAGACCACAGAAGGTCCAGGAAAGGAGCTTAGGTGGTTGAGAGGAGGCTTAAAAAAATGCAGCTCACAGACAATGCGAGAGGCTGACATGGCAGAAAAACTGTCCTCAGGATGTCCTGGGTGCTGGCACGACTGGCAGGCTCTGAAGGCAGAAACAGTTTAGACATACCCTTCTCCCCCATTGTAAGAGGGGTCTATTGAGCAGTGTTAAACAATGCCAACAGCCTTACAAGCAGGGTCAAGGGGTTGGCGCCGTGGCATAGCACATCAGGCTTCTACCTGCGTACTATATAGGCAATGTTTTGTGTCCTGGATGCTCCCCCTCCAATCCAGCTCCCTATTTATTACTTGGGAAAGCAGTGGAAGATGGCTCAAGTCCTTGGGCCCCTGCACCCATGTGGAAACCCAAACAAAGCTCACAGCTTCAAACTGGCTCACCTCTCGATTGTGGTCATTAGGGGAGTGGACTGGCGAATGGAAGACCTCTCTCTGGTTCTGCCTATCTTCTCTGTAGCTCTTTCAAATAAAAATAAATCTTAAAAATGGAAAGTTGGGGAGAGGACAAAGAAAAGGTCAGTGCTTCACATGACCCAAAGGTGACTGGTGACCTCTGAGGGTGCAGCATTATACATGGCACTTTCAATCCAGCTCTGTGCTTGCAGCCTGGGAAAACTGGACAGGCCAAGTCCTTGGGACCCTGCACCCGCATGGGATCTCATGGCTTCGGATTAGCTCAGCTGTGGCCACTGTGGCTGCTGTGACCACCTGAGGAGTGAGTCAGCAGATAGAAGACCTTCTCTCTCTGTCAAATCCACCTTTGAAATAAATCTTTAAAAGAAATGGCAATCAGTATGGAGAGTACTTAGCAAACTCCAAATAAACCTGCCATTCCTAGGAATATATCCAAAGGAAATGAAAACTCTGCATATGAGAAAGGGATCTGAAATTCTACATTTACAGCAACATAATCTACAATAGCAAAGACATGGAAACAACCAAAATGCCTGTCCAAAGAACAGTAGTTAAAGAAACTGTGGTACATCTACTTCATGGAATACTACTCAGCCATTAAAAAGAATGAAATTCTACCAATTGCAACCAAATGGTCCCAACTACAGACCATTATGCTCAGTGAAATAAGCCAATCCCAAAATAAATACCATATGTTCTCTCTGATATAAGACAACCTTCATGCAAATTGTAAGGTCAATAAACCCTTTCAATACTGTTTTTGCTACAACTCATGGGTTTTGATATTTTTGTTTTTATTTTCTTATCTCCAAAAGTTTTTCTATTATTAAATTCTTAACTGACTCATAGATCACACAGTAGCATCATTTTCTACAAAAAGTATTTGTGTTTTCTTTTTCACTCTTCATCAACACATTGGTTTTCAGTAGCATGTTACTTAACTCCACAATGCTGTAAATGCTTTTAACTTTATTCCTGTCAATTTTGGTTTATGGCTTCTCATTTAAGGGAATGTATAGTAACTGTGTAATAGACTTTCATATCCACATGTGAAGATGCAATGCAGTATGCATCTCTGTTTCCAAATCAAAGAAGGACTCCCAATGAGATTGCTGGATGCATCTTGACAATAGGCTGCTGGACTGTCTACCATTGTCTGCACCAGCAATGTCAGGACACACTTAAATAGCAGAATGTTGGACTTATGACTAATTATGAAGGACTGTACTGTTGTAGCAATACAGGGGGATACAAGTTGGGGGGAGGGAATTTGGGGAGGGAGTAAGGGAAATCCCAGAGTCTACGAAATTGTACCATAAAATTTAAAGTAGAAGGAAAAAATGGCTGCAAAGTTAGGTATTTCTAAGCAAATAATAATAATAATAAAACACAAATGTGTAAGTGAAGCTGTGTTGAGCTGCAAAGAACTATTCCAGGAAACAGGCAAAACAGATCTGTGGCCATGGGCAAGGTGTCACACCAGAAAGTCCTAGAAGCCTCTGGAGGAAGACAGGGCTGGGACCTCAAAGAATGTCAGCCAGGTTTCCTCTTGGAGTTGAGGCGAATGTTCTGGAGCTAGATGACAGTGACAGCTGCATACCCTAATAATCTTCCATAACAAACCACGAGTTATACACTTTAAAAGAGTGAATGTCACGATATGTGAATTCTGTCTGAATTTTAAAAAAAGAAAGACATAATAAAAAACAATACAAAAACAACAGACATTCACTCAAGAACAGCAATGAGAAAAAAGGCAGATTGGAAACAAATTTGGATGTCAAGAAAAGGTAAGTGGAAATCATTCCTAAGATGGCTCCTGCAGGAGTCATGGACAAGAGTGAAAACAACACCTTTGGCGGGGGGGGGGGGGGGGGGGGTCAGGAGGTCATACAGACCTAAAGTCAGCAGGGGCCAGCACTGCCCACAACACAGGTGTCCTGGCAGCTGTCGGGTGAGGTGTGAATGAAGGACCACTTCAAGTAACTGGCTTTGTGTGAAAAGAGTAAGGAAGAGCCAAGCCGAGTCACCTGTCAGGCCAGTGTAACAGAAATCAGTCAAGATCTCTGCAACTTGTTCTCAAACCAGAATCGAGACAGAGGTTGAAGGTGGCCCTTCATTAACGCCACAAAACACATTTAAAAAGCTTCAATGCAAAGATGTTTTATAGGTTTACTGACTCTGGATACATAAAACCAAGCCTCTAAATAAGTTCTGCGTGCATAAGAAAGAAGAAGAATGAACAGCAGGTAAGCTGTGCAAGAGAAAACAAGGCTGGGCTGGCCACTGTCTCTTTAAGAACCTTCTTGGAGATGCATAACCGTGGAAAGCTTGTGAATACAACATTGATTGGGAATGAGGTAACCACAAACACCGGTGTCTCAAATGAAAAGGGATTCAAGAGCTGACCCAGAAAACAAGCATCGTAACCACCAGATGAAATTTTAATGATAAACACAAGATGCTCTCCTACAAGCAAGACTGAAGCGCCTCACACTAAGCCATCCACTGAAGTTCTCTTGGAAAGAGGAGCCTCTCCGGCCTGCAGATCAGGTTTCCTCTCATCGGATCTACACAACGTGGCGGGGCGGGCTCTATGCTGGCAGAATCTGTAATGCGAACAGACCTCCAGGGAATGGGGGGGGCGGGAGGGCAGCTCTGGCACCAGCACTCCAAGTCAGCCTGCCTTTCGGGAGCACCATGTCCAGAGAGAACATTCTTAATTGGCTTTGGAGAGGGAAGTCTCTGCTGTTTCTAAATTTCTTTTATGACAATCTCAGTCCAGCCCTAGCATTTTGTTCTCCATTGTCTTCTGACACAGACACGCTAGGCAGACTTCTTTATGAGCCTGAATGGTGTTGGTGCCTTTTGGAGTTAGCAGATTCTTGGCATTTGTGGGCAGAAAGGACTTTGTGGCACCTAGTGACAAGGTGTGGAGCCAGAATACTGCCACTAATCTTCCTAAAAACTGTCGCTCTACAGTACTCCAAAGAAAGATTTTTTTTTTTAATTATTTGAATGGCAAACTGAGATGACCATGCATTGATCCACTGCCCAAATGGCCTCAACATTCAGGGCTGGGTCATAATCAAGACAGGAGCCTGGAGATCAATCTAGGTCTTACAAGATAAGCTATGAGATGGGCAGGTAAAACTGCCACTTGCAACACCAACACCCTGTAGGTTTGAGTCTTGGGCTGCCTTGCTTCTGCTACAGCTTCCTACTAACATGCCTGGGAAGCAGAAGATGGCCCAAATGCTGGGGTCCCTGCCACTCACGCAGCAGAACTGGAGGGAGTTCAGGGCTCTTGGTTTTAGCTGTTATGGCCATTTGAGGAATGAACCAGTGGATGGAAGGTCAATCTGTCCCTTTCAAACTGGAAAAAAAAGTTTTAAAAAATTTTAAAGGATACACTTTGAGTTTTCTTCATGTACATACATAAATGCAACTCTGTGGCAAACTATGAAAGCTTCCGAACAGTGGTAAAGGGAAAAGACACAAAAGGAATTTACAGAAGTTGACATTTCATTCCCTGGCAGGGAGACAAACAGCCCTGATCAGGATACACATACAGAAAGCACGCCCGTGCTGTGGGAGGGTGGTTATGTGTGGCCACAGCCTGTCCTCACAGTTCCAGCTTCAGCACAAGAGAGGAACAACAGGGCCTGCTTGGGCCAACACTTGTATTAGAATTTTTTATGTCTTCATAAAATACAAACCGTTTGCCATAATGAAAACCTAACGTAACATGCCACAAGAGTGATTTAAAAGCTGAAGACGTATTGAGACAAATGGAACAGAAATCTGTTCAGCGTCATTTGCTTCTCACCACTAGCTGCAGAGTGAACAGAACCATCGAGATCTTCTGCCTTGACCGTGGGCTCCAACTGAGGAGGTACATACATATTCTCAAGGGCACCCAGGAAAAAGAAAGCACAGGGGATGGAACCTGTGAGGGGAAAAGTGGCCTTGCTTACCCAGCAATGACAACGCCGTCGTGAGAATGCACATCACACAACACTGCGTCCGGAACAGGCTCCAGCTCACTCACAGCCCCCTTTCGATTCTGCATGAGGAAAAGGGGGATGCAGTTTATATGGTTCTCAGGAGAGCTGGAAGGCAAAGCATTTCAGTGATCTGCATCCCACAGTGCTGCCTTGAAGGTAACAAGTCAAGCTACTAAGTGCATTCAAGTTACCATGTTCACCAAAGGCACTGAACAAGGCCAGTTGAGATAAGACTCCTGAATATAAAGGAAATCCAGGCACACGAAGAACCACAGTCCACAGCAGGCTGGCAGGTGTAATAGTAATAGCACTTATTTGAAGAGTTATACAAAGAATATTAAGTAGCTAAGCTCAGCGCAAAGTATTTACTGCCCACTGATTACTCTTATAAGAACTTGTAGAATAAAATGGAAAAGTATATGCAAAGATAAATATCAGGATGGAGAAAATGAGAAAAGGTGACAGGACTTGTGGTCACAAGGTCAGGGGTTTCATGGAAACAGTGTCAAAGAAAGCTCTCAAATCTAAACACCCATGTTCCTTGTGTTCACAGCTGCTATTAGAGAGGGGAGAGGGACAGGTACTTACCACTGCATGCCTCCCATGACTTATCAGCTATTCTAACATGATGTTTTATTTGGAAAAAATGCGTATAATACACACAATAAATATCTTTTAAAAGTTAGGAAAATGCAGGGAATCTTGGGGCTGCCGCTGTGGTATACAGGGTAAAGCTACTACCTGTGGTGCTAGCATCCCATTGGGCATTAGCTTACGTCCTGGCTGCTCTAATTCCAATCCATCTCCTGCTAATGGCCTGGCAAAGCAGTGGAATTAGGCCCAAGTGCTGGTGCCCTTGGACCATTGTGGGAGACCTGGGAAAGTTCCTGGAATTATACTGGCACGGTTTTAGGCACTGAAGCCACTTCAGGAATGAACCAGTAGATCAAAAGATATCTGCCTTTCACTTCTTGCCTGGTAGATGCACACAATGAAAAAATCTCAACTGAATTTGATCTGTGGTGATGCAACAAGGTGGAGGAATACACTGTGGTGGTGGTGGGGGGGAGAATCACAGGGCCTATAAAACCATGACACATAATGCAATGTAATCCAAAAAAATGTAATACAGCAACGAGGTGGAGCAATCCACCATGGGGAGGAGGGTACAGGGAGGGGTTAGGGCATCCCCAGAGCCTATGAAACTGTCACATAATGTATATAAAAAAAGAAAAAAAGATATCTGCCTTTCCCTAACTTTGCCTTTCAAATAAATAAATCTTTTTAAGAAAAAGAAAAATGAAGTAAATCTAAAGGCATAAAAAGAATTTGTATGTGAGGCTGAAGAGTGAAATCATGAAGACAGAAAGCAAGCATGAATAAAGCTCTTCAAGAGTACCAAGTATGGACCCGGCGGCATGGCCTAGCAGCTAAAGTCCTCGCCTTGAAAGCCCCGGGATCCCATATGGGCGCCGGTTCTAATCCCAAGAGCTCCACTTCCCATCCAGCTCCCTGCTGGTGGCCTGGGAAAGCAGTCGAGGACGGCCCAAAGCTTTGGGACCCTGCATCCGCATGGGAGACCCGGAAGAGGTTCCTGGTCCCGGCTTCGGATTGGCGTGCACCGGCCCATTGCGGCTCACTTGGGGAGTGAATCATCGGATGGGAAGATCTTCCTCTCTGTCTCTCCTCCTCTCTGTATATCCGGCTTTCCAATAACAATAAAATCTTTAAAAAAAAAAAAAAAGAGTACCAAGTAATCCAGGATAGTCAGGTGGTACAGGCTGGAGTGGGGGCTCCTCCAGTTTCAATCTAGTTTCCTACTAAAGCATCCTGGGAGGCAGCACATGGTGGTCCCTGACACACAAGTGGGAGACTCAGGTGGAATTCTAGGCTCCTGACTTTGGCCTGACCCAGCCCATGTTACTGTGGACATTTGTGGAGTGAGCCAGCACATGAAAGATCTATTTCTGTCTGTCCTTCACTCTACATCACAAGTAAATAACAATATTTTTCAAAAGGAGGATGGGGATGGTGATGCAGCAGATTAAACCACCACCTGAGAGAACAGCCTCCCATCAGAGTGCCTGGGATGGTACTAGAGTGCCTGCTACTCCAGCTCTGATCCAGTTCCTGCTACCGTGCCTGGGAGGCAGCAGGTGATGCCATCCGCACAGGAGACCTGGAAGGTGGGCGTGGCTCTTAGCTTCAGACCGGCCCAGCCCTGGCGACTACAAGCATTTGGGGAATGAACCAACAGATGAAAGGTCATCCTTCTGATCTCTCCCTGTCACTCGGCCTTTCTCCCTTTTCCTCTCCCTTTACCTCAGATAGAGAAAAAAAATCTGTGGAAATGAGAGTCTTACCCACTTTCCTGTAGCCCTTGAACCTTTGTGCCCTAATTAACTATGTAAAGATTGTCAAAAATGGAATAAAAATGGAAAAAAAGAAAAAGGAATACCAAGTAATTTATAATTTCAACTTAGCCTATCTGGCACAAAGATGAAAAATAATGGTGATAAGAATGCCAGGTGGGGTTTCTTATCGAACAGCCAGGGTTAAGTAAGTGGTAGCTATTATTAATAGAAAAAAGATGGTACCTATTCCATTGAAATCAACATTTATAAAACAGCTCTACTCCAAAAACTATGAAAGGTAATCTGTGTAATGACTGTAACTTCACCTCAAGGTCAAGCCTAAGGTCAAGAAACAAAACCGGACACATCCAAATGGCATCATCCTGCTGCTGGAGATCCAGGGAGGAAAGGGAAGGATTCAGAGTCACAGTCAAAGTTGAAAGAATAGAAAAGTTCTTTTGAGGGATCAGGTACTGAAAGAAAAGCAAAGTGCCTGCTAAGAGAACATGCGTGCTTCTGCCATTTACAGAGTCCTGCTGAGTGGCCCCAACTCTAAGAGATCCAACACCACAGTGAAAAAGTAGCACAAGCAAACTCTAGGAAACAAACACTAGGGTCCATGGAGCCAGGGTGTCACGCCGTCTCCAAGTCCAGCTAGGTTACTGTGCTTACAGGTCAGTCCCTGTCCAGAGACAGCCAAAAACTCAGGGTTCCCTCGGGGGGTTCCCCTGGCACTGACCTAGGAGGAGCTTGACTGAACTGCCTTCCCCTTCAGCCTAAAGCCAAGTAAGAGCAGCTCAGAACTGTTGGATCTGTGGGGTTGTACAGCAAACAGCACCCAGGTCCTGGAGACAGGAAGCCTGTGCCACAGCAGACATACCACTGCAGCCTTGCAGGTCACACAGCGGGCAGGGACACAGTTTCAGCCCTGCTCCAGAAAAAAAAAAAAAAAAAAAAAAAAAACCAGGCAGGCAAAGTGAAAATAATTTGCCCTAACTCTACCTTTCCTTTTGATAAGGCTTCCTTTCATCCTACAATTACAATAAGAGCCCCATCATTACACTTACTAAAATCTCACTGATGCAGTCCTCATCGGTAACAGTGTCAGGAAACAGGCCCAGATCCTCCAAATAGAAGCCTCCCGCACATTCTGCCTGCAGTTTTCTCAATCATCAACTTTTTATTGAGTACTTTCCAAACACATGGCTTTTATTTAAGAAAAAAATAGGCATTCAGTTAAATTTGGGGTATGTAACTTGGGAGTAGTTACTAAAAGCCACGTACACTTAATGAGGTGGTCTTCGGACACCTTTACTCTGGTTATCGCTAGCCAAAAGAGGAGGTGCCTGTCTCCCTCCCTCTCTTTATCAACAGACAGAAAGCAAAACAATTAAGTCACTGCCTTGTCTCTCAGTGACTAACATTGCTTAGTTCAAGCCACAGGACACCAACCATCTCCAGCTCCCATGTTCACAAACTTAATCCCATCTCAAGCTTTTCCTAAACTGTAGCAGCACCTCCCACCAAAACCAGGTCCTTTTCTTTCCGGCCCTTGGGTTGTCTGAGCACATTTATTTGTCACATGTTTCTGCCCAGTTCTCACCTACAACCCATCGCATGGACCTAAGCAAGCATTCAGGCAGGTGTGTGGATGCAAATAGCTACCATGGGACACAGCATGATCCTACTCAGCGCTGATGTCTTAACAAGCTTAACACCTCTAAGAATACTGCCAATTTTACCTCCTCCTCCCAGGGGCCATGTGGTAATGTCTAGAGACATTCTGAGTTGTCCAGATGAGAGGGAGGAAATGCTACCAGCATATAGCAGGTGTGGCCAGGAACACTGCTCAACATCCTGCAATGCATGACAGCACTACCCACCCCCAAGAAAGAACGATCTGGCCCCCCCAGTGCCACAAGCACTAGGGCTGAGACACCCCGAGCAAGAGCAGCACTGTTCTCACTAACCCAGCTGGCCACTGTGTGAGGTTGCTCAGGTCAAGCCTATCGGTCGCTAATCAGATTACAAGGTAATGAGAGACAAGCCTGCACAAGGGCAGTATGTCACTGGCAGTTAACAAGCAAAAGCTCATGCATCTCCAAGCATATTAGGATTGATTCTTACAGGACAGGATAGAGTACGGTCCCATCCCTTCTCCCTGCATGAGCACCGCTTCCCAGGTGCAGCCATGCTGCAGCCGTGCCGTGCTTCCAGCAGTGTTCTGTAACTGCTCCTTGACAGTTCTCTCCTACAACAGCGTTCATGGTGCAAATTCCTAGCTGTGATCTAATATTTCTGTAGAGACTGTGAAGTGATAAATGCTATGGAAGCAAGCCAGGAGGTTATGTGAGGGAAGAGAAGATGGTGTTTAGAGACATTTAATAATCTCTCCAGCCTGCCCTGGCAGGAATGCTGTCAGCTCTGCTTTTGCAGAAGGCAGTGCTTTTGCTGTCTCCATCTTTCCAGAGGCGAGCATGTGGAAAGGAGCTGCACTGGCCCCTTCTCCAACAATCCCAGCCGGCAGAGTGGCAGTCACTGGCAACTCCATCTCCAGGATGAGCAAGATGATGCTTCCCAATCTTGTGGTTGGAAATCGAGGCATGCATCACAAGGGAGAATAAAATGGGCAGCAAGTCAGCAACAGCTGTCAGGTCTGCTCAGCACAGCCCTTTCCCTTAGTGTCTGACAATGACCCGTGGGCTGTACTTGACGGCAGGGTTTGCATGTCCCTGTAAGCTGTTCTCTGCAGGTAAGAACGTGGGCTGCTGCCTACCTTCCAGTTGGTCCTTAACATGTGCTCCCTGGCTCGGCACTCTTGGAAGACGAGCTTCCAGCAGGAATAATCTGAGATGCTGCTCTCCGGAAGGTGTCCTTCCTGCTGGCACAGCCTATACCACAGCACTTCGTCTTCTGCAATCACCTTCCACGTCTTGCTCACCTAGAACACCAGAAGGGACACAAATGTCAATTTCTGCAATTAGAGGAGCCCCTTGCCATCCAAAAATCAATCAACACCTAGATCACTGCCCTGGGTTTATGGCAGTATGAAATGTCTCATTAACAAACACTCCGAGGTGGGAAAAATACATGCAAATGTTTCCAGTTTTATCTTTCACGTTTTCAAAATTATTATATCACCATATAATATCATGTTTTAGACTGCTTGGTTAAATCATTATCTAACAAGAGGAAAAAAGTATACATACAAGGCAAGAAATGCAAATTTCTCATGATAGTTAGCCATGTGATCATACACAGCCGTAGTTCCGTTTTCTGGATTTGGACCTGGTGGCCTGTGAAATAAAAAGCTCTAATACAGCAAACATTCGTAGCTCAAACTTAAGACATCACATAAAACATCTAAATCTACATTACATGCTAGAACTTAACACTGTAAATGTAGATTCAATCTATATTCAATAGAAAACTCCAGAACTCTGAGTTATGGAAGAGAAATCCACATCCTATCTGCTTAAATTTCAAGTCCTGGCAGTGTCTAAAGGAAATAACCATTTTTTGCAGTTAGTGTTCTGTTTCCTAAGCCTAATATGGGTTAATGATGGATCTAGTTCATCGGAGGATAATGTACAAAGTTGGCCAGACTGGAAAAGATAGATCCAGCAGGTGAGCATGACGCAGTCTTCAGTATGAGCTGAGAACGCCCACTGCCATCTGAAGCTTAAATCCATTTCTGATCAACTAAGAATGGTGACCAGTGGCCTACTGGGTCCTGTGTTCCTTAACACTCCTCTAGGGCCACTTGAGGCATCAGAACGGAGAAGAGAGGAAGGAACAGGAGCAAGCCTCAGCAAGACAGAAAGCTCTCCAGGACCCTCGGAGCACGCCCCACATCAGGGACCTGGGATGAGTAGGAGGCTGGGTGAGGCGTCTCCCTTTTTCTCTCCTCTGACCCCAGATACAGAAAAAATAATAATAACGAGGAAACAATGGTCTTACCCACTTCCCGGTAGCCCTTGACCCTTTGTGTCCTAATCGACTATGTAAAGATTGTCAAAATAATCACAAAAAGAGAAAGTTCTCAACATGAGCACTGCAGACACTCATTAAGTTAGAATGGCAAATCAAAGATCTTTTTAAAAATCTCTTAACAGTGAAAAAGATTCTCACAACCAACTTTCTCAGAAATTCAAAATTAATGAAAGGCCTGCAACATTCTTAATAACATTCACTCAAGAAAAATGGCAGGATCTGTAGTTCAGAACAGTAATTTTGAGGTCATGTTAAGTTACTCCCTCCCAGCCTCCAGCTCCACAGGGACCTTGAACTCCAACAGCCTCACAACTGGGGAAGCTCTAAAACTCAGCAGCCAAGCAGTCACTGGAGGTTCAGAAGGATTTGGGGTTCCTCAGAAATTCAGTCCCCAGAAAATGCCACCATTTGACCTGTCTGAAAGCTGCTGGAGAGTGCTATTCTTGGGCTTCTCTTAATATGAACTGAATGAGCACTCTCTCTTTCCAAGGCATCTGTCCAAACACTAAGGGACAATTAACACTACAGCTGTTTGAGGTGGCATTATCAGTCACGGCTAACAGGCGACTGACCAAAAAGCTATAAAAGGAAAATTGGGGAATGGGATTTCACAGAAACTTTTAAAGATGTTGGTATACTCCTGGAAGTCTAGAATGCTGCAGACACACCCAGGAAGACCCAAGAAGGCCTTGATACCTCAACTCTGGCTGCTCCTAAGGTTCTTCACAAATAGTAAGTGAAGGCTAAGGCAGAGTTACGGACTGCTGGTATGGGGAAGGGGTGCCCAATGTATAGAGTATTTCAGCAAAGGCTGGGAAAGCTACCGGCACCCTGTGTTTAGGAAAATCTCTGCCCAATCACTAGCTGACCACTGAGCTAACCAAACTGGTACTTCCACAGACCCACAAAATAAATACAGACTACAGAATTAATTCCACAAAGCAAATAAAAAGCAATGATAGCATAAACAGCAGTACACAAGAATAAACCATGCAGATTAACAATCGCCATACTTGCCACATGATACTACTGAGTATGCCCATTTTTTAACAATAAATCAGTAGACATGCAAAGAAATAGGAAAGCGAGATGTGTATGCAGCAATAAGTAAACAATTTTAATCACTATTATAACATGCTTCAATCATGCTCAAGTCACAATCAGAACTGTGGCACAGCATATAAAGCCACCACCTGTAACATCCACATCCCATACAGGTTTTGATTCATTCCTGGATTCATTCCTCCACTGCAGTTCCTAGCTCCATGCTTCGACCTGGGAACAGCAGCAACAGATGGCCTAAATGACTGGGCCGCTGCCACCCACAAAGACGACCTGGAACAAACTCCAGTCTCTCGGCTTTGGCTTGTCCCAGCCCCAGACTTTACAGCCATCGGAAAGTGAACCACGGGTAAAAGATCTGTCTCTCACTGTTAACTCTGAATTTATTAAAATAAATAAATAAAGCTTAAAAGAACATTCTATCCAACCAAAAGCATGTCAGAGCAATACTGACCAACCTAACACTGTGCTGGGCATATTAAAGTCCTGGCTTCCTTTCTCACAGTTCTGCTGCGCACACACACATAAGCAAGCACATGTGTGAAACTCACATCCTATGTCATTTTCTCTGTAGGGATTTTTCTGAACCGGAGTGGCACACTGTAATGTTGAAGGTGCCAACGGCTCTAGGGCTTAACTGTTTTGAATGGAACGATGCAGAAAAGCTTAGAGATCAGCTACATGCATCTCCTCATTGCAGGAAGGTTCTTCACAGCACACGCCTGCCAGCTGACGTGCAGATAAGCCTGAAATGCTTCTAGTGGACATGCTCCCAAACTGGTCTGCTCGACCACAAGGCCATCTGACTATTAGAATGTGCAGACAACTCATTCCAATGACAGTCCGTATTTTGCCCTTGTGAAGAAAGCCATCTCTTCCAGTTGATCATCTCTCAAATAGATAAAGATGGCATCACATCTGCCCTTGGCCTAAATATTACCCACCTCACTCACTCAACAACTGGTCATGTGACTAGGTGGCTTCCTCACTCACTGCCTTGAATGCACCCTAATATTTGTAGATTTACAGCATCTCTCTTCAAATGAGAGCTGGTCAGGATTAGACAAGCTCTGCTCTGCTAAGTGCTAGGAACAGGAAGGGTTGTCCAGGTATCAGTTTGCTGCTGTGCTTGTGGATATGGCATTGCAACTTCTCAGTTAATAATGCACTAAAGCCTCTGGAGGCTGACTCATTATTAAATATTTAAGACAGGCAAAAAGGGACCCAGCGCAGTAGCCTAGAGGCTGAAGTTCTCGTCTTGCAAGCACCGGGATCCCATATGGAAGCCAGTTCTAATCCTGGCTGCCCCGCTTCCCATCCAGCTCCCTGCTTGTGGCCTGCAAAAGCAGTCGAGGACATCTCAAAGCCCTGGGACCCTGCATCTGCATGGCAGACTGAGAAAAGGCTCTGGGCTCTTGGCTTCAGATCAGCTCAGAACCAGCCGTTGCGGCCACTTGGGAAGTGAATCAATGGACAGAAAATCTTCCTCTGTCTTTCCTCCTCTCTATATCGCTTATTTTCCAATTAAAAATAACAAATTTAAAAAGACACGCAAAAAGGTCAAAAGAACATTTCAGACACCAACAGATTCACTACCCTGCTTAAGAAACAAGATATGACAAAAAAATTTTTTTAATTGGGAAGGTAAATTGTCAGAGAGAAACAAAGATCTTCCCATTCCCCAAATGCCCATAACAGCCTGAGCTGAGCCAATCTGAAGTCAGCTCTTCCACGCACATGAAGGATGCCAAGGCTTTGGGCCATCCTCTACTGCCTTCCCAAGCCTCAAACAGAGAGCTGGATGGGAAGTGGTGCAGCCAGGACACGAACCAGCAGTCTTAAGGGATCCCAGCACTTGCAAGGCAGAGAATTAGTCAATCAAACCATTGCTCCAGGCCCTATTCATAAACTTTAAACTCCTTTGTATCACATTATTTCCAAAATTTGTGGAGAGATGGAATTAAAAAGTTATTTGAGTGCACCCAAGCTTTAAAAGCCATGTATTTTGAGGGCCAACATGATGGTTCAATTAGTTAAATCTGTCTACAAACACTGGCTTCTCATATCGGCACCAGTTCGTATCCCAGCTGCACATTGTATTCTCTCTGCACATCTGCCTTTCCAATAAAAATAGATCTTATTTTTTAAAAAACTTCATTTTTATAACATTTATTTTTCTATGAACTTATTGTAAATCCATTATATACATTGATTTTTAAAAATCTGCACCAAAATAAACATCTTTAACTCCATTTTCCATAAACTTGCTGAAGTACGGTCCATTGCTCTCTCTGCACAGTCTTTCCCTGCCAGCTATAACCTCAACTTGGTGCTCATCACTCTTCAGGGACTTTTTAAACACAACTGCAATTTATTTTAAAAATGTCCAACTCGGACTTCCACGGTGTTACTTTTTATGCCTAAATGCTTCATTTTCTCTTCTTTAAAATTGTACTTCATTGCTCAACCCACCCCCTCCAGCACTTCCGTCATCTCGGATCATGTCTGAATCCCAATTCTGTCATCCGTTACATTAGCCAGGCTCCTATCTGCAAAATACAGTCCAGGGCCTTTGTTGCTTAATTTTTTAAAAAAAAATTTGCTTAAGATGGGATTGAGAGCTGGGTCCTGTGGTGAACCACTAGAGCCCACCCCCCGACTGCCATGGATCTATTAAGCAGCCCACTCTGGCCATGGCCACAGCATCAGTCACAAATCCACTTAACCACACTATCATCCCACACTTCTCCATCTTAGCCATAAGGGCTCAGGGAGATAAACTCATCTGATCACAAGTGGTCAGGCAATAAAGAACGAGATAATGACTCAATAACAGTGCAGCTACAGTTCTGACTAGAAAGAGCACCGTGGTTTTATTTTTGGCAAGTCTGGTTCACAGCTGAGCCTACCCAGGCCACCCGGGTTGTGTCTGTCCATCTGTCTGTGCCAGAGTGAGTGCAAGCAATCAAGAAAAACAGATAGTGATGGACCAACGTCAGCTGCGACAGAGCCAGGCCACAATGCAAGTCAGTCAACATAGAGCAAAACCCCTGACAGACTCCTGGAATTCAGGCCATGAGGTGTAAGACAAAGGTACCATTCAGAGAACCTCCAGGGTTCTCTGAATGAGAAAGTGCTAGCTAATCACAGGGCAGCTTTCCTGATTCCTGATACATGAGTCTTTACTGTAAAAATCATGAAACATCAAATTTTGTAAAGCTTATAAAATGCTACTGAGCAGGAAACTCAGAACAGCTAAGCAATCATATAAACATTGTCACTACATGCACATACATCATTACACAGACCAGTCACCCCATAGCATGTGTAGCAGAACAACAGTTTCTCAGTACTGAAAGTCTCTTTTAAAGGACTGCATGACCAAATGAATTTAGGGACCACTAGCTTAAACAAAGACAAGTAGGATTCCAAGCCAAGGACTCCTTGGAGCTTTTAAGAGACCAGCATGTGCAGCACATCTAAGAAGGTGACAGAAAGCTGTGTTGCCCAACCTTATTTCCTGACCTCCTTTTACAAAGAGCATCTCGAAAGCTCAAGGCTCTGCAGAAGCCATTTCAGAGAAGTTCATGGTCAAGCAGACATTAACCTGTGCACTGGACATTTAGACCAGCTATCTGCATCCATTCTCCCCCGCCTTAAACATTCAAACCTTAAAAAGTCATACCTTTTCCCTATGAAAGTCAATCCATGAATGCCGAGACTAGGGGCTGCTTCCCTGTAGGGAAAGCCATGGAAGTATCTTGCTCTTATAATCAGGCAGGATCCCAAGACTAGTCCCAACCCTTGTTAGCACTGTGGTCCCAAAGCTTATTAGAGGGAGCCTGACTCATCTGCACTGTAGGAAAACTCAAATCCAGGGTTTGGTGACTACGAACTAGAAGACACGCATCTGAGGTGAAGTTTCATGAGAACTAACCATACAAACTTCAGCCACTTTAATGCTGGACAAACTGTCCGGAGGGGTTTTTAAAAAGTCTCAAATATGTAAGACCTTAAATCTTCAGAAGCTGACAGATTTCTGTATCTGCTCCCAGGAAAATGCCAAGCTTTAAGTAACACAACCTGAAATCTGTGCCACATGGTTAGGAGATCAAACACAAAGCTGACACTCTGATGTATCACGCGCATTACTAATCCCAGATCACAGTGCTTACTCCAGAGAAAATAACACTAAGAACAAAGTTAAGTTCTGGGCAACAATTAAAAAACTCTCTTCGAGAGATTTTTAAGAGACTGAGGTGAGCACTTCTTCCAATAAATCAGAAGGTACCCACAATTAGGTATGAACAACAGAAGTATACAAACATTTTCTTTAGCAAAATATAAAGGGAAGTGCCTCCTTCTTTCAAGAAAGAATAAAAATGACAGCCTTTAAGAATTTCTTTAAATTCTGAAGGAAAAAAAAAATCAACAAAGAAAAGACCTACTTAAACATTCACAAGTAAATTTTAAAGGATACCACCCAAAGAAAATCTTCCTATTTTAACATTCCTTAAAAGTTATATTAAGTCTCCCAAGTTCACAAGCCTGAATTTTCCATCGACCTAATGGGCTCTGCTTTAACTGATCAGAACTGGAATGGCTCTGCTCAGTGAAAGCCCCACTGAGTGAGCCTCAGCTGCAAAGATCTGCCAATAAAAGTGTCTCCAGCATTTTCTTTATAGCACCACTGTGAATTGTTGCATTAAAAACAGCTCTTGGCCCAAAAATTAGCTTTATTACTCTGCCTAGACTAGGGTTACCAGTGAGGCACGCAGCAGGGAAAAGGACCACCGTTCTATCCGCATGTACACACACCACGGAGACTCAGGGCGCACAGGCCCTACGCACATAGCTCTTCACACATGCATTTTCTCAATTTCCTCTCTTCTTACTTGCCCTCGGCTTTCACAAGGTCACCAATGACCTCCAGGTTGCCAAACCCAACAGTCGATTTCTCAGCCCTCTTCCGACAGCAGCATTTACCACCTTTGATAACCTTCTCCACCTTGAAAACACTTTTCGCCCTTGACTCCAGGGAACTCTGCAGTCTGGTTTTCTTGCTACCTCCCAGGTAACTCCTTCTGTTTTCTTGGCTGGTCCTTCTGGCTGCCACTACAATCCCTGAATCTGGACCTCTATATGCCTGCATTTCCTTGATGTTCTCATTTGGTTTCCTGGCTTTGAGTAACAACGATGTCCTAAACTCAATCCAAAATTCCCCCTTCAGTTCATGTCCAACTACTGGCCTCCCCCTCAATTTGCTCATCAGTTTCCTCCAGGTCAGGAGGCAGCAACCTGGTCCTTTCAGTTGCTCAGGATCCTGGAGTCCTGTTTTTCCCTGGGTAGTGGTCCTGACTCTGTCCGTTTCTTCTGGTACATGGTACAAGCCTGGCCTAATCCACCAGGCTCCCTTCCCTCCAGATTATTTCAGTAGTATTCCATCTGGACCCTTTGGCCATGCTTGTGTGCCCATAACCTACTCTCCACATAGCAGCCAAAGGATTCCTTTACAGTGTGAGTCAGACCGGGTCAGTCCTTGCTCAAAGCACTCCCAAGGCTTCTCAGCTCAAAATAAAGTCTGCAATTTCATTTTTTGGTTGTGTATGTGTGTGTTGTTATTGGTGGTGTTATTTTGGTTTAATTTTTAAGGAACTCAATGCCTTTCAAATTCTGACGGTCTCTTCTCACTCCTTTTTACCATATTCTTGCACTGATTTCCTAGTTGTACTCTAGCAAAACGGCTTAAAACAGCATAGCTTTGTTCTCCTAGAGTTCTGCTGGCCAAAAGTCTAAAGCCAAGATCTGGGCAGGGTTGTATTCCTGCAGGATGATGCAGGGAGAAATCTCTTTCCTTACCTTTCCTTTCCTAACTCCTAGAAGCCACCTACATTCCACAGCTTCTGGCCTCCTTCTCCATCTTCATAGCCAGTGGCAACTTCTCTCCTCTCTGATCTCCTGCCTCCCTCTTCTAAGGAGCCTTGTGGTTACACTGAGTACACCCAGACAAAGCAGGAGCATCACTTTGACTTAACCCTTTGTGCCAAGGCCCTTTACCAGGAAAGCTGAGCTACTCACGGGGATTCAGGACCATATTTGGGAGGACCATTCCTTGCTACAAAAGCTAACCTACTTACAGGGTCCAGAATCTGGCCATGGCCAGTTTTCCACTTAATCCCACCCATTTTGGCTTCCTGCCATCAACCACACACACCACTTCAGCTCACTGCACACCCTCTTGCCCTGTCATCCCTCCTCAGGTCTTGGCTCAAACATTACCTTCTTTATGAAGTCCTCCCTGGCCATGCCAGAGCACGACACCAGCATCCCTTACGCTGTCCTCCTGTCTGCACAGCCCTTACCACCCCAGGACAGGCCATTTAACGAGGCCTTTATTGCATACAATGTAAGCTCTGGCAAGTTCGGGCTTGAATCTGTATTTCGCACTAACTAGAATGGCACCTGGCACAATGTACACCCTCTGGAAACAATCTGATGAGATAAAAGAATCCTACTTTTTTTAAAAAGGAAAAATTCAATTTTCTGTTTTCAAAGGTCACATAGGCAGTTCAGCAGCTCCTGGCATGAGCTGCACTCGGCAAGCTCCGACTTCTCACTGAAATGCACGACACTCTTGTTTTGCTGCTGTGTGTTTTTTTTTTCCTCTGAACATCATGCAAAAATCTCAAACACACAAAAGTCAAGTATACAGTGTGCCCACCTCCCAAGCACTCCCGACTCAGGAGACAGACAGTATTTTGCCGTTCTTACTTCACTAGGCTCCCAATCTATCTGCGAAGATTTCTTGCTTCCTCCCAAGCCCCTGAACAAAGGAGGCAAGCACTGCAGCCAGATGAACTGAACGACTCCTGAGGGTGCTGGCAGCCCATGGGGGACATGCAAGAGCCCAGGGATCCCTGACAGGAACGACAGTCCTGTGCAATTACTTCTGCTGGGAAAATCAACCTCACCTGGCTGTGGATTCTTACACATTTTCAGTCACAAACATCTGGATTTTAGCTTCTCCTTCACGGGCAAGTGAAGATCATGAGATAACATTTTCCTCAAAATCTGAAATATCCTGTTCTAACATAATGGACTTTTTTAGTTCCGGAATGCTTGTTATTTTGGTACCACCTACTTCTTACCGATTTTATGCTACATCTTGTTTTTAAACCTCTGAATTGTCTCTTTTCACTGCCTCCTTTATGAACATTTTCCTGCTTTCTGCCTAAAAAATGACATTGTTGTCTATGCAACTAAACTTATAAAAATACACAAGGAATATGTGTAATTAAACTGCACGTTACAAGAAAAAAACACTAAAAGATAGAATTAGAAAGATCAGTGTTGCCTGGCACGAGAAACAGGGTGGTGGCCAGGCAGTACTTGAGGTCACTGTGACCATAAAAGATACGGAAGGGAAGTGTAAGACAGAGTCCTGAGGCTGGCTGTGGAGGGCATTGCACAAATCTCACCTGAAAAAAAAAACCAGCACAGAACCAAGTTCACCAACAAATTAATGTCAAGCTGGTGACACTGGAAGGAGCTCTGTGGATGATATTAAGGTCACTTTCCTGGGTATAACATGGTTCTCCAATTACAGGAAATGTTCTCAATGGAAGAGACTACAGGAAGGCTAGATGGGACCTCTCTGTACTAACTTTTTCAAACTTTAAAATAATTTGTAATTATTTTAAAAGTCTTTAAAATGACTTGGTAAAAGTCAAAAAACCCATAAGATCTCAGAAATTTTCGTGTTTTAATATTATGACACAGAAATGCAGTAAAATTATAATTTTGCAATTTTATCATTATTGTCCATTTAAAAATATTATCCTTTAAAGTGCCAGAAATGCTGTGCACACAAACACAAAATAATGAGCATACAATTATTTACAGCAAAATGATAAAGCCACTCAGTTATACAACAAGTCAGCTGCTCACTAAAAACCATACTGTTCCTGGGATGTTTCTGCATGAAATACCCCATGAGACACTAAATCCCCAGGGAGAGGACTACTGCCGGCAAAGCGCAAGGGAGGCCAGCCTCCACAGTACACAAGGAGCACCAACTAACAAGGCAGAGCTGAAGGTGTGAAGACACAAGCCTTCAGAATGCAGAGAGGAGAGGACGCAACGAGGAGGCAAAGGCTGCAAAACACCCATCCTCGACAGACAGTGCAGCATCTTCAAAGCTCCAGTGGCCTTGCTACTCAGGCCTCCTCACTGTTAGTCGCTCCCCAACGTAGCATAAAGACCTAAGCAAACAGGTTTTCTCCAAGGGCATACATACAGGTCATGGTGCCAACTCCACATAAGTGGTCCCATTCCACGGAAGTCCCAAGGCACCCAGAGTAGAAGAGGGGCAGAAAGAGTAAGCCCTTCTCAAAGTCATAAGGCAGCAGGGCACACCACCCAACAGGAAGATTTTCCCGTATTTCAAAAATAAAAGCACCACAAGAAACAAATGAAAATACTACTCGTTTTTACTACTTCATGGTTTATTTTAATGATTTGGAGACACAAAACCAATTCCACAAACCACTGGCCATCCATTGTCTATTGCCATGCTGGCATAACAGCTTTCTAAAAACCCTGGCTCTGCACATCACAGCCAACTGAGTCACTGTGCATTAAGGGGGCACTGTTTAAGAATAATTTTCTATTTTTCTGCATGTGCTCTAAGAACTAGGCTAACAACCATCACCAAGTCTAACTGGCCAAAGAGAAAATCCTGGTGCACAATTGGACCACTGTGCTGCAAACGAAACTGCTCACACCTGCAGTCATCTCCCCAGCATAACCAATCCACCCTGAAACGCAGGCCCTTTGTACCAAAAGGAGGATCTTTTCTTCCACTAGATTCTATCTTTTACTGATAAACCCTTTGGATGAGAAAACCAGCAGCAGATGTGAAAGCCACATGGCTCCCTACAAAGCAGGAGAGCAAAAAGCAAGGTTAAAAGAAATAATTCCTTCCACAGCAGCTCACAATCAAGAATAAAGATTTTATCATCGAATGCTGACTTTGTGTAAAGCTATTAGACCCTGTGCTAAGCATCAGGCTGAAATCCAGGAGTTGGACTCATTTAGCCACAATCTCGTTTTCAGTTTTTGGGAACAAGGCCAATGTGTAAAGTTAGAATAGAACAAATCTAATTTCCAAGGGGGGAAAGACACAATATAGGTACTCTTAGCACAACTGATGGGCTCTGAGCACAGCTGACACTCTGGTGCACGTTTCTGGTTTGTTTTCTGGTTTTTAGTGAATTTTGCCCTTTAACTTCCATCATTTCCTACACTCTGTATTAAAAATATTTGCCAACACTCCAACTTAAGTAATACTATGGCAATCAGGAACACTGAAAATCTTTTCAAGTTCACACTTCAGTAGAAAAATAACTGTACGTAAAATGGCTCATCAAGAAATAATGTTAACGCAAGGAAGATGATATAAATTGGCCAAGACCATGTGCTTTCACTCAACTGTGACAGAGGCTGAAACGCTAGAGGCTAACAGGGTCACAGCTGTACCCCTCCCAGGCTGCACTTCACATCTGTGGTGGTGCTCGGGACTGCACAGCTCCTCCACCAGTCGCTCTCACTGAATTCTGTATCTCTGAGAACAGATACACTTCTAAAAATCACGACACAATATAGGGAAGTAAACAGACACTGCTAAACAAACTCCTTTTTTGGCAGATATGGAGAATGGATACTCCAGTGTCCTCTAGAGAACACAGCTGTTCATCTATCAAAAACCAAACACCAGTATCACACACACCCCCACGAAAAATCAATGAAAATCTATAAAGGCAATTCACTGTTAACAGAATGAAGGACAAAAACCAAATGATCACACTAATAGATGCAGAAAAAGCATTTGAAGAAACTGAACGTTCTTTCCTGATTTAAAAAAACTTAAATTAGAAACCAAAGGAATATAAATCAACATAATAAAAGTCGTATGTGACAAACCCACAGCTACCACCACACTGAAGAAAAACTGAACATTCTTCCTCTCTGCTCAAAAACAAGATGAGGATGCCCAACCTTGCCACTTGATAATATAGTATTAAGTCCGAGCCAGAGCAACGGGCAAGAGAAAGAGACAAGACACTCAAATAAGAAACGAAGGAGTTGAATGATTCCTATTTGCAGACAACATGATCTTACATATAAAAACTCTGAAAACACTGTTATAATAAATGAATTCAGTAAAGTTGCAGGACACAGAATCAACCTAAAGTCAGTAGTATTTGTATATGCTAAAAATGACCTAATATACAAAGCAATCTTATCACAACACATACAAACATAAAACACTAATAAAACTATAAAATACTGTGAAAGCAAATGAAGACAACAATTAATGGAAAGACAATCTGCATTAAAACACAGGAAAAATACTGCTAAAATTATTCATAATATCCAAAGTGATCTAAAGATTCAACATAATCCATATGAAAATTCTACAGAAATACAAACAATATAAAAGTTCAAGTGGAAGCATCAACGATCAACAGCCAAACAAAACATGAACAAGAACAATGTGGGGGCTACTGTGCCACTGAACTTCAAAATCTACTACACAGCTAGAGTAAAACAAACACGGTACTGACATAAAAACAGACGCACTAATCAATGGAACAGAATACAGTTCTAAAATAAACTCAGGCATTTATGGTCAGTTAACTTTTGACAAAGGTGTCAAGGATACACCATAAGGCAAAGAGCCCCAGGACACCAGTCTAGGCAATGATTTCTTTGGACGTGATCCCAAAAGAACAGGCAACAAAAGCAAAATAGGCAAATGGTATTACATTAAACTAAAAACTTTCTGCCTAGCAAAGATAATAAATCAACAGAGAAAATATCTACTAACCACACACGATAGGGTTAATATCCAAACTACATAAGGAATTCAATAGGAAGACAACAAATAATTTAGTTAAAAACTAAGCAGAGGCCACACTGCCTGTGATGCTGGTTCAAGTCCTGGCTGTTTCACTTCAGATCCAGCAGAAGATGGCCCAAGTCCCTGGGCCTCTGCACTCACATACAAGACCAGATGAAGACAATGGCTTTGGTCTGGTCTAGCCCCAGCTGTTATGGCCAGTTGGACAGTGAACCAGTAGATGGAAAATCTCTGTGTCCCCCGTCCCCAACTCCACCTTTCAAATAGTATTATAAAATATACATTTATAAAATATATTTATTTTAAAAGATAAAGTATTGAGCTAGAGGGCATGAGCTAAAAGCTCATGGAACATATGTATTACAATACTTTGTAAATGGACCCAATAAGCATTTCTCTAAAGAGATGCAATGGGCCTGGCAGCGTGGCCTAGCGGCTAAAGTCCTCACCTTGAATGCCCCGGGATCCCATATGGGCGCCGGTTCTAATCCCAAGAGCTCCACTTCCCATCCAGCTCCCTGCTTGTGGCCTGGGAAAGCAGTCGAGGACAGCCCAATGCATTGGGACACTGCACCCGCGTGGGAGACCTGGAAGAGGTTCCAGGTTCCCGACTTTGAATCTGCGCGCACCGGCCGTAGCGGCTCACTTGGGGAGTGAATCATCGGATGGAAGATCTTCCTCTCTGTCTCTCCTCTCTCTATATCTGACTTTGTAATAAAACAAATCTTTAAAAAAAAAAAAAAGACATGCAATGACCAATAAGAATATGAAAAATGTTCAACATCACCAGAAGACTGGAAACTAAACCCACAATGAGCTATCACCACACAGCCATGAGAACAGCTATTACCTAAAAGATGAAAAAGAAGTATTGATGAAGAAAAGAGAATACCTGTACACGGCTGATGGGAACGCAATTAGTAGCACTATTAAGATACAGTATGGAAGTTCTCAGAAAGCTACAACAGAACAACCACATGATCCAGCAATCCCAAAGGCAATGAACTCAGTATGGTGAGTATGCTCTCTATGTTCACAGCCAAGATACGCAATCAGTGGACAAATGGGTAACGGATATATGCTATAGCTAAAGAAGGATACCATCCAACCTTACGAAGAGAAAAATTCGGCCTGGCATGGTAGCCTAGCAGCTAAAGTTCTTGCCTTGCACACGCCCGGATCCCATATGGCTGCTGGTTCTGATCCCAGAGGCCCAGCTTCCCAACCAGCTCCCTGCCTGTGGCCTGGGAAGACAGTTGAGGATGGCCCAAAGCCTTGGGGCCTTGCACCTGCATGGGAAATCCAGAAGTTTCTGACTCCTGGCTTCAGATCAGTGCAGCTCCAGCCATTGCAGCTACTTTGGGAGTGAATCAATGGACAGAAGATCTTCCTCTCTGTCTCCCCCTCCTCTCCGTATATCTGACTTTCCAATAAAATAAATCTTTTTTTAAAATGGGCTGGGAGTTGGGAGATAATGAATGGTCCAATGATACAAAATTTCAGTTGGACAAGGAGGAATGATTTCAAGAGATCTGATGTACGACATAATTACAGTCACTAATAGATTACACACCTGAAAATTGCAAATATATTTTAAGTGTTCTCACCGCAAAACACATGTGAGCTCATGCATGTTATTTGCTCAGCTCAGCCATTCTATAATGTATAGATATCAGAACATACCATAACACATGATAAACATAACTTCTTTATCAACTAAAATAAATTGAGCAAAATTCAATCATGCACACTGGGTCAAAAGACAGGGTTTAGGGCTCAGCAGCGTGGCCTGGTGGCTAAGGTCCTCACCTTGATCCCATATGGCCGCTGCTTCTAATCCCGGCAGCTCCACTTCCTCTCTATCTCTCCTCCTCTCAGTATATCTGACTTCGTAATAAAAATAAAATAAATCTTCTAAAAAAAAAAAAAAGACAGGGTTTAACCGCAAAAACCTTTGCCTTTCAAAGTGTGGTCAAAGCAATACTGTTTCCGGGTAGACCATCAGACCCCACCCCAGACCTTCTGATTCTGAATCCTCATTTTTAACAAGGGTTCCCTTGGATTCATGTGCAGAATGAGATCTGGCCTAGACAATCTCCTGCCACTCCAGTCCACATCTGTCTGTCCTACAGTAAGCCCCATGTAGGTAAAACTGAGTTGGCCTCACTGGATCTCAGTCTCTCGGGTCTGGCACCCAGCAGGCTGTGTTATCCAAAGAGGAGTGTGCACTGTCCACCTAAAACATGACTTCACAGCTGACCCACAATTACCAAGCTAACTGACTGGATTTAACCCAGAGCTCACCACTTTATATTAAAAACAGTGAATACATCAACAGCACAGGCCAGCTCCAGCCTGGGGCTCACTACCATGGGTCAGCGCTTAGCTCAGAATGCAGGGAGGAGAACGCTAGCGAGTAAATGGCCACAGAAGCAGTGACATGGAACACAATCCTATAAGCTGAAGTTGCCTTCCTTCAAGGGAAACTGCTGTGTTAATTTTGTGAAGTATGCAACTGAATGAAAGTTTGTTACCCTGGATCTTCCTGGACATTAGCCATCCAGCTAGGAAATCCTGAACACCTGTTAATGACAACTTACCTGTGCACATCTTCCTAGTTCTTTCCGGCCCAGATACTGAAATATGTTGATTGCCAATTCATAAGGCAGTTGGACATCAAAGAAGGGCACATCATCCAATTCATTCTAAGAAGGAAAAACAGAAATAAGCTTACAATTCTGATGTAAGACAGTAACTCCTACTTACGGACCCTTTCAATGACCAACAGACTCTCAGGTGGTATTAGGAGGCATGAGCTATGTCGCAGAAGGGAGCTTCCTCACTATTTCACAAAACAGTTACTCACTCAGGACTTGCTAGCCACGCCCAATTCCTCAGAAACCTACCCTCCTCCTGCCCGCTTAAACCAACCACAGAACACTACCCCACAATGCTTCAAAAAGAGGTGGCAACGGCACCACTTTACATACTGGGTGCATCACAGGAAGCCGGCCAAAGGTGTGTGACTAGCCCCCTGGCTCTTAAAGCAAGGCAAGCATCTGAGAAAGGAGCCTTGAAATCCAGGACGCCAGCCAGTCCCCAGGACAAGTGCCATGGCCCCCAACTCAGAGGGCACTGAATATTTTCATCGGGGAAACACAGTGCTGTGAACACAAGCAGAAAGTAAACCTGCTCGTGAGGTGAACCGCACTGTCCCCGGCCGCTGGAGCAAGGCAGCGGCCTACACAGTGAACCTGACGGAACCAGTGCAAACAAAGCAGTTCTTCAGTGCCATTTATTAATGCAGGGAAATTAGAGCTTGCCTGCCTTTGGATGGGCAATTAGAGATGAGGTAACAGGCTTTAGTTGAGAGATAAGGCTGTCAAGAAGATCTTGGTAGCACAAAGAAATAACGAGGGTGAAATAGAAAAAGCCAAACGTGCATATGCACCCCTCGGCCTGTTCCCAACCCCACCTGCCAAAGCACACTTCGGGATCTGGTTCTGCAAAGTGAGAGAAGGCTGTGCTCTTTGTCCCAGCAGAACTCACTTAATAAAATTCATTTTTAATAAGCTTTGGCTGACATCAGTGACTGGTTGCAAGCAAATTGTTAATTCACCATGCAAACACAACAGTTTTATGTATTCCAAGGCTGCGGTCTCAGAATAGAAAATAGTCTCAGCATTTTTAAGGGACTCTGAATACTGATTTAGACCCTACTAAGACTGAGGGTAAAGATCTTCTCTGGAATCATATTTCTGTTCATCTAGGAGACTCGGGGCTAAAGATAATCCAGAGCATATGAAATGAACATGATATCCAACTGCAAAAACAGAGCAAGGCTACGCATCAGGGCCAAAACGGATCTCTAGAGGAAAAAAGGAGTGAGCATTGACAGGCCTCTTGGGCAAAGAAGGAACAGAATGTGAAATCAAGGGAGGAACGTCGGCCATACAGAAAAAAACAGGAAAAAATCTGCAAGTGTAATGGAAGGCAAAGGGGTCCTTGCCTAAAAAAATAATGGAAAGTTATTGGTCTAATGTCAGGCTAGTTCCCCTCCCTCGATTAATTGGCTTCCCACATCAACAAAGAGGTACCACCCTCTCTCAGCCCAGATCAACTTCAAACTCCACCAGAAGATGTGAAGAGGGCTGCATGCAAAGCAGATCATCACTTGCACCCTGGACCATCCCCGACCATGCCAAGTGGAGAGGCCTACTTTGTCCCCTTGGTAAAGACACAAGAATGTTCCCTATCCTCACATAGAGGATAGAGGTTTCCAGAACAACAACAACAAACCTACACTCCTTTAACTGAAGTCTTGTTTAGCTTTTCACAGTCAGACATGCTAGGCCTCGCTTTCTTCAGTAGGTCCTACCCAGGACTCACTATGTATCAGTTTCTGGTCTTGACACGACCCTGACAAGACACAAGACACCATCTGTGCTGTGGAAATATTCTGAGGGCAAAAAGGGCACATTTCTGGAAGCAGGATTCTTCTGCCTCATTCCTGTCCCACTGGCCTACTCCCCATTCCCAGCCTGGATGGTAGTGCCTCTGGTGGGATCCCAAGACCACCACCTTCTCCCTGGTTCCTGTGGCCACAATCGGAGATGTGACACAGCATGGAGGCACACAGCAAAGCTACACAGGCATAAATCTGGTTCTGCCACCTCACCAGCCCAGCCACTGGGCCAAGTGCACTGGCCAGCACTCCTGTCTGGGCTACTCCATTTGGGGTAGTAAACCAGCAGATGGAGGTTCTTTCTGTCTCTCCTTCTCTGTGTAGATCTGCCTTTCAGTTATTTAAAAAAAACAGATCCTTAAGAAAAAAAAAAAAAAAGACACCTGGGCCGCACATCAGAGTGTCTGGATTCACAGGCTCTCTCCAGCCTCCCCTGCCAGTGCAGAATCTGGGGGGCAGCAGGCAACGGCTCAGGTTCTATCTCTCCCACAGAGTTCTATCGAGTTCCTGGTTCCCCCACTTTGGCCTAGCTCAGCCACAGCTACAGCAAGTACACAGGAAATAAGTCGGCAGATGAGAACTCAGAAAATTTAACAAATCATCATCCACTTTAAAAGGACAGACCCACGTAATACCTCTACAAACCTCTGCCCTGGTACTCAGCAGATGAAATGGGCACTGCCCACCAGGCTGCAATGAGCAGTCAGTGGTGTGTTACAGTCACCACACCAACACACCAGCTCAACCTATGCTCAGTGGTAATGCGCACATCGTGATGGCGGAGCGTTTGTAGGCTCTAAAACGTGGCCAATATTTTAAAGCACTGAACTGTAACTATGTAAACACCAACATTACAGGGCCAAATTTATTTGAAGCCATTGTGCCCATACACTACAGAGCCAATGTTGCAGGACAGCAACGTTAAATCGCCACCTTTAGCGCAGGTTCAAATTCTGGCTGCTGCACTTCTGATTCAGCTCCATGCTCACGTGCCTGCAAAGGCAGTGGAAGATGTCACCCACATGAGAGATGCAGATGGAGTTCCAGACTCCTGGCATCAGTCTGGTCCAGCACCAACTGCTGGCACCATTTGGGGAATGAACCAGCAGTCACACGATGCCTGTCTCCACCTCTTCCCCTCTAGGTCACACTACCTCATAAACAAATGTCTTTAAAAATTACAACTCCAAAATGGACTAGCATCCATCTTTCATGGACATAGATAAAAATCCCTGTTCTACGATTGTTGGGGGAGAAATACCAATACAATAAAAGAAGGTACCCAAGCTGTTTGGGGAGGGAGGGACGAGCTGTTACTCAGGTGCCCTCTTTGAGGTCAAAAAGACCCCTTCCCCAGTGGGGAAGTCGTCTGCCAGCGGCTCACTGTGGCTCACAGCCGTCAAGCAGGCTGCTGAGCCAAGTTCTAGGCTCAGAGACAGAACAATTCCTGGTTCCAAAAGCTGCTTCCTTGCTTCAACTCAGGACCTCTCTGAAAATCAACCCCTAAACCACCCATGTGCAGATCTGCACTTCAGAAGTCTGTTTTGTGGAAAACTTATTTGTTCCAAAGCTGCAGGCCTTGCCCAGGAGTGCCACATGATGAACACCTTCCAGAGATTCCTATGCACAACTCGAGAGGCACCAGCCGAGGTAACTTACCCTTGCCTTTTCACTCAGTCAGGCACACTGGAATGCACAAAAGTGAGATTAATACTACACAAACCTGCCAACAAGCTTGTGAATGTGCTCTCAGTAACACCTGACAAGAAGAGATTAAGTATTAGGAGAATGTCTGAGCCTGGAACTGCCCACATCGGTCTTACAGGCCTAATTTGACATGAATGTGAAGCCACATGATAGGCCAAAGCTGCAGCCAGTAACCACATGAGTCTCGTCTCCAGCACAGACTCACTTTCCTAGAGCTCAAAGTGCAGGTAGAAAATGCTAGCTACTGCATGCAGAAAAATGCTTCCTCACATACAAGATGCTATCCTAACTCCCTGCTGGCGACAGGGAGCACACAGCCATCCAAAATGCTTCCTCACATACAGGATGCTACCCTGACTCCCTCCTGGCGACAGGGAGCATACAGCCATCCAAAATGTCTTGCGTCACATTAACCCAACTTCTGTATGGACTTAAAAGTGGACAGCTTAGCATTTCAGAACAAAGATGTCTGGAAGAGAAGAACAGACAGACACTGGAAGTAACAGCATAGAAAAAGAAATCTTGGCCACACTACATAAATATCAATTTGACGACAAAAGTTTAGAGAATAACTTGGCAAGAATCCAGCAGGTCCTGTGCTGTGAGATGGACCAAATTCAGACTAGAGAAGAACAATAAATTCAAAGTATTACTATCCCTTCCAATGTGGGGTAAGGATCTTTTTGATAACATCCAAGCCAGCTTTGACTTGCCAACGGCTCAGACACTGCGGCTGACTTGCGACCTGTTGTCACGCATTCACATCACTTGTGAGTTATACCAAAGCTGCCCGGCGTCTACACTGCCTGGGGGAGGGCCTCGAGAAGGCAGCTCCTTCTCAGGGGACACTTCTGCACACTAAGAGGTGACACGCACAACCCTAAATCACAGGCAAACACAAAACCTAATCCGTCCCCTCTTACCCAACCAAGGGGGAAAAACACAAAGGGGTCATGTTACTTGCTGATTTTAAGTCAGAGAATAGTAGATTTTCCCAATGTCTACTGGAATAACTCCAAAAATGCTGAGAGAAATAGCAAACAGATCCCTCCCACGGGAGCAGACTGGTACTCCTGTGTGCTAATGTAAGACTAATTCTGTAAATGGATTGGTTTTGTGCCTTCCTGTTGGAAATTTAATCTGTCTTCTCTTGTTGAAGAGAAGAAAGGGTAATTACTGAGAACCAAATCAGTAAAAAGTGAAGAAATTTGACTTGGGGTTTTTGTTCTCCATGGACATCTCCAGGGTAAACTCCAAGAACGAGTGTTCTCCACGGCGTTGCAAGAACTAAAAAAGCACCACTGGCTCAAGTCCGAGATTCAGAATAACATCTCTGACTGAAAGGAGACTGTTCTCTAAGCGTATCTCTAACTGCAGAGATAAACTTGTAAAGACAGTACAAAGCTGCGAAGAGACAGCGCAGATCTCACTCAGAAGGGGTAAGTTCCAGTTTCACCTGCCTCTTCCATGAGAGGAAAACACTGGTTGGCTGGGAGAAATCTCAAACATTCTCCAAATAGCTAGACATCCAATTACAACCTTCAGCTTATGTCAATTATGTATTCCTTCAATTCATTTAAATTCATTTTTATTTACTTGAAAAGCAAAGCAAGAGAGGAGGAAAGCTCCACCTGCTCATTCACCCCCCACATGCCATGACAGCCAGCACTGGGCCAGGCGCTCCATGCTGCCTTTCAGATGGCTGGCAGAACCCCAAACACTCAAGCCATCACCTGCAGCCTCCCGGCACCTGCTTTAGTAGGAAGCTGGATCAGAAATGGAACTGGGACTTGAATTCAGGACTCAAGCTCTGTCAGAGGATGCAAACACCCACTCATCAATCTTCATACTCAGAAAATCAGAACATCTGAATTGCCTCTGAACAATGGCAGTAGGATATTTGTTTCCTTCTTTCTATTTTTACTGTTTTCTTCTTTGTTATTCTCTGTGAATTTCCTAAGTATTTCTACACTAAGCACAGGATATTTTCACAGTCACAGAAAATAAAGTAACTTACATTCAAAACACGATGTGAATTCAGAGCCACACCAGTGCTGGGCATGACAGGTACTCTGGGTAAATATGTCAGAAACAGCACCCACATAGGGACATGAGCCCTGGCCACGTGAAAGAAAGTAACAGAGGACTGCAAAAAGGCAGTGCAGCCCCACTTCCAAAGTCCAGCAGTATGCCAGCTATTGAGAACTTGAGAACAATTTCTCCAAAGAAACAATGCTAAGAGAATGGTTAAGTTCCCAAGCAGTCTACAAAGTACCAACAAACCTTGTAACATTTAACCTTCTCCCTGTGCCTGGCTATGACAGAGAGCAAAACACATTCACTAAGCATATGTGTAAATATGTGCTGACTGCACATGTGGGTGCTGGAGCTGAACTGTATAAACTAACCAGTTCTGCGCCTTGCACACAGATGTACAATAAATATCTATGCCATTTTTTTAAAGCAAAACATGTTTTCCAACTCAGACCTTCTCATTTACCACCTACTGTATAACTTCCCTGAGGACTCTGACAGGGAGGCTGGTGGGTGCTGGCAATGTGGCACAGTATGTTAAGCAGCTCCCTACCACAACTGTATCCCATATCAGAGTGCTGGTGCAAGAACACTGCTCCACTTCATTTTTTAAAGATTTTATTTTTATTTGAAAGGCAGATTTACAGAAAGAGGTCAGAGAGAGAGAGAGAGAGAGAAAGAGAGAGAGAAAGAACACTTCCATCTACTGGTTCACTGCCTAAATAGCCACAACAGCCAGAGTGGAACCAATCCGAAATCAGGAGCCTAAAGTTTCTTCTAGCTCTCCCACATGGGCCGAAGGGCACTTGGGCCACCTTCTACTGTTTGCCCAAGCCATAAGCAGGGAGCTGGGTTGCAAGTGGAGCAGCCAGGACATGAACCAGCACCCATATGGGATGCCAGTGTCACAGAAAAAGGCTTAGCTTATTAGACCATGCTACTACACTTTTAATCCAACTCCCTGCTAACATGTCTGGGAATGCAATGGAAAATGGCCCAAGCACTATGTGGGAGACCTAGATGGGGTTCCAGAATCCTCACTTTAAGCTTGGATCAATCCCAGCCATTGAGGCCATTTGGAGAGTGAACCAGGAAATGAGATCTCTTTCCTCTTTTGCCTGCCTCTCAAATCTTGAAAAGTCGGGGTGCAGGGAGGAGGCAGGGGAAGGTGCAAAGATGGTGGAGAAGGTAAATCTGAAGGATTTGGGCAGGAATACTGGGGGAATGCCATGAGCTCGGGTGTGCAGTGAAGGAAACTGCTGTGAAGTGAAAGAGCCTGGACTTCTGCTTTCAAAGTCCCTTTCAATCTAAACTGGAGTCAGAATTTTAGGACAAAACAATGAGGGCAAACAATGGGAAGGGGAACCTTCTTCACTGGAAGCTTCAGCTCCCAGATGGGTGGCCATGTGGGAGTGAATTTGTTTGGTCAAGGGTCTCAGATACTGCCAGCAACATTCCCACCCACCATCAGGATCAGCTACATGATTTGCAGGGTTCAGTGTGAAACCATTTGGAGCCCCTGCTTCCAAAATGGCTAAGGATATCAAGATGGGAATGGGGTTCAGATGCAGCAATTAAGATGCTGCTTCAGACAACCACACACCATACCCCAGGGCATGGGTTCAAGTCTTTGCTTCCCATTTCACCCTTCCTGCTAATGCACACCTGGGGAGGCAGCAGTGATGATGTAAGCACCCAGGTCCCTGCCACCTGCATGGCAGACCGGAATAGAGTTCTGGGATGCTGGCTTTGGCTAAATCCAGCCCTGACTGTTGCAGGCTTTCAGGGAGTGAACCAGCAGATGCAAAACCAATCACTATCTCTCCCAAACCACTTGTCCTCCTTTGGCTCTTCCTTCCTCCATCTGCTCCTCCCAAACATTTGGGGTAATGATCAACGGATGGAAGGTCTTTGACCTTCAAATAAAAAAATAATTAAAAAGCAAGCATCAAGACAACAAGGCAGTAACCCAGCGCAGGACTCACTAGGGCACCGTGGACCCTCTGCCCTCACTGTTCTCTGCCTACAATGCCCCACCCCAGATCTCTGCATGCTACTCCTTCACACCTCCTTTCGGTCCCCCATGAAATATGATCTTCCCAGAAGGGCTTTCTCACACAGCACTGCTGAAAATCACAGTACTGTCCACAATACAGGCACACTCTCTCCCTCTGACCTGCCTTTATTTTTCCCAAGAACATCCACTGTCTAGCTCCCCAATGCCCAGGATCTAAGATGTACAACGGCACAGGTCGTCTGCCTGTGTTCAACTTGTCCAGCTGAGAATGGCACCTGGTACTGTGAGGCTCCTGACTGAGCATTTTGTGGAAGGAAGGAAAGGAGCCCCAATCTGCTTCGGGCAGCAGAGGCTTCCAATGAAGTCATGATCTAAGCTACAGCTGTTCTGGTAGACCCAGAGCCCATTTCAAAGTGACTCCAAGAAGAGACCTAACTCATGATTAACAGGAGAAAAATGAAGAGCACTGACAACAAGGATTTTTCAGTTGGAGGAAAGGTGGGAATATGGGCTGGAGGGACAGGGAAGAGTTAACATACAAGATGAAATTCAAGCTGAGCCTTAAAATGGAGGCAAAGAACAGCAGTGAGCATTCTAGGTGGTCAAGACACAAGTCCTATTTGACTCAGTTGGCTGTCATGTTCTATAGGAACTTGACATGAATTGTTCACAGAAGCTTCCTTATTTGCTCCTAACTTAAAAACAGAAGACAGTTAAGCCACTGAATTGATCCTGCCATCAGCACAGACACAGGCTCTGACAAGCTACACCGTGACAGTGACTGATACACACTGGCTTGCAGTATGAAAACTGGCATACTGGAAAACTCCAATGTTAAAGAGGGTTCTGAATGCACACAAGGGTTTTGACGACCCCAGGTCCTCTTCATAAAGCTGCTGCTACAAGGCAGCCATTCTGCCTGTTGCTTTCATTCAACAGCCTCAGCGAGGCCCTAACGCCCAGCAGCAAGAGTCTTTACCTCCATGACTCCCAACGCATGGAGGAGGGAAGCTAGCAGTTTGTCAGTGTAAGTTTCTGCAGAGAGGAAATGAAACGCCACAAAAGAAGGTTTTGGTCAGACAAACTGCACACACAGACCACAGAAATGATTACAATGGAACTGAAAACTTCCTGCCACAGCACCGTTGTCTGACACCAGCATAAACAACCCTGCCACACCTGAGGTTGCTTAAAAATCCAGCACATACGGCTGTGGACACAACACAATTGTCAATAATGATATCCAACAACAACATTACTGGTTTATACATTTACCATGATTTTAGAGTATATGCCCACTTAGAAAAATGCTGACTGGGATTGGTGCTATGTAATAGCAGGTTAAGGCATCAGGGCTGCTCCACTTCCAGTCAAGCTCCCTAATGACCTGAGACAAGCAGGAGATGGCACAGGCTTGGGTCTCTGCCACCCACACAGGAGACCTGGATGAAGTTGCTGGCGCCTGGCCTGGCCCTGGCCTTTGCACTATCTGGGAAGTGAACCAACAGAAGAACTCTCTCTCGTTCACTCTAATACTTTCAAAATAAATAATTTTTTAAGGAAACTGCTGACTAAAGCAGTGTATGGTATTATGTTGGCAGCAGCCTTACACATTTTGCATTTGCTGTGTCTCTGGACTGAATCAGGAGCCTCACCAAGTCACTGACAGATTCCATCTAAGTTCAGGGCACACTATGACATCTGCACAAGGACACTTGCTAACATACATTCTCAGAACCCACCCCTGTCGTCATGTGATGCACACTGGCACGGTCAAACAGAAAACACACTTCCCAGAGTTCGCACTGCTTCACCCCTAATGTGGACTTGCGTCTGGCTCTGCTTCTGTGCCACATCTTAACACCCCCCTTTTTTTTAGAAAGTTTATTTATACTTACTGGAAAGTCAGATATACAGATATACATAAAGGAGGAGAGACAGAGAGGAAGATCTTTCGTCCGATGATTCACTCCCCAAGTGGATGCAATGGCTGGAGCTGCACCGATTTGAAATCAGGAACTAGGAGCCTCTTCCGGGGCCAGGATCCCAAGGCTTTGGGCCGTCCTCAACTGCTTTCCCAGGCCACAAGCAGGGAGCTGGATGGGAAGCAGGGCCAGCACCATATGGGATCCTAGCATGAGCAAGGCAAGGACTTTAGCCATCTAGCCCCTTTTTAACTTAGTTTCACTGTATCTGTAAAGCATGGGTTCACTTCTGAAAAGCACGCCACAGACAGGCAGGAGCAAGGGGCTGCCTCCAGGAGGCGCAGGGACCCAAGCAGGTGAGCCAGCCCCTGCTGCCGCCCTGAGTGTGTATATTAGCAGCATGCTGGACCAGAAGCAGAGCCAGACTTCTAACCAGGCACTCTAATACGGGCTTTGACAAGCGCCATGGCTCTCTTCTCTCTTTGGAAACCACCCTCTTCTCACTGAACACGACTTGGATGAGGCTGACTCATATCTTCAGGGGTGAGCACTGAATACAAGTCTGGCTAATTTCAACCAGGGACTACTGGAATCTCGGGATATGAACCAGTGTGGATCAACAGGAATTTAGAAACATGGCTTTTGTGGTGAAGATCAGAAAACATGCTCTTACATCTGAGTTGCTAAGAGAAAGAATGTAAAACTAGGTGGCCAGTAGTCACTATGTTCTCCAAAGGGGACAGCCTGCCTGCAAACGAAGCCAGCAAAAGAAGAACAGGGATAAGAGATTTCTACTCACACCATGTAAGCACCCAGAACAAGCACTACCACCTATTATGTTCAGCTGTATGAATGAAGATGCAAGTTTGGGTTTTTAGGTGGTTTTAGTTCGGCACTCATTGTTTGCTACTTGGAGCCCTGATACACCTCAATAAAATAGGGGGCTGTCACTGTGGCACAGTTGACTGAGCCACTGCCAGTTGAACCAACATTCCATATAGGCAACTGTTTGGAGTCTTGACTCTTCCACTTTTGATCCAGCCCCCTGCTAATGTGCCTGGAAATGCAGGGGAGAAGTCCCCAGTACTTGGCCCCTTACACTCTTGTGAAAGACGTGGCAGAAGCTACTGACTTCAGACTGGCCTCTGCAGCCATCTGAGGAGTGAACCAGTGCATGGAAGATTCTCCAACTCCGCCTTTCAAATAAATAAATCTTAAAAACAAAAAAACGGGACCACACTAGTGGAGAGTACCACCCTGCTAAAGGAAGAAATGCAAGTGCAGGGGCCTGTATGGTGGCACAGCGGACTAATCCTCTTCCCCTATGGGGGCCTGCATCTCACAAGAAAGCTAGTTCGTGGGCCCGGCGGCGTGGTCTAGCGGCTAAAGTCCTCGCCTTGAAAGCCCCGGGATCCCATATGGGCGCCGATTCTAATCCCGGCAGCTCCACTTCCCATCCAGCTCCCTGCTTGTGGCCTGGGAAAGCAGTTGAGGACGGCCCAATGCATTGGGACACTGCACCCGCGTGGGAGACCTGGAAGAGGTTCCAGGTTCCTGGCATCGGATCGGCGCGCATCGGCCCGTTGCGGCTCACTTGGGGAGTGAATCATCGGACGGAAGATCTTCCTCTCTGTCTCTCCTCCTCTGTGTATATCTGGCTGTAATAAAATGAATAAATCTTTAAAAAAAAAAAAAAAAAAAAGAAAGCTAGTTCGTATCTCGACTTTACCACCTCTGCTTCAGCTCCATGGCAGTGGCCTGGCGAGCAGTGGAGGATGGCCTAGATCCTTGGGCCCCTGCACCCAAGCAGGAGACCTGGAGGAAGTTTCTGATTCGCGGCCTCAGACAGGTCTAACTCTAGCTGCGGTAGCCATCTGGGGAGTGGGCCACTAGATGAACGCTCTTTCTCCCACCCCCCACCTCAACTCTTCAAGTAAACTTTTAAAAAAGAAGAAAAAAGGAAGGGGTTGGGGAGGGTTGGACACACCTGTCATCCTACCCGGACTTCCAATATCTCCAAGAAGCCTGAGGTTATGAAGCAAGAGAACGAGGAAGCAAAGGAGAACAGGAACCTAACGCCTCTGACATGCTGACCAGGCTGCGTCACTCCTTTCCCTAGGTCAACAGTGGACTGAAAAGACCTCAAGTGTCAATCTAGGTACTCCCAGTCATTCCCTAAAAAGCGATGACTTGCATGTGCTAGTAAAAGTTGCCTAAGAGGCTCAGGAGCAGAGAATTCCAAGTTTTCATTTCCACTGTGCCTGTCCATCACAGGTTCTGGCCTCAACCCAAGAGGAAGGCAGCCAAAAGCAATGCTGATCACCTACCCAACAGAAGACAGCCAGACTCTAGACTGCCAATCCACTTCAGTGACATTCTGTCAGAGGAGACTGCACCAAAAATGCAATGAGCCCCGTGGATAACCACTGTGTGCCAAGGGTTACAGAAGAGCAGGGAAGGGACATGAGTGGCACCAGGTGTTTTTTTCATTTTTATACCAAGAAGTTGAGCCTCTGTCATAGTTTCTGGAGATTCCCAAACGGAACTAAATCTTCCTTTTCACAAGTTGTCAACTCGCACATCAAGTAAAGATTCTTGGGAAGGCACAAGGCAAAGATCACAAACTGGTAAGCCAAGGCAGAGCTAGTCAGCAGAGAGGTTTCTGCTTGACCTGCAGTGTTATCTGTTACGAACAACTTTAAAAGGGAAGAATTTGGGGAGCAGACTGTTGTGTCAACAGCCCCTTCCTTCTTCATGCCTCCTTATATCCAACCACTTGGCTAAGTCCCCTCCGACTCAGGCTGCCCACACGACTTGCTTTAGCCAACACAATAATAAATACAGCCGAGGGAGACTTTGAAAGTACTTGCACACGGGCGCTCGCCCTCTTATTGCTCTCATAACTCTCAGAAGGTCCACGTGGGTCCAGCTGTTAGACAATGAGAGACTCATAACACAGATACACACACACGGCCAACAACTAACAACCCTAGGCAGCAGAGCTGCTCAGGAGCCCAGCAGTTAATCTCAGGCACGTGAATGAGCCCACCCATGCCACACTGCAAAATGGCAAGCTGAATACATGCCGCTTTAAGCAACAGTTTTATCATGCAGTAAACATGATAGGGTAAAAATATATGTTCTTGTTGTTCTTATAAAAAATCTAGGAATGGGCATTGTGGCACAGGGGACTAAGCTGCCACTTGCGAGCCCCACATCAGGTATCTGAGTGTTGGTTCAGTCCTGGCCACTCTGTATCCAATCCAGCTTCCTACTAATGTATTCCAGGAGGCAGCAGGTCACAGCCCAAGTACTCAGACTCCCGCAGCCTCGTGGGAGACTTGGATGGAGTTTTGGGTTCCTGGCTTCATCCTGGCCTAGCCCTAGCTCTTCTAGGCATTTTGGGAGTGAACCAGTGGATGAAAGCTCTCTCATTCTCATTTGCTCTACCTCTGAGTGGATGAAAATATTTGAAAATATTTTAAAAATGTACCTAAAGACCTCAACACACTGGGATCACATGTCTACATGGTAGTAGTTTGTCACTATCACCACACTGATGACAGGAGCAAGTTCAGCCGCCATATGTCATCTCAGCTGTCTTTATTTACAACAGAAGTAAAATACCATATTCCACTAACTCAGGTTACTGTCCTAAGCAAGTACATAATCACAACCGATTTGGAAACCTGCATGCCAGCATCTACCAAGGTAGATACATGCTGTAACCCCACAGCTCCATTCTTAGGTGACCATCCTAGAGAAAATTCACACATGTTCCAAAGGATGACCAAAATGCCACAGCAGCCATTCCCGACAACTGCCAATGGACCATTAGCACACTAGCCATCTAGAACATCCGCCAGCACTACTACTGATGAATAAAGAAAATGTGCCATCAACAGGGGATTCAGTCTCAACCACAACACGTTGCATAAGAACCTGACACAAGAGTTTCTGGCCTGGTTCCATCTACACACGGTTCAAACACAGACCAGCCTCACTAGAGGGCAGGGTAAGGGTTACCCTGGGGTAGAAGAGAACAGAGATTGGGAGGAAGGGAGTTGTCCAGACAGCCCAGCAATGCCTGCCTTCAGATCTGTGTGCTGTGTAAACAGATCTATTTACCACTCGTCAGAATCCGTTTAGTTGTGCATTTATGATTCATATACTTTTCAAAGATAATATAAAAAAGAAAACTTTTAAGTTGGAAAACAAGATAGTCATAATTCCCAGAATGTTCCTACGCTACCCAACCTTTAATACTAACGTGACAGAATGAATGACTGCCCCGTGAAGCAAAGCTTTACAAAGCAGTGGCCAGAATCTGGAAAAAGTGCAAAACAAAGCACTCCAGGAGTTAGAAGACCAGGTGTGCTACACCTCACCCACAGCAGGTGCACGGCCCACCTGAGCCCGGAGGCTTACAGAATCCGGCCCTTTTCTATAAGTATTACTTCTCGGACTGAAGATTCTGTGTGGGTTTCCTGTCTTTTAAGAAATTCAGTTACTTTCCTAATGTTCATCAACCAAGCGAGCTGGAAAGAGGCAGTACTGATGGCCTCTGGGAATACTGCAGAAGATAATGGCTCTACACTCTCAGGACAGCACCAAGGAGACAGTAAGTAACCACATAATGAAATTATTGCTTTATTTATGGTAGTGTTACCAATTACTGTAAGGTGACTGTGTGTGTGTGTGTGTGTGTGTGTTGAATGGAATCTTGCCAGTATACAACATAACTTTTTAAAATTATTACTAATGTTTATTTTCTTCTAACTGAAAAAGCAGATAGAGAAACTTTGTCCATATAACAGTTCACCCCACGCCAGTGCCCCCAACTGCCAGAGCTGAATCAGGCAGAATTCCACCTGGGTCTCCCAGAGGGGTGGCAGGGACTCAAGCACTTGGGCCATCATCCACTGCCTCCCAAGACGCACTAGCTGAAAGTCAGATCAGACATGAAGTGGTGGGGATGCAAACTGACACTCCAATATGGATGCTACCAAATGTGAGCATTTCAAGTGCTGGTTTTACCTGCCACCCTGCGAGATAGTGTTAAAAATGAAAGGTGTCTGGGGCCAGCACCGAGGTACCCTGCATCAAGCCTGCGACTGTGGTGCCAGCTCCAGCTGCTCCAGCTGCTCCAGCGCAAGTGCCTGGGAAAGCAGCAGAGGATGGCTCAAGTCAATGGGTCTCTACAACCATGTGGGAGACCCAGAAGAAGCTTCAGGCTCCTGGCTTCCAACTGGCCCAGCCCCAGCCATTGTGGTCATTTGGGAAGTCAATCACTGGGTAGAAGATATCTCTCTCCTCTTCTTTGTAAATCTGGATTTCAAATAGATCTTTTTTTGAAAAATAAAGATGTGTCCAGCATAGTAGTCTAGTGGCTACAGTCTTCACCTTACATGTGCTGGGATTCTACATGGGCCCTGCTTCCCATCCATCTCCCTGCTTGTGGCCTGGGAAAGCAGTTGAGGACTTTCCAATAAAAATAACTAAATCTTTTTTTTTTAAGATTTAGTTATTTTTATTGAAAGGCGAATATACAGAGAGGAGGAGAGACAGAGAGGAAGATTTTCCATCCGATGGTTCACTCCCCAAGTGACTGCAATGGCTGGAGCTGAGCCAATCCGGAGCCAGGAGCCAGGAGCTCTTCTGGGTCTCCCACACAGGTGCAGGGTCCCAAGGCTTTGGGTCATCCTCGACTGCTTTCCCAGGCTACAAGCAGGAAGATGGATGAGAAGCGGAGTCACTGGGATTAGAACCAGCGACCATATGGAATCCCGGTGTGTGCAAGGCAAGGACCTTAACCACTATGCTATCACACCGGGCCCAAAATAACAATCTTAACAATAAATAAAGGTGCTTGGGGCCAGCGCTGTGGCACAGTAGGCAAACCTACCACGTGCAGTGCCCATATCCCATTTGTGTCCCGGTTGCTCCCAGCTCCTTGCTGATGGTCTACGAAAGCAGAAGACAGCTCAACTGCCTGAGCCCATACAGCCATGTGGGAGACACAGAAGCAGCTCTTGCTTCCTGGCTTTGGACTGGCCCAACTTCAGCTGCTATGACCATTTGCAGCAAACCAGAGGATGAAAGCTCTGTCTGTAACCCTCTCTGTAGCTCTGCCTTTCAAATAAATACATCTTACAAATCAAAACAAACCCCCCACCACCCCACCACCCTTGGAGGTGCATCCTGCCACTTTGAGGAGCGCCTAGCAGCCCTGACCTGGTGCTTCCGAGGAGGGAAAGAAACCAGACACAGCCTGCAGACAGATGGGCTTCTCCCCACTGCCCAGGCAACCACTGCTGATGCGCTGCTGGGACAGGGCCCTTATCTGCAGGACACTCGGCTTGCTTCTCCACTCTTTTTGGAGTAAGGCCTTTTCCTCAGAAGGCTCTCGGAGCACAAGGTTCACACTTGGTTCCTGGCAGGCACCAGTTCCCAAGACCCCTTCACTGGCCGTGGACTCAGCAGGTGTGGGGAAGGCCCAGCACCTGTACTTGCCCAAGGCCTCAGGTGATTCTGACAGCAAGGCTAGTTTCACCTGGGGAAACTCCGATGTGAATTCAATCCCTACTGTTTACCAACTGAGACTACAAATTCGTTTGCAAAAGAACAGTAAATAACTATCTCACAGGATAACTTATGTTAGAATTTAAGCTGAACCCTGAACCAGACACTTGGGAAAATTCAAAAAGTGGCAATTAAATGTCACTTGAGTAAAACCAGGCATTGCAGAAAAAGAATGGCATCACTCCTTGGAACAACTTCCATTTGTTGGATTATTCCCAACTGGAAACTGTAGAGGTTGGGGATGGCCTTGTGGCACAGCAAGTTAAGCCACTACCTTCAGTGCTGGCATCCCAGTTCAAGCCCCAACTGCTCCACCTCTAATGCAGCGCCCTGCGTTAAGCACCTGGGAAAGCAGCCTAGGATGGCCCCTATAGGGGAAACCTGTTGGAGTTTTAGGATCCTGACTTCAGCCTAGCTTGGCCCCCGCATTCCCACCCCCTGGAGACCGAAGCAGCAGACTGAAGCTCTCTCCTCTTCCTCACTCTGCCTTTCAAATCCTTAAAAATAAAAAACAAAACCAGGTAGGGACCGTCTCCCTTTAGACCTAACTTCAAGCAACAAAACCACTGTCCCAACTCTTGTGGGGAAGGACAGGCCATTTCACAGCATCCCCACCTCCCAACTTCGGGGGACTATTTTATTGAAATGACAATTCTCAGAATCCCTCCTGATTCTTCCAGGGAATCGCTGCTCTCACAAAATTCAAATTTCGAACCCTCAGCCTTGCCCGCAGTACCTCTAAGAGTCTTTTTTTTTTTTCTTTAATTTTTCTTAATGTGTGCACAGCTAGAACTGAACAGTACCAACAGAAGTTAAAATCCCTGCTTATCCACTCCTTGCAGCCTCCCCTCTAACTTAGTTCCTGCTGCCTAGGGACGGGTATGTTTCGTGAGAGCATCCCTGTCACCCCTCTATGTCCAGCAGCATCCGCGGGCACGGACATACCCACACACCCCTGCCGAAGACTCCCCCACCCACACTCCCAAAATGCCTGAACCTGTGCCGACCCTAGAGGACCGCTGCAATGTGTGTGTGTGCGCGCGGCTACTCCTTTTTGTCCGACGAGCAGACTGTGAACTCGTTAGAGAAAAGTGATTTTTCAACGCATCGAGGGGTTCAGACGGAGAGGCAGAGGGGGCAAGCCCGGGCTGGGCCCTCGACAGGTGGCGACGCCACTCACCAGGTCGCGGATGAGCTGGTCCACCAGGGGCTCGCTGCCCCCAGCGCCTTCACGGACCGGCGGGGAGCGGGAGCGGCTCGCGGCGTCCGACCTCTCGGCCCGGGACGCCCGCGCCCCCGGAGGCCTCCCGGCGCCCTCAAGGAGACCCTGGGCCAACGCCAGGTACCCCGAGGCCTGCTCGCCGCGCCCGGGGGTCACCTCGGGCCGCCGGGGCCGCCGCTCCGCAGCCTCCGGCCGTCGCCGCTTCCTCAGGGCCTGGGCCTGAGCCAGCTCCTCCTGCCAGCGCCGGCGGAACTCTTCCAGGCCGTGGTCGGCCATGGTCGCAGCTCCTTGGGCCTTCGTGTCTGCCACGGGACAGTCCCTCCGCGGGAAGTGTCCGGCCGTGGCCGGAAGCCGCGCGGCCGTTGCTTTTGAGTTCCGGAGCGGTGGCCACGCCCCCCCCGGCGCGGCGTTCGTGCGCTCGTGGCTTCGCGGCGTGCGGTTCTCTTTCCCGGGCCGAGGGGCGGGCTGCGGACTCGCGTTCGGCTTCTGCGTATTTGTACCTGCGGCTTTGGTCAAGCTTCGAGGCTGTGCCAAGCACCGCCCTTCCTAAATAAAACAAATTTACAACTGCGACGTGGTCAGACACTGAGAATTCGGCGCCTGTGGGAAGGATAGGGAGGTGGGCGGCATGAGAGAGAAATTAAGCAGGAGGAGGTGATGAGAGATTAAGTGAAGAGCTAGGTGAGGGGAGGATCTCGGGAGAACTCCTGAGGAAACTACAAGCCCAAGGCCGTGACACGGGAAGCAGAGTGGCGAGGCATGAGGACAATTCCATCGTCAAGGGGCTTTGCCGTGCCCTGCGGTCCGTCTGGGACGCCCCTCCCCACCTTGGGCCAGTGACACCCACACATCTTTCAGGTCTGGCTGGACTCAACACTCAGAGGGCATCAACTCTTGACTGCCGTTTGGCCCTCATCACATGTGGAAATGTGTGGGTTTTGAGCCGCACCTCCATGCTGCAGGCCAACTGGCTGCTAACGCACACTAAGGGAGGCCACAGGCCACGACTCAAGTACTCGGATCCCTGCTACCCAGATGGGAGCCCCAGGTTGAGTTCTTGACACCCGGCTCTGGCCTAGCCCAGACATGTAGGGAGTGAAGTAACAGACAGGTTCTGGGATGTCTCTCCGTGTTTTTCTTTCAAATAAACCAAAAATGGGCCCGGTGTGATAGCGTGGTGGTTAAAGTCCTTGCCTTGAACGCGCCTGGATCCCATATGGGCGCCGGTTCTAATCCAGGCAGCTCTGCTTCCCCTCCTGCTCCCTGCTTGTGGCCTGGGAAACCTTGGGACCCTATACCTGCATGGAAGACCCGGAGAAGACTGCTGGGCTCATGGCTTCAGATCTGCTCAGCTCTGGCCATTGTGACCACTTGGGGAGGGAACCAGCGAGTGGAAGATCTTTGTCTCTCCTTCTCTGTGTAGTTCCAATAGAAAGAAATCAATCTTTTTTTTTTTTTTTTTTAAAGAAGTATTTCTTGTCCCAAGCATTTTGGATAAGGGATGCTCAACCTGGACTCTGCTCCACCTGACTGTTGGATTCCAGCCCACATCTTCCAAGGAATCAATATCTTGCTCTTGAATAATTAGCAACAAATTCTATCTTTCAAAGAATAACGATTTTTATTAGAGTGTGAATTGCTGTCAGTAGCTTTTAAACCTGAACCACAGCTTCATGTTTTTGTTTTGTTTTTTTAATTTCCTCAGAGGCCAAGCAAGAGCTAGCTCCTTTTGCTGGTTCCCTCCTCAAATAACTACAATTGCCAGAGCTGGGAAAAGGCCAAAACCAAGAGCCAGGAACCCAATTGAGGTCTCCCTTATGGAAAGCAGGATCCCATTTGCTTGAGCCATCCCTGCTGCTTCCTAAGTTCTGCATTAGATGGAAGCTGGAGGATCTGGCACAATGGCTCTATAGACTAATCCTTCCCTAAACAGGAGCTGGGATCCCATATGGGCGCTGGTTCATGTCCCAGCAGCTCCTCTTCAAATCGCAGAGCCCTGGGAAAGCAGAGGAAGATGGCCCAGAGCCTAGAGTCCCTGCACCCGTGTGGGTGACCCAGAGGAGGCTCTGGCTCAATTGGTTCGCCTCTAACTGTTACAGACACTCGCAGTGTGAACCAGAGGATGGAAGATCTTTCTGTCTCTCCTCTCTGTAAGTCTGCCTTTCCAATAAAAAATAAATCTTTAAAAAGAAGAAGAAGAAGAAGAAAATGGAAACTGGAGTTAGGAGCCCATGGCAGGTAAAAGACGCAGGCACGCTGGTCTGGGACAAGGGCATGTGAGCTGCTAAGCTGAATGCCAGCTCCCAGTAGCTCATGCTTGAACAATTCACAACTAGAGTCAAACTCCCTTCATCTTACATTGATGCATCCTCGGCTTGGGAGCAGAGTCGCAGCTCATTTGGAATCACTAACGTGTGAAGAACACCAGGAGATTAATATGCAGGCAATTCGAGAATGGGCGATGATTTCCAAGGCCGTTGTTTAGAAACACGAACAAAAACGTGAGGCTGTACAAGTGACCATTCTAAAGATCAACACGATGCTGCTACGTTGACGGCCATGGGCACGTATGCTCTGTGACTTTGCATTTCTCCCTATAAACAAAATACAAAAATTTCTATCAGGGAAACAGCAACAATGACAACTTTGGGCCTGATTTAAAAAAAAAAAAAAAACCTTTCTGGAGCTAGAAACAATTTGCTTGTTCTTGAGAACTCTCCCATCAATAATTCTGCTTTTTAAAAATGCTACACAGACGGGATCTCATGTCAGCTGCCACTTAGAGACTTAGTCATTCACAAGGAGGAGGTTCCATATGGACCTCGGTGCCTTCACCCTTCTCCCTCCTCGGCCCCCTTCTGCCTCCTCCCGTTTCAGCTCCCCAACCTGGCTCTGAATTCCCTCTCCCTGAAGGTGTCACCTCCCCCAGACAAGGAGCACTCTCTGTCCTTAAATCCCCTTTTATTTCCCTTGAGAATTCAGCTCCAGCCGATGCTCCCCAGGCACTTCCTGCTCAATGGCTTTGGCCTTGAGCGAGGGCAATCCCCCACCAGCACATAGCTCTGGGGTGGAAAGGGCCCATTTCCTTGCTGGCTTCCAGAGGTAAAGCACTAACAGACCAGCAGTGCCATTCAGAGGCCAGGCTGCTCCACTTCCCATGCAGCTCCCTGCGGAAGGCAGCGCAGCATGCCCAAGTGCGTGGGTCCCTGACACCCACACACCAAACCCAGCTCTGGTTCCTAGTTTCCTGCAGGTAATGGCTCCAGCGAGGGGCTCCCTGCCTCTTCGGCGGGAGACGCGGATTGAGTTCTGGCTCTCAACTTCAGTCTCAGCTCATTCCTGGCCAGCAACTAGCTGGGAGATTTCTATTTCTTTTTCTTGAATAAATAAAAAGAACCTTACTTCTACAATCTTTCATGTACAGGTTTTGGTGTTTTCTCTTACGTATATGCTTAGGGGTGGAGTTGCTGGGTTAAAGGACATTGTTACTCAAAGAACAATCATGTGTTTCTCTAAGCAACTATACCACTTGATGTCCCTCATCATTAACAGTGTATGAGGCCTCTGGGGTGTGTGTGTGTGTGTGTGTGTGTGTGTGTGTTTTAAGATTTATTTTATTTTTATTTGAAAGGCAGAATTACATAGAGGACAGACAGAGAAAGAGATCTCCCACCCACCAGCTCACTCCCCAAATGGCCACAATAATCAGAACTGACCTGATTCAAAGGCAGGAGCCTGGAGCTTCTTTGGGGCATCCATGTGGGTGCAGGGGTCCAAGCACTTGGGCCGTCTTGTCCCAGAACATAAGCAGAGAGCTGTATCAGTCATGGAGCAGCTGGAACACAAACTAGTGTCCCTAGGTGACTATGACACTGCTGCAGGTGGGAGCTTAGCCTGCTATACTACAGCACTGTAAACCCCTTCACCACCCCAACCCCATGCGTATTTCACATCTTCCCCTTCAAAACCTTCCGGAAGGGCATGATGCGGTAGCCTAGTAGCTAAAGTCCTTGCCTTGCATGCACCAGAATCCCATATGGACGCCAGTTCTAATCCCGGCAGCTCCACTTCCCATCCAGCTTCCTGCTTGTGGCCTAGGAAAGCAATAGAGGATGGCCCAAAGCCTTGGGACCCTGCACCCACGTGGGAGACCCAGAGGAGGCTCCTGGCTTCTGATTGGTTCTGCTCCGGCTATTGCAGGCGTTTGGGGAGTGAATCAACAGACGCAAGATCTTCCCTTCTGTCTCTGCCTGTCCAATAAAAACAAATAAATCTTAAAAAACAAAACAAAACAACAAAAAACCAACCTTCTGTAAGCCGGAGAAGCTAAGTGCTTTTCCACCTCAGGGCCTTTGCGCATAGTTCCCCCTTCCTAAAATGCTTTGTTCATTACCCCTCAAGGAGACTCTCAGTTCAGATGTAACCTCCTGGCCACTCCAGCAAAGAACCCGTGGCACACAACATTCACTGTCAGTGAAGCAGACACTTCCCTCAATGGGAAAATGGCTTTACTTATTATTTACTTGTTTTGCACGTCTCCTCCATTAGAATACAGGCCCTGTGAGTTGGGGGCAAGGAACCATGTCTATCTTATTCTTTCTCATATTCTCCTTCCCTGACACTACCTGATGCCTAGGATGTTGTTGGTTGAACAGATTTGCATACCCAACTCATGCAGATATTGAAACATCACAGATTTTACACAACACTCCCCTTGCTGATGATCCTAAGCTAATGATGCCAAAGGGAACCGAGGCTTTACTAACTGGTGTTTGGGAGGGGACATTGGTTTCTTAGGTCTCGGGGAGCATGCCTTTGGGAGGCAGTTCTCAGGTCAGCGCTGGTTCTAGGGACCTCTCTGTACTTTTTGGATCACTATGTGCGCCTTGCTCTGCATGCTGTTCCCCATCCACCACCCCCTTCTCAGGGCGATTGAGTCAGTCAAGCTTGGACTGTGAACCCCCACCTCTGTAAGCCAAATAAGATTTCTTCCTTTCTAAAGAGGCCTTCTCCAGCCTTTATCATAGGGATGAAACCTAGCTAATACAGATGTGATCAATTCATCTGTGTTGGTTACAAGTAGAATCAATGAATCAATGAATGATGGGGCTCATGGAGAGCAGGTGTTTCTGATGAGCATTTGTGTTCCTGACGAGGCTGTCAATAATACTGCTATGCACAATTTCTCTCTCTCTCTCTCTCTCTCTCTCTCTCTCTCTCTCTCTCTCTTTCTCTCTCTCTCTCACATAGACACCCTGGGTAAATAAGCAGAAGAATCGACTCCTTTATAAAGAAGCCAGGGCTATCATTTGCAAGTCTAGTGAATTTCACGCCAAGGCTCATGCCAGAGATGGAGTTGTTTGGTCAACTCCGCTTTGCAATCTGCTAAAGAGATGAGTTTCCTCTCCTCTCCGTTCCAATAGAAAAATCACTCCAAGCACTTTGGTGCACTGAGCACTTTGGAATTCTAATTACAGGTGACACATGAATGGGAAGAAAAATAGGAAATCAAACATTTGAGCCAATAAGCTGGGATTTATACCAGCACTTAATAGCCACAAAGTACCTTCAGCCACTAAGAATACCCTCCGAGCACTTTGCAAAGACATCATGGGGCCATTGTGAGGATGAAGTCAGGAGCATCTATCAGGCACCTGCATTCTTTAAAGATGTGTCAGCTCTGTGGCACTTAATGTCTCGGGTTTAACTGATGAACTAATTTGCATACAGTTTCTCCAAGGTGAGTGTTGCATAAAATCTTCTGAGAGGGGCAGGAGCTAAGATGAAGCTTGGGGGCTTAGTGCAATAGCTTAGTGCTAAATCCTCACCTTGCATGCGCCAGGATCCCATGTGGTGAAAGCCGAGCAGGCGTACACGTCCTGGTCAACTACTCCCTCAGAGTTCTGGGATCTCCTGGTTTGTGTTCTTCCCCTCAACACATCAAGGGAAGAGACAAGGCTGACATACAAACACAGGCAATCTTCACTTTCAAAAACCATGTCATCAACCTGCGGGCGCTGAAATGGATGGGAAATGCATCCAAACTCCTAAGATGCACGCAGCTTTCTTAGTCCCCTCTGTCAACTGCCCCAGTGTGCGGTTTCTACCCCGCAACTCGCAAGGGTAAGGGCTAAATCACCACTTTGAACTTCATGAGAACTCTTCCAGGCTATTTTAAGGAATGACATGACCACGACTAATTTATGGAATGGCTTCACATGTCTTTCAAACCCAAATAGGCAAGATTAAACCACATGGCATTGCTTTATTTTACAAAGGCTTTACTTTACTTAGCATTGTTCTCACAGTCTGCCGTGTGCATACACCTCTTCTTACGCATGCGCCCCCTTCCTGATGGACATCTGTGTAGCTTTCAGATCTGTAATTTTAAATGATGCAACAGTGAACATTTTCAGCATTGCTAGGAGAGTTTACCTAATGTAGGATACGTGATCATTTCTTCTTATTTGCCCTTGAGAGCCTGATTTTGCGTTGATTGCTTTGCGCTCAGCCTCAAGGAATAAACCATAGCTTTACTAAGATAGTACAAGAACAATTTTTCTGTTAACATCAAGAAAGGCCACACACTCTGCTATTACTTTACAAAAGCAGATAAGAGATGAAACATAAATGCACACAGGTGAGTTCCAACAAAACTTTATTTATAAAAATAATGAATTCATCCAAAATGTAGTAAATACTCAGAAAGATGGTCGGTCAACATCATTAGCCGTTTATCATGCAGCAGCATATTTAAACCACAAGGTATATTTAAACCTATGAGAACAACTGAAATAAAACACAAAACCAACATAGAGTAGGGGGGTTAAGGTTCAGGCTAAAGTTCCTGTGTAGGACACCAGAGTGTCTAGGTTTTATTTCTACTGATTGACTTCAGCTTCCCAGGATAACCAACCCCTGGACCTTGCTAGCACTTGGAGGAGTGAACCAACAGATGGAAGAACTCTCTTTCCTTTTTTTTTTTTTTAATTTTATTATTTTTTCTCCATTAATTACAATGTATTACGTGACACAGTTCATAGGTACTGGGATTCTCCCCCCTTCACCCCAAACCCTCCCCCCCCGGTGGATTCTTCCATCCTGTTGCATAGCCACAGCTCAAGTTGTTCTGGGATTCCCTCATTGCAAGCATACACCATACATAGAGTCCAGCGTCCCACTGACCAAATTCAACGACCTCTTAGGGAGGCCCTCTCAGGTCCGAGGGCAGAGCCAGCAGAGCATCACCTCGATCAATTAGAAGCTCCAACATATCATCAGCCACAATCCAGGTACGATGAGACTGGTGCAGAGTCCACTGATTGACATAGTCCATCTTAGAGTTTCCCCTTGTCCAGTTTTCCGCTGCAAACATATAGCTGAGGTGGTTGATTGATCTACTCCATCTTCCATCTTTTCTTGGTTAATGTTTTGATTCCTCCATTTTGTTCAGGGGAATCCCCAAAGAATCTCTGAGGTGTTCCCAGTCCAGGCTCCTACATGCACTACTAGTAAGCACAGTGCCCGCCACAGTCCATCACCCCGATCAGCTGGTGGTTGCAACTGCTGGGTTGGTTCTATTCTCAGCCCCGACCTCCACTGGAACCAATGAGTACTGCAGCCCATCCTGGTTCTGGCCATCACACACTCATGCTTCACTTAAACCAATGGGAGGTGTGCTGGTTGGGTGCTGCATTCCTGACCGGCACAGGCAGCCTTGCCTTGGCATTTTGTATTGTATACCTTTTTTTTTTTTTAAAAATCGCAACTGAACCTGGCCAGACCCCCGCACAGCTCCAGCGCACAGACTTGCCAGTGGATAAGAACTCTCTCTTTCTTCCCTGCTCTCTCCTTCCCTCCCATCATCACTCCCTCTAAAACAATTCCTTTAATATACTTATTTATTTGAAACCCACAGTGATAAAGAGAAAAGGGGAGACAGACGTTTCATCCACTGCTTCTCTCTTCAAACGGACACATGGCCAGGGTTGGATTAGGACAAATCCAGAAACCAGGAGCCTCTTTTGGGTCCCCCATGCTGGTGGCAGGGGCCCAAGTATTTTGGGGTCATCTGCTGCTGCTTTTCCAGGCACATTAGCAGGGAGCTGTAATGAAAGTAGAGAGAAGCCTGGATTTGAACTGATGCCCATATGGGATGTTGGCACCACCGGCAATTGTAAACCCACCATGCCAGCATATCGGCCCCTAAAATAACTTTCTTTTTTTAAAGTGATAATACCTAATGCTGTAGCTGAGGCAGAGAAACTGAATCACTCATATATTGGTGGGAGTGTACAATGGCACAGCCACTTGAGGAAAGAATTTGGCAGTTTCTTAGAAAACAAAACATGCAACTACCATATGACCCAAAAATTATGTTACTGGGCTTTTCTCCCAGAAAATGAAAACTTATGTTCATGAGAAAAAACCAGTATGCAAGTGTTCATAGCAGTTTTGTTTCCCATAGTAAAAAAAATTGGAAACAATGCAGATATTCTTGAGTGACTCAATAGTTCAACTGTGGTACATCTATCTCCCAGAAATCAGTACCTTTCTCATAGCAATGGACTTCTGACTCTGTATAGACGAAAAAGTTTAATTGAACATTCACACACATTTTTACAATAAGTATAACTGACATTGGGTAGATCTGAATGAGATCAGTGAACTGATTCGAGTCAAAATCCTGGTTGTAACATTATATTATAGTTTGGTAAAATATTGTCACTGGGGGAAACTGGTAAAATGTAGAAGGATTTTTTTTGTTACATTATTTTTGAAGTTTTATGTAATTTTACAATTACCTCAACACAAATTGCATCCAAAACAAAACAGATGGAAGATAGAAGTCAGTTTGCAGGCTCTGTAGCTTGTCAATCTCTGGTCCAAAGCCATCATGGCAAAGCAGGTAGAGACCTTCAATTACCTGAAAACAGTTGTCCCTTCTGGTAACAGAATTCACATATACATCAGGGAAGCACCTTGATGCTAAGCCAAAAGACTACATTTCCCAGAATCCTGTGTAAGTAGGTATAGCTGTATGATATAGTTTTAACCAATAAGATGTCAAGAGAACATGTTAACTTCTGGAGTTGTAGAAGTATGATGGGCATTCAAGCAGCCATCTTGAATCATGAGACAGCATGGAAGTTACCTAGGGAACAAATCTGAAGGAGCCTGTGACCCTAACATCTGAACAGCTGTAACACCAGGCCCACAGCATCTTTCTTGGGCTTCTTCTACATGAAAGGAAATTAAACTTTCATTTGGTTTAAACCACTGTGGTCTGGGAGAATTTTGGTTATTTTTTTTAATTCCTTTTTTTTTTTACAGTATTTTATTTGAAAGGTAAAGAGATGAATAAACGGAGAGAGAGAGAGAGAGATCTTTCATCCACTGGTTCACTCCCCAGATGTTCACAATAGCTAGGATTGGGCCAAAATTAAGCTGGAAGCCAAGAACTCCAACTAAGTTTCCCACAATCATGGAAGAAACCCAGACACCTGAGCCCCCACCGGCTGCCTCCTAAAGTGCACATCGGCAAGAAGCCAGAAGTAGAAGCGGAGCCAGGACTTGACCTCAGCACTCAGATGCGGCAAGTGAGTGTCCCAAGCGCCATCCCATTGCCAAGCTAATCCCCCATCCTCTTTCTGCATCCTAATTCTGACTGATACACCTGGTATATTGGTTTTCCTAGAACAGTGTGACAAATCCCCACAGGCTGGATAGCTTGACACCACAGAATCCATTCTCTCACTGTCCTGGGGAAGTCTAGGATCTGCACCGAGGTGTATGCAGGGCCACCTTCCTTCAAGGGCTCGGGGTTCAATGTGTCCAGTGAAGGCACATTTTTGGAAGGGGTGTTTTTCAACTCTGAACTCAGGGCAGTTCCATTACCTATTGCCAGTCTTTGGTTGGGAGGTAAGCACATGGCTGACTTGCAGCTAGAGACAAAGCAAAATCGAGTCTAGTGATTGCTTATTTAAACTAAGCACAGTTATCAACAAAGTGATTCTTGCCTGAGCAGAGGACTACACTTGTCCATTTTCACAGCAGGGACTCCATAATCAGGGAATTAGGTCTTATTCAGGTGAGGCTTACCCTTGCCGCTGTGATGTGAGAATCCATGAGACATAAACTGGGACAGGATTCTCTTGGCTCCCCTGCTGTGGACATTCATCTTGACCCACAACAGCAAGGTCAAGGTACCCAGGGAACATTAAGAGGTCCCTGGAGATGAACTTGTCCCATCCTTGCAGGTTGGGATGGTTAAGTAAGCTAAATGTGAGCAATGCAGGCTGCCATGCTCCAGCTTGGCGGAAGGGGCTTTCCTGGGATAACTGTGATGTAATTGAATAGGGAACTCCCTAAAATCCGAATCCCCTGTGTTCCCAGTAGGTGTGGGTCAGTCTCCCTGCTCTGTTTCTGAAGTGGGTGCTTAATAATCCCCAGATAGCAACAAAGGGTATAACTGATATTTTATCTGGAGTGTCAAGCACTTCGCTAAACCCTGGACGTCCATTCTCTCTTTCAATCCTCACAATGCGAAGGGTGAAGTGCGAGAATGATCTTTTCCATTTCACAGATGGGAAAGTGGAGGCTCAGCGAGGTTTCAAAAAAGGTACCCAGGTACTGTACAGAGGGAACAGGATCCAAATTCAGGTCTCTCTGGTGCAGGGTGTCAAAACCACTCCAACTCTGACTTTGATTCAAGAACTCTGTTGTTCTTGAAGCTGCTTCTTGGCATCAGATCCAGCCCTGGCACTAATGCATGGCTCCAGGAAACACAGCTGCTTGGAGGAGGTAACAGCTGTTCCCCCATTTACCACTCCACCAAGCCACTCGAGCTCAAAACACCGTAAGGGAAAGCGCATTGCGTCTCAAACACCAGAGTGGGTCATCCTTGTTTGAATTAAAGAAAAGACATATGCCCGAGCCCTTCCTGCTCTAAATGCATGAGGAGTATCTCTAGGGGAGGCAGGGGAAGGAATTAGGGGCCAAAAACGTTTTCCTATATATGTTACTGATCATAACCCATTCTACACACAGTGCATCAGGTTAAGCTGCTATTTGTGATAGGGTATCTCACGTTGGAGCTCTGGTTCCAGCCCCGGCTGCTCCACTTCCCTGCTAACGGGCCTGGAAAGCAGCGGAGGATGGCCTGAGTGCCTGGACTCCTGCCTCCCACATGGGAGACCCAGATGAGGTTTCTGACTCCTGGCTTTGCTCTGGCCCAGACCTGGCTGTTGTAACCACTGGGGAGATAGCAGACGGAGATCTCTCTGTCTCTCTGGCAGTCCGCTTGTCAAATAAATAAATCTTACTTTTTTAGTCACAGTCTAAAGTACTGACTTCAACATATGAATTTGGGAAAGGGCCAACATTAGCCTCTCACAGCAGCCCCCTTCTTCTTCCTAGTCTCCAGCGATGACATAATGCACAAACTCTGGGGACAGACAGCTCGATACGTATGGCCCTAGATAACTGTGACTCTAGACAAGCGACTTACATGCTCTGCCTTAATTTGTTCACTCATCATACTGGATGAATAACAGTACCTGCCTCCCAGCGTTACTAACCACCCATGCGTCAACATGTCTCAAGCAGTGACAACACTGCCAGACACAGAGAAAGCAGTGGACAAACGCCTACTAAACAGCAACCTCAAAAACCTCATCTTGACTACAGGTTTAAAGAAGTACTAAGGTGCTCTCCCAGATAATTTGGTTTCTTGGGGGCAAATCATCCATTGACAATAGGAGAACCACATATATATTTGACGGTGTAGGTCCCCCAACATTCTTCAAACTCTATCACTTGGTGACTGCCACAGGATCCCTTATAAAAATATTAATGATAGTCAGCATGTATGAAATGCCCAGGCTATGCTAGGCACCTGCTAAGGGGTTTACTGTGAGAATGTTGGTGCCATTATTATTCACACTTCGTAGTTAAGGAAATGGAAGTTCCAAGAGCCGCAGCTCAAGGCCAAGTTCACCAGTGAGAAAGCAGTGGGATAGGAGAGGAGAACTCTGGTGCCAGCAGATGAGGGACTCTCGGGTTCAGGATGTTGGGGAGAGGGAGGGCCTTTCTTATCCCCCACTTTTCCATCACCCCCTCCTCTTCTCCTACTGAATGCTGTGTCCTCATAGCCAAGCCTGCACTCTCACTGCTGTAGCAAACATCCAAGCTGCTGGGACCCGACCCAGCACCACCTTGGGAGCCCAGCGTTTCGAGGGGCAGGCATCCAAACAGGGTAATAATCGTCCCATTAAAATTAATGTCCATGAAGTGAGCCGTTAAAAGCGTGCAGATTAAAAAGGGGGTGGGGATGGTTCGATTAAAATCCAAAGGGCTTTTTAAATAGACACTGTATCTTCATTCTTGGAACGCTACACCCAGGCAACGGATCAGGTCCCCTCTGCAAAGACAAGGAGGGATTAAGGAGGTGAGTCCCAGGAGAACAGGGAAGAGGGCCTGGCCAAAAAGCAAAGAGAAGCAAGGTTTATCCAAGGCCCGCTGCATGCCAGGTGCTTGGCATACATTTCTCCATTTAATCTCCGCCCCAATCCTGGGAGGGAGGTATTATTATTCCCAGATTACAGGGGGCAGTATAAAACCATGGTTAACAGCTCAGTGCCGACTGCACACTGCCCTTGCTTGGTAGAGATGGGCTCTGCATTTTACTATGGGAGCTTGGACGTCAGGCCTCACCTAATGTTGTGTCTCCATTTCAGCACTAGGATTGTTAGGCAGGCAAGAGCCCACCTGCCCAGCAACTGAAATAGAAGATGCTCAGCGAGTGCTGGACTGTTCCAAGGGTGGGATGGCCAGGGCTGGGGGACAGCACAGGCCACCATGATCACACAATCCCTCTGGGACCTGCCCTCTCTGACTGGGATCTGGCCTGGAAGATGTACCCCTCTTTCTGACTCATCCAGACCAAAACCAAACTCATAATCCTAAGAAAGCTTTTCCAAGGGAACCCAAGGAAGGATTCACCAGACCTTGGCACTACCCTGTTGGTGGCAGGGAGAGGAGCGGAAACTTTGTTAGTTTCCAGGTCCTTCCAGTTGCCCCAGCCCCTTCAGGCTCCTTTAACAGCCTGCATCTTTGTGTTTTAAGACTGGGGATGTCTCATTCGCCAAAAAAAAAATCTCTGAGCGACATCTCTATATTTTGTAGTCCGGAGGGGCACAGGCATGGGAATGAGCAGGGCTGGAGTCTCCACTCCAGAATCCCTGTCGCGGATTCTTGCGGGTCTCCACCACACACATCTGTCCTAGCAACTCAAACCCTGGCAGGGGAAAGACAATCACAAAGAAAGTAGACAAAACTAAGTTCCAACCAGAGTCCCTTGTGAGGGTCTTTGTGGGTGCCAGCGTGGGGAGCCCACCTGAAGCCTAGCCAGTTCCCACCCTCCTCTACCCAGGGCTCCAGCGGCGCTCTGGGAGCACCGGCTGGGAAGCCAAAAAGGGCTTGGAGGCGTTCGTGGAGGCGTGTTCGTACCCAAAACCTTACAGGTGCCAAAGCAGACCTGAACTGAAGCACGTTGCGCTGCACCTGGACTTTCCGCGGGATCTCGAATCCAACCCACTTCCCAGAAACCAAACAGCAGCCTGGGGATATTTTTGAACGATGCTGCCGATTTCTTCTATCAGCTTCATCCAAATCGGCAAACTAGCCTGCCTCTTTCGCCAAATCCGAACTGGAGCTAAAAAATCAGGAAAGGGGAGGAGGGGACGGAGAAAACCTTGCCCTCGCACTTGTCGTCTCAGCGGGGTTGGGAGGATGTCCCTCAGGGACCCCTCAAACCCCGAGATCTCCACCGCGGGGCGTCTGCTCGCGTCCCAGCGCCGCGCGCCCCACCTTTCCCTAACCGCGCGCCCCCTTGCTGCCGGCGCCGCTAGGGTTAAAAGTTACCTCTCGGTTTCTTCTGCCTGCAGCCCCCCCCCCCCGGGGGCCGGATGATGTAACCCCCCTCTCCGCGCCCTCCCCGCCCCCATCCACCATGTGACACTTTAATTAATAATAGCGCCGTCAGCACAACAAACGCACAACACAAGGAGAAACTTGTGTCCAGGAGAGGCCCCCGGCGGCTGGAGCGCAGCGGCGGCGGCTGCGGCGGGCGCAGAGGCCGGAGGAAGAGGAGGCGAGGGGCGGCCCGAGCGCGGGGAGGGAGCGAAGCGAGCGATCATGTGCCCGTGCCCCCTACACCGCGGCCGCGGCCCCCCGGCCGTGTGCGCCTGCAGCACGGGCCGCTTGGGGCTGCGCTCGGCCGCCGCGCAGCTCACGGCCGCCCGGCTCAAGGCGCTTGGCGACGAGCTGCACCAGCGCACCATGTGGCGGCGGCGCGCGCGGAGCCGGAGGGCGCCGGCGCCCGGCGCGCTCCCCTCATTCTGGCCCTGGCTGTGCGCGGCCGCGCAGGTGGCGGCGCTGGCGGCCTGGCTGCTCGGCAGGCGGAACCTGTAGAAACGCGAGGCTTCTTGGTGGGGCCGGAGCCGAGACCCAGCCGGAGCGAGCAACAGGTACGCGAGCGAGCGAGCGCCCGGGCGCGGCAGCTGGGCGCAGAGACGCCGAACGGGCCCGGGTGGCGGGAGAGTGGCAAGTTTGGGTTTCTTCGTGTCTCTTCCACTCCTTCCTCTGCTCCGCTTTCTTGCAGGGATCTGCGTTCCCATCTCCTCCTGAGGATCAGGTCCACTGCTGTGTACCCTCTGTCCCCGTCTCCTTGAGGGCATCTTGCCACTCCCTCCAGCGCGGTGGATTTGGGGGTGGGGGTGGGATCTCAGCCACCAAAATTGCCCCCAGCCCCACAAATACACACAAGATAGCAGTGTAAAGTGCCCTTGCCATGGGAACGAAGTCATTACCTAGCCAGAAATTAACCATTGCACTTTCAGGGCCGATCTGCCCCTTCCAAGTCGCCTGCCTGCCCCATCACTCGACTCGGCAATCCCCTGTCCCGAAAGACCCACGTCTCCGGTGGCGTATCCGCACCGCGCCCCTTCCTCTGCCTCCAGGGTTCTGGCTGTTCGCGTCTTTCTCCTTCAGGCCCGCACATTTAGCAGTTCTCTGTGGTGCCAACTTCGGACCTCTGCATCAAGCTGTCCCGTGTGGGAAGCTTGGCTTCGTCCCCAGACGGTGGTGGCTGTGAGGAGGAACTGTCCCAACCCTGGGCTGGGATTGGAGACTCTTAGGGAAACTCCAAGGGAAGCCTTCATCAGGAGCTGCCCTGAGTTCGTCGCTGGACCTGGGCATTGTTGATGGAGGGGCCGTTTTAAGTGCCTGCTGTGCTGGGTGCTACACAGGAGTGGAAAGGGGTAGTGAATACTGAGTACCAGTGTGTTTGGCATCGGTGGAGGAAAGGTAGGAGTCCTTGGGCAGGGAAGTTAATGGGCACTGGCTGTGTGTCTGGCACGGTACTGAGCACTTTGAGAGAGCTGAGATCGTCTCTCCAAGGTTCTGCAGCAAAAAGGATCGCGGCAGAGAGTGAGGGTGGAGAGGGTTAGGCAGACCACTCCCACACCCCACACCCCTCTAGGGAGTGGCCAAGGAAGGAGAGCAGGAGTTGAGATGAGAAAGAGGCTTGGGATGTCTGGGTCGCAGACGAGCCCCGTGGCGCGCAGACACCTTGGGCCCGAGTGTGTGCGCAGGCGGAAAGAGGCGGCAGCCGGAGCGTGGGGGGTGGCAGTGCTTGGGGAGCTGCGGGGGTGCACGGGGTGTGAGCCGGGAGCGCGGGTGACAGATGTCGCGTGGGTGCGCTTCGGGGCGCTCTCTGCCCTGCTCTCGGAGATGCCCTCTGCCAGTCCCAGACCAAGGGCTTCTCCAAGGGCATGGCTGGACGCTCTTCGGCCCCGGAAAATCTAGCCCTGGCAAGCTGAGCCAAACTTGGGAAGGAGCGCAGGGAGCAAAAGGGAGTCAAAGCTCAAAGCGTGGACTTTGGGAAAGGAAAAAAGAAAAAGATGGGAGGAAACGGGAAACTTATAAAGGGTGAAGTGAGAAGGAGGGAAAGTTAGGTCCAAGGGCCCTGGGAGAGGCCGGAGAGGTGGCGAGCCAGAGGGGAACGACTGAGAAGTCTGATGAGCACAGGGAAGGGCGCTGATCTTGGAGTGCTGGACAATTTGGGCACCAGGCGGTGCATGTGGAGGGCGCCCAGCGCTCCGCGGAGACATCGCTGGCTGAGTGCGCGCGTTCCGGCTCCCCACTGCTGGGAGGATCTGGAAAGCCTGGGTCCGCAAGGCCTGGGCATCCCGAGAGGGCAAGTCATCGCGTTGATGCCGCCCCCTCCTTTGCTTCTTCCTTAAGAGTTGCTTAGTTCTGCCTCGGGACTCAGAATGACCCCCTGCTGGCCCCTGGGCTCTAGGAGGGGGGCCCTCCTCCCTGGGTTGGGTCCCTCCGGGGAGTCAGCCACGCCCTCCAGAGTCCTGGCGCCCAGACCCTCCCACCCCCGCTGGCGCTTCCTGTTCTTGCTGGAGTGAAGGATCCTGTCTGCGGCCACATCCCGCAGCTCCTGTTTTAGGTTTGTGGCTTATTTGGGGGAAAACCCATCTTGCCCTAGCCCTATTCAGTTAGATAGACGGGCAAGGTAATCCGTGAGCGAAAGTGTCTTGGCAGAGCTCTGTCCTAGAGAGAGGTTGCTTTCTGGGTTCTTCATTCCCAGGAGAGGTGGGAATGGCTACACCTTACCTTAGGTGTGGAGGGAGGCCGGTGCCAGTCGTGGAGGGCGGGGAGTCACCAATTTCCTGAGAAGAGTGGCTTAAGCTGCCTGCTGGGGTCATAGATAAAACAAACTGTGAGCCAGCGAGGCCTTTCGCAGAAGTCATGGTTAACAAGAAACCAATTAGAAAGAACCACCCAAGACTCAGTTTTCACGTATGTAAAATGGGAACAAGAATAGATCTTATGTGTAAGTCTTAAGACAGTTGATTGAAGACATACATGGGAATAGTGCCTGGAACAAAAGAAGTGAAAGTCCGGGTGTGCCCCTGAGATTACTATAGCTTGCTTAATTCCCTTTTTTCCCTACAAAGTAGTAAACAAGTTACCATCCTTCCATGGCTGGCAGCTGCACACCATGCCCCCCTGCCTGCTTGGGAAACCATAGTGTCAAGGTGATAGGGTGGTTAACAGTGTGCGCTTAGGGGTCTGGTGTAGCTGGATGCAAGGGTCGAGCCACTTGCTGGCGGAGTGACCCGGAGTAACAAGCATTGTCTTTCTGCTCTGCAAACTAGAGCCAACCTCCTCCAGGGTAGAGAGGCGGGGAGATAAGAGAGCATTCAAGCACTGGGTCATGCTTGGCCCACAGTGAAGTCAAAGGAAGATATTCTGCCTATAGCAAAGGGGAAACTGAGGCAGAGTGCATTCTCACCCCGCAGTTGGAACTGGAACTGCTGTCTTTGAGGATGGGCCCACCGTGGCACCTGCATCCTGGGGCGGCTGGCAGAGGTGGGGGTCACGGAGAGGAGTTGGGGAGACTTACCCAGTCACCGCTGTGAGAGTGAGAGCTAAGGAACAAAAGACGCTTTCTGGAGAGAGTGCTGGCTGGTGCCTGCAGTGTGGGAGAGGTGGGAGAATTTTGCCTTGGGAGAGGGTGGGGAGAGAGTGAATGAAGCTGGGGACTCTGAACGGGAGAGGGGGCCAGGACCAGGCAGAATTCTGCCCTGGGATTAGGGGAAAGGGGAGGGGGGCTCTGTAGGCCCCAGAGGTAGGGTGGTCAGCAGCAAGGAAGATAATGGGCCTGGCAGGAGCCTGCGTTAATGAATTAATGAGGGGTTGGCTGACCCGCCAGACATGCTAACTGTTCTTGGCAGGTACTCTGGGGATCAAGTGGTTAAACCTGGAGGCAGGCCTCCCTCCCAGCCCACCACACCTCTGCCAGGACGACCTGGGGAGGGGGCTCGGAAGCCCCAGCTTCTGCTTAGGCTGGGGAGGGCTGGGGCTGGGGGAGGCCAGCTACCAGGAGGCAACTCCACAGAAGGGGCCAGATGTGCAGCCCCCTGTAGGAGGTAGGGGGTCATTCGACACAACCCCAGATGTGGGCTGGGTGTGTTGGCCACTGCACAGCTTTTCAGACAGGTGGGCAGTGGAGAGGGAAGCTGGGAGGAGGGAAGGGCATGGTGGGTCAGGGGCCTCTGATTCCCCTCTGCCTGGTGGCACTGGCATTTGCAGGGTAAGATTTCACAGGTGCATCAGGCCACGCCATGGGGACATGGTACCCACACAGTAACTCTATGCTGAATAAACAAAATCAGTTGGAAACTACACAAGATACTATGGTTGCCCAAACCCCACTCCTTTGCCTTATTCAGCTTGTGAGTACTCAGTGCCTACTGTATGCAGGACACTGAGGATACAGGAAGGACTATGACTTGGAAACCTGCGGTCTTGGTAAATTAGCGACAGGAAACTCTGTTCTGATCATAATCGCTATGTAATGAATGACTCAAAACCTAGGGACTTAAAGCAGCTATTCCACAATGCTCCTACAATTCTGAGCTAGCTTCTGTGTTCTGTGGGTTAGTTTCCACATTCTGTGATTCCATGAGCTAGCTCCCGTATCCCATGAGTTAGTTCCTACATTCTATGAGTTCTCACCTACATTCTATCAGCTAGCTCCTATGGTGTCTGAACTAGTTCCTACATTGCATGAGCCAGTTTCTGGGCTAACGCTACAGTGGGTTAGTTTCTACATTGTGAGAGCTAGCTCCTACATTCTCTGAGCTGGATCTTACAGTCCATGAACTAGCTCCTGCGTTCCGGGAGCCAGGAATGTGACAGCGGCCTGAGCTTCCTCATAGCCTGGCAGCCTTGGAGTAGTTGGGTTCTGACATAGTGACTTGGAGCTCCAAGAGCAACTGACTGGGAGAACAAGCTGGAAGCAGCTGCTGGCCATACTTGACCCGAACAGTTCCCCAAGTCACCTTGGTTAGAAGTGAATTGCAAGGTGGCCCACATTTAGGGGAGCAGTGTGAGATTACACTCTCTGGGCAAGGTTCTAGAACAGCATTTAGAATTGGTGCTATTGTTGTGCCTATGAGGAACATATAGTCTTACCCAGAGATCATTTCAAAAGGTTATGTGGGCACCAGGGGAATGTAATAGAGAGTACCCTGGTGCATGGAGGGCTCCTCTCCCATGGGAGAGGGTTGCGGTGGCCCTAGGGGCCAGTGCACTTGAATGTGCAGATCTGGGAAGTCTTGGAGGATGGCTAGTCCAGAGTCCTGGAGGAAAGACTGCAGAGTGTGTGTAAGAGCCACAAGCAGTGCAGCCTGGTGCTGGAGTGGGCACAGGTAGACACAAACAAGCCCTGACCCCACACTTGATCGGAAGAAACCAACCTGGCTTTGACCTTGTCCCAACCTTTTCAAAGAAACAAACCAGCATGCCTCTTAACAAGACATGATCTCTGTATGGCTCATGGAGGCCCTCAGGCAGGGAACACACTGGCCACCCACTGGGTTTTCCTTACCTAAGAACTTTCTTCAAGGGAGGAAGAAGTGGGGGCTGGAAAGAGGACGGCTAACAGATAGCAAAACATACTATGAAGGAGGGATCCATCTGTTTTGTAGCAAGGTAGGAGATCACGGGTCTCCAACAGTCTGATGCATTTCAAAAGAACTAGAAGAGTTAACAACACAGAGAAATGGTCCATATTTGGGAAGAGAGAAATGGCAGTATCCTGATTTGATCATATACCTCACATACAGGTATTGAATGATTGTACTGTGCCCCACACATGGGTATTACGTGCCGACTTAAGAATGGCTAAGGGGGAAGCTGTTTGGTAGAGTGATTATGAAGATGGGTTGCCTGTATTCCATATTGCAGGGCCTGGGTTTGAGTCCCAGCCCCTCTGCTTCCAATTCCAGCTTCCTGCTCGTGTATACCCTTCGATGTAGAAGATGATGACTTGAGTACTTGGGTTGCTGCCACCCATATGGAAGAGCTGGAGTAAGTTCCTAGCTCATGGCTTTGGCCTGGTCCAGACCTGGCTATTGGGAATCTTTGGGATGTGACCCAGCAGAGAGATAGTCCTGCCTTTCAAATAAAGGAAAATAAATGAATAAATTACTTTTTTCTTGATTACAAAAAATATTACAAGTTCATTGGCAACTATTTAGAAAATGTTAATAAAAGAACGTTGTAGCAATGCCAGCATCCCCTATGGGTGCTGGTTGAAGTTCTGGTTACTCCATTTCCCATCCAGCAGCAGAATATGGTCCAAGTACTAGGGCTCTTGAGACACCCAGATGAAATTCTAGGTTTCTGGCTTCAGCCTAGTGCAGTCCTTCCCATTGTGGCCATTTGGGGAGTGAACCAGTGGATGGAAGATCTCTTTTTCTTCCTGCACCCTCCGCCTTCTCCCACCTCAGTAACTCTGCCTTTCAAATAAATGAATAAATCTTGGGCCCAGCACGACAGCTTAGTGGCTAAAGCCCTTGCCTTGCTTGTGCTGGGATCCCATATGGATGCTGATTCATGTCCCGGCTGCTCTACTTCCCATCTAGCTCCCTGCTTGTGGCCTGGGAAAGCAGTAGAGGATGGCCCAATGCCTTGGGACCCTGTACCCACATGGGAGACCCAGAAGAGGCTTCTGGCTCCTGGCTTCGGATCAGCTCAGCTCTGTCCATTGTGGCCACTTGGGGAGTGAACCAGCAGACAGAAGATCTTTTTCTTGCTGTATCTGCCTTCCCAGTAAAATAAACAAATCTTTTTAAAAAATAAATCTTTGAAAAAAGGAAACAAAAGAAAATAATCTCTTTTCCTTTTGAGAAAGGAGGTTCCGCTTGGAGCAGAGGACCAGGGAAGCAGATGTCACTGTCTCCCCTGGCCTCCTTGCTGTGTGGAGACCAGAGGGCTCCTCCTGAGCCTTCCCACTGGGACAGCTCTGGCCCTGGCTGGTGCAGTCACGAGGGACTCTAACTGAAGCTGATCACCCTTCTCAGGAGATGCTTCCCATCTTCAGCTGGATGAGAATTGTGGGACCCTGACTTTTCTGTGTCTTCCCTGTCCCCTTTACAGGGAACCCCGTCCCTTAGAAATGCCCACCCCCTCCCGAAAACTTTCAGATTCCTGAAGCAAATGTCTCCATGGCAAAGCTGCAGAAAAAAACTTGTTCTTCTTCAACTTTGTTGGACTCTCAGCCTCTGAGCAGGGAGGGGCTCCCTGTCACATGTGATCAAAAGAGAATGTTCTATTGTTTAAACAGCATCTCCTAAAAATGTGAAGGCTGCTTCCTAGAGGCACTGATTTTTTTTAAGAGACAACGTATTCTATTTCCAAGTCATGTTAGTGAGAAGATGTATATGTATGTCTAACTTTCTTAATAAAGATCTATATGTAAGTGTGGAAAGAAAATTATAATGGAGTGCTTTTATTGCACCATGCATTGTTAACGTTGTGGTATATTTCTTTTCATTTGAAAAAAAGAATGCATGGACAGGTTCTTTAGCAAATGGACTCACTCTAAATGTATTACCTACAGCCCGACTTGTGCAATATATCATGGTCATTTCTCTGTGCTTGGTGTCTGTGCGGCATACTTCCAAGAGGCTGCTTGCGTTGCAATTATTTGTATCAGTAACATTGCTCATCCACAACTGTTGCATAGTTAGATGATTTTGCACATCACAGATGTTTTCTTTCTGAATAATGATTTATTCCAGTGTGTGTATCGGGGGTGGGCAGGGCGCCTGCCCGCTGGATCAATCCCCAAATGTCCGCTATGACCCAGGCCTGGCTCTGGAGGAACCCAGAATCGGGCTCTTGGTGCACATCTGCATGGGTGATACGGACCCAAGTACTCAAGTCATGTCCAACTGCTTCCTTGGGTCAGCCCTGGCAGGAAGCTGGAATCGGGAGCCAGATCCAGGTGTAATCCAGGCATTTTGTGAAAGGGTACAGGTGTCCCAGGTGGCATTTGAAACTGCTAAATGCCCACCCCAGAGCACCATTTGCAAAGGCAGCTCAGACTTAAATATTTTCACTTGTTGCTACAGCATGGGTCTTAAGTCTCAAGTCAATAAGATTGAGCTGCTAGCAGCTGTTTTTCTTATTCACCCATATTGTATGTAAAATTAAGGCAGATCGGTAGAGGTGGCACCAATGTGGGGATTAGGCCAATGCTCAGAGAAAGTTTCCACCTGCCGTTTGTCAGGGTCAGCTCTCCTGATGTGCAGGTGACTGTGAGAACTGACCCTGCCTTGTCTGGAACTGGGTGGAAGCTATTAGTGTAATGGAAGGCATGCCCCTGACATTCAGAGGGTGAGTGGGTGTGCAAGTGTGTTTGGGTGGTATTCAGAGGAGTGAGGGTGAGTGTGTATGTGTTGTTCACAGGGGTGATGGTACGTGTGTGTGTTTGGGTAGTGTTCACAGGGGTGAGAATGAATGTGTGCATTTGTGTGTTTGGGAGGCATTCAAAGGGGTGAGGGTGTGCGTGTGTGTGTGTGGGGGGGTGGTATTCAGAGAGGTGAGTGTGTATGTGTGTGTGGGTTGTGTTCAGAGGGAAGAGGGTGGGCCCAGTGTGGCGGCCTAGCAGCTAAAGTCCTTGCCTTGAACGTGCCAGGATCTCATATGGTCGCCGGTTCTAATCCCAGTGGCTCCGCTTCTCATCCAGCTCCCTGCCTGTGGCCTGGGAAGGCAGTCGAAGCAGGCCCAAAGCTTTGGGACTCTGCACCCGCATAGGAGACCTGGAAGAAGTTCCTGGCTCCTGGCTCTGGACTGGCTCAGCTCCAGCCGTTGTGGTCACTTGGGGAGTGAATCATCGGACGGAAGATTTTCCTCTCTGTCTCTCTCTGTATATCTGACTTTCCAATAAAAATAAAATTAATCTTAAAAAAAAAAAGAGGGCAGTGGGTGTGTGCGTTTTTGGGTGGCGTTCAGAGTTGTGTGTGTGTGTAGGAGGGTGTGGTTCTTTTCTGGTGCAAAATTTAGTCGATGGGACGTTATTCTAAAATGTAGGTGGGATTTTCTGAGCATTTGGTTATAACAGTTGCTAAATTGCCTACCCGGAAATGCTATTCAGCCACTCTGCCAGGACTGGAGGAACTTCCAAATGGAGCTTCCTAACCTAGTTAGCACTAGTCTGGGTGCCACAGGATACAAAACAACACGCCTCTTTCTCTTCATTGCATCCCAGCTCTGGGGCATGGTGATGGATGGAGTGGGCGTTTATTACCTTCTGAATGAAATGATGTGGACAGCAATGAGTGGATGTGGGGGAGGCTTTGGGATTTTTGTGAGCCCCTATACGTCAGGTCAATCACATTGGCCTATCTCCTTAGTCCTTGAGAGAGAAATCTCAGTTTTTGTTTCAGCTCACAAAAGATTTATGGCCCCCAGAAGGCTCTAGAAACGTAAGTAGAGCTGGACAGGACTAGATACTGATTTTATTCACTTGACAAGAAGAGAGACAAGATCGTATCTCCTGGCTCATCCCCCTTAATATCCACAACAGCCAAAGCCAAAAACCTAGAATTCCACCCAGGTTCCCCATGTGGGTGGGCAGCAACCAAAGCCATCACCTGCTGCCTCCCAGGGTGCACTTTAGCAGGCAGCTGTAGTGGGGAGTGGAGCCAGGATTTGCATCCATGGATTTCAGCATGGGAGGTGCATAGTGATAGGTTAACCTGCTGCCATCCATGAAGGGGCTTCTGAGATCGTGCAGTTCAATGCCTTTACCTGGCACATGGGGACACAGGAGCTGAGCCATCGCCACTGAGGGTTGAGATGAGGCGGGCTGCACTGCCAGCTGATTTGTCCCTGTCTTTGAGACCTTGAGGGGTTGAAAGCAGGTAATCCCCAGCTGTATCTGATCTGAAGTGAACTTGGTTTACTGTGGAATCAGGCATGCCTATGTAGAAGCCTGGATTTCCAGTATTTTCTGAGAAACAGAAATATCTAGCAGCCTCCCCACATGGCAGCAAGGGGTGGGAGATGGGCTCTGGAACCTCTTTGGACAGGACGCAGCCACTCTAGGCAATTCCAGGTCTCCCCCAATCCGGGTATGCATTTTAACTCCTGATCCCTGATTTCCAGGACCATCCCACAAGGCCTCCCTTTGGGGGCATATGCCTACCCATGCACATATCCTATTTTTAATTAAAGGAGCTCATCCTGTGCATGTGGTTTTGCTATCTGCTTTTTCCTTAAATAAAAATAGGTGGTTGAGATCCACACTTCTTTTTCATGACTGTGTGGCGGGTCATGGTTTATTTGGTCGCTTCGCTAAAAAGGGACATTGACCCACTTGCCTGTTTTCTGTCAGTGCCCACAAAGCCTCTTTGCACTTTACCGTGTGTCTCTAATACTGGGGCATGGTGGCCTGCAGAGCAGGCACACACTGACATCCTTGTTTGGCAAACTATGCAAACAAAAAGTGCAAGTTCCTAGAGATCACATTGTCTGATCAATGAATGTGCCTAGAAGGAACTTCCAAAAGTTGATGGAAAATAGAGTTAAAAGATCAGTTGAAAGCTCAGCATGGTAGCCTAACAGCTAAAGTCCTCGCCTTGCATGCACCAGGATCCCATATGGGTACTGGTTCGTATCCAGGCTGCTCTACTTCCCTTCTAGCTTCCTACTTGTGGCCTGGGAAAGCAGTCAAGGACGACCCAAAACCTTGAGACCCTGCACCCATATGGGAGACCTGGAAGAAGGTCCTAGTTCCTGGCTTTGGATCAGCTCCGGCCATTGCCACTTAGGGAGTGAACCTGCAGACAGCAGATCTTTCTCTCTGTCTCTCCTCTTTGTAAATCTGACTTTCCAATATAAATAAATAAATATTTTTAAAAAATCTTAAAAGGAAAAAACGGACCAGAAGATATGAGTGTTTTTTCCTCCTTAAAAAAGAGTTGATTTTGGTGCAAAAAATTTCACGACCCATTGTGTAGCTTTGTTATAATACACAGGAGCTTTCTAGAAACTCCCCTCATGTTCTAGAACATGAAAAAATATGCTGGCATGACTCTCTTTATGGCCACAGTTTGCTTCAGAAAGGGTCTGTCCATCCCATTTGGTGTTGAGTCTGTGCAGAGCTGTTTATTTGTATGGCATTCAAGACCCACCAGCTGTAACTGGCAATGTGTTCTTGGGTCTCTCCCTCTTTTTTTTTTTTTTTTTTTTTTTAGGCTTTTATTTATTCTTATCGGAAAGGCAGATGTACAGAGAGGAGGAGACACAGAGAAGATCTTCTGTCCGCTGATTCACTCTCCAAGTGGTGCAATGGGCAGTGCTGAGCCAATCTAAAGCCAGGAGCCAGGAACCTCTTTTGGGTCTCCCATGCTGATGCAGGGTCCCAAAGCTCTGGGCCGTCCTTGATTGCCTTCCCAGGCCATAAGCAGGGAGTTGGAAGAGAAGCGGGGCCACTGGGACATGATCTCGTGCCCATTTGGTATCCTGCCCGGTGCGTGCAAAACAAGGACTTTAGCCACTAGGCTACCTCCCCGAGTCCCAAGTATCTTTCTTTGATTCAATAACTGTTCACTGAGGTGGGCATTTGGCCTCGTGGTTTTGATGCCCGCATCCTAATTGGGGTGCCTGAGCTCAGTGTTTGGTTCAGATTTCTGATCCCAGCTTCCAGCTAATGCGCACCTGTGAAGGGTTCCTGCCACACCCTCACGGGAGACCTGGGTGGAGCCATCAGCACCTGCCTTTGGATATGGCCTGCTCTGTACGTTTGGAGAGTGAAATCAACTGTTGGGAACTCTGTTGATCTGTCTCTCAAATTAATTTAAAAAAATCTTTTTAGATTAAAAATCACTTTTTACTTCTAGTATTAATAACTATCCCCTGCTAGCCAGGGGCTGGGCCAAGGGCACTGAACTTCTTCCAGAAGCTTCCAAATGGCTTTTTCTCACATACCAAAAAATGCCACCTGCTTTTGCAGGCCCCTTCGCGCAGCCCCCTCCGTGCCAGGCTCCCCAGCTGGTCAGTATGAGAGCCACAGATGGGGATTTAAGCAGTGCTCTGACACGAGCAATCTTCTTCCCTCTCAGAATCTGCCTGGAAAGCTTTTTCTCCCAGTCTTAGGCACTAGGCCTGCTGGCATGACCTTCATTCCTGGGTCAAAATTGAAGACTGGGGAGCTGGGAGGCTGCATCTTGAGTCACTAGCGACACATGGTGATAGCGAAGTGAGCACCTGTTGTGTGCGTCACTCTGCACATAGCATGTTTAGAGAAGGAATGCAGAAGGCATTTGGTGCAGCAGTTGACTCTGGAATTCCTTTATCTGAGTGCCTGGGTTTGAATCCCTGCTCTGCTGCTGGTTCCAGCTTCCTGTTGATGCACAGCCTGGGAGACAGCAGGGGATGGCTCAAGTCACTAGTTATGGAGAACTGTATGAGCATATGTACAAGATAAATGTGATAGAAATAAGCACATTAAGTAAACATTGCAGGTCCTCTTCTGCTGTACCCACAGATTCACTCTGCTGGAGGAGACAGGGTAATGTACTGAACAGAAAAGAACTCTTCCAAGAATAACAGTAATAGAGACTGTCCTATGTTTCCTCCCTACATGGAGACTTGGAGGCTTGCCTTGGTTCTGTCTCCCTTTTGCATCTAAGGACATTGAAGTCGCCAGAAAGGTGAAGTAACTGGCCCAAGGTCACACTGCTTTTGAGTGTCTGGATCAGGGTTTTCAGTTCATGTGTCTCTGCTCCAGTATCTGTGATCTGAACCAATTTGGGAAGTAATAAAGTGATCTCCTCCACTCTCTCCTATATCACTTGTTTGTATCGTTCACTTACATGGGAGGTCTTAGACCCACATCTGAGGAACATGTAAAATCCTATCTCTTCCATTATATTGCAACCATAAAGTTCACCCCATTGAAGGTGTACAAACTGGTGATCTTTAGTAGATTCACAGAACCAACTCTACAACATTCTTTCCTTTAGTAGGCACTCTGTTGGTTCCCATTCCACATAGCCACAGGCCTCTGTTATTTTATTCTCATTCTCTTTTTACTACCTAAAATCTTCTGGGCCTTTCCCATACATGCAATCACACCTCTTTGTCCTTTTGTATCTGGCTTCTTTAACTTAGTTAGCATCATGTCTTCAAGGGGCATCCCTGCTGAGCAAGTGTAAAAATACTTTTTCCTTTGATGGCTGAGTAACAGTCCATCCAGGCACCTGTGGACATTGGGTCATTTCCACTTGCTGGCTCTTATCCATCATACTGCATTCACATCCAAGTCTCTGTGGTGTCCTTAGGTATGTGCCATTTTTGCTACACTGCCTCATTTGTTCATCCTGGCTCCTTCCCTAGTAACTCTGATTCTCGACAACGCCTAATACCTGTTTGTCTGAGGAGACTTCTCTGACTCTTCCTGCCCCTGAAACTGTCTCTCCATGGGGACTGCTAGAGCCCTAGTTTGCCCAGATGCTTTTCAGTGTGTTTCTTCCCATCTCCCTCTGTTGGTCTCTGAGGCCAATAAAGGCAAGAAAATGACGTCATTGCAACTGGAGCACCTGGCGCAGTAGTTGGCATGTTTGGAATGGATGAATGAACCAATAGATGGTGAATGAATGAAGGAAGAGAGCAGAGGTAGTTATATGACTCTCCCTTGAAAATGTATGAGATGAACGTCTGCTTCTAATTTGGAGGGGCAAGAAGATAGTGTGGCTCCAAAGTATAATATTTGCATCTCAGAAGATACCTGTATAAACATTTCAATTTGGAAACAGAAGTGTGTGTGTGTGTGTGTGTGTGTGTGGGAAACAGAAGTGTGTGTGTGCGTGTGCACACACATGCAAATGTTAATTTTATCCTTCATTTTGAAAGGCAGAGAGACAGACAGACAGATCTTCTACTCCCTGGTTCACACTCCAAATGTCCACTACAGTCTGGGCTAGGCCAGGCTGAGGCCAGGAACTAGCAACTCAATCCAGATTTCCCATTTAGGCGGCAGGGATCTCTGCCTCCCAGGGATGCACATTAGCAGGAAGCTGGAATCAGTAGTGGAGCTGGGACTTAGCTCACGCACTCCAGTATGGGATGACAGTATCCCAAGCAGTGTCTCAATTGCCATGCTCATTGTCCTCCACAAATATCTATTTAGGGAAGGTTGCTCTAGGGACAGAGCTCTGGGGAGAGGGGATGCAGTAACACCAGTTTGGGGAGATCTTCCTTACAAAACTAGTGCTTGGCCTTAACTGCACTCCACCCCCTCGCCCCACCTTATCCTGACATCCTCGGCTGACTATGCAGAGGGCCAGTCTGTTTGGGCTACAGCAACATCACCCCACCAATGACCATAATGCAAATCTTTGTCTCTGCAGGTTGGTGAAATCCCTGTGTCCTTGGAGAAAGCTGGTTCCCGTTTTCCTGAGGGGGAGCCCAGAGCTTGAAAGGCCGCGGTTGGCACTTCGAGAAGGAAGTGGAGAATAAAGTCAGCGCCTGGAGCAATCACAGAAACACGGAATGGGACTGGGGAAGCCCTTCGGAATTCCAGCTGCAGGAACAGACACCCCAATGCTATTTACATATAGCTCTATATATAAGAAAGAGAAAATATGAATATTCCTTATCCATGCATGCCTTGTTGAGGACATGGTCCCCTCCCCTTCCTGCACCTTGCCTTGTGAACTCTGTAATGTCTGGGGCACTGGAAAAGCGATGCCTGCTGTGTACCTAGACCATTTGCAAAGACCAATGGGAATCAGCCTCAGCAGCGACCAGCTGTCTGGGGATAGATGTTGGTGGAGTAAGAGGTAAAGTTGCAAAAGGCAAGGTAGAAGAAGAACGTGAGGAGGACTCGGGCCGACTGGCAGGGGCAGGAGGGCATACTTTTGTTGCCTGACACATGCTGACCTCCCTCTCTCCCCGTCTAGGTAGGTGGCTAGCTCCTGCTGTCACATCAAGAGAAATGGGATTTTTCCCCCTACCCCTGTGGTGCTTCACCAATCTCGCTGGTGCTAAGTATGGTCTCGCTGGCGCGCAAAGCCCAGGGGATGAGACAGATTTCCATTTTGCTGTTCCAGGAGGAGTTGCAAAAATGCCACTTCAGAGTCTCTTCTTTTTCCCAGTGTGGGGGACAACGATCCAGGGTGGTACTGGAGTATACTCTGGTGGGTTGCAAGGTTGGGAGGGAGTGTTGTTGAGTGGCCCTGCTGACTGTAAGATACAAAGCTGATCTTGGGCACAATGTGGCCGCTGACTTTCCTGCCTCTCCTAACAGTATCCTGGGGGCTGGATTCATAGCCTCCCCAGACTCCAGGGAATTTTATGGTTTAGGTTATGACTGAGAGAGGCAAGAAATAGCTGTGGTCTGGTTGAGGGTGATTTATACAGCAAGGGACACTGGAGCAGGGGCAGGGGTCACTTACATGAAATGCACCAGCATCTCATTGACTGACAGGTCTGAATTTTTTCGTCCCCAGGATAAACTATTATTTTCAGAAATTTCTAGAAGGGCTAAAAAAAAATTGTGGGACCAAGACTCGGCTGCAGACTCTTCAGGGAGCAGTGGGGTTTAGTTTTTATTTCTTGGCTTTCACTTTAAAAAAATACAATACGAACAGGTGTTACACCACAGAATGCATTTTCATGACTGAGATGGAAAGTGACTTTCCCAGGCTGTATTCATTCACACAGGTCCAACACTTAGGACAGAGGCATCTGGTAGGTTGGGTATCACACACCGGCAACAGTATCAGCAGCTCTAAAGCTGCCTAGGGTTGAGTTGGGCAGTGCCCTGCACAGCCAGTGCTGAAGACCACAGCTCCTTCCCCATGCAGAGCCCTACAGGGCTGCTATAAGCTGGGGGCTGGGTTCTTTTTTTGTGTGTTTTCCTAAAAAGCCCTTGAATGAAAAGATGTACCCCAGAATGACTGAAAGTGAGGAAAGTACCCACCCCAGCTTTGCACTTAGCAGAGCCAACAAGAAAGCCTGTTTCTAGGGAATTTGTTTTTCTTCCTGGCTCCAGCCCGTTCCTTCTGTTGATGTTTACAGGGGACCAAGGACCAGGCAGGGGCTTCAGAGAGCAGCAGGCGACAGCCCTCATCACCTCTTCCCCCTGCTATGTTTAGTCACTTCCCTAGTCAGAATCAGCTCTGACTCATTCTATTCCTGGGTTGGGGGCTTTCCTTGCTGTTGTTTTACACAGTCACAGTTCCCTGCTGGTCACCTAGACACAGGGGAAGGGTGAAAGGATTTATTTTCCAATGCTGATTTGTCTCTTAGCATATGGCGCTTCCCCTGCAGGGTGTAAACTTCAAAGGCACGGGTTGACATTCTGATTTTGATAGCACTGGAACCACACTGCTGAGGACCCTGGGCACCCACTACCTTTCAGGGCGGAGCCTCACAGCCAAGTCCCTTGTATATATCCTCATGTCTTGTTAGAAGCCGTGTATTTACCAGATCCTGGCTTTTTCTTGCACATCATTCATTGGAGTGCACTTCTCGACTGCCCCGATTTTTGTCAAGGGGTTGTTTTTAATGTTTGTTTTTATATGAGATTTGACTTCTTGGTGGATATTTGTATTAGGAAATGGGGGCATGATGGATATATGTATATATCATCTCCACTGCCTCTTGTTGCATTACTTGGATTGCATGAGATAGTGGGGGGTGTTATTTTTTTCTTAAAAAAAAAAGAAAAAAGAAACCACATTTCTACCCTGTGCAAAGTGCTGGCACCACCCCTTCCATCCTGCCTGTCTCTCCTTTTCTCTCTGGCTGCCAAGGAGCCATTGATTTTGATTAGTTTCGCTGCAGAGCGTCTGTGAAGAGAGAGGGAGGGAGGGAGGCTTTGAAATAAATTTTAAAAAAGACCTCATCTCGGGTTTCAGCAGACAGCAGTGTGTGTGTGTGTGTGTGTGTGTGTGTGTCCATGCAAAGCCAATGGAGGACTCTGAGATCATCGGTTTGGGAGCTTGCTGCATAATGAGGTGAAGGCTGTTCGCCTCCTTCCTGATGGTGCTACCTGCTCTCAAAGGGTAGGGATCTGGGAGCCACAGGGACTGGAAACCCCTGGGGACTGCACCATTCCAATGAGATCCACTCCCTTCTGGAGGCTTCTCTTCTCCACCCCAACCCCCACAAGCCTGTATGACCTCTTTTCAAATATAAGTTTCTAGGTCCTATTCCCTTTGTCATAGATGCAGCCTGAGTAATTCATTAGCCCTCTTGGCTGCTGTCCATGGTCCTGAACTGTAGGTGTCTCCCAGAGCCCGATTCTTGGTGCCCTGTCTCTCAGTCTTTCATTGAGAATGTAAAGTCTTTCTTTTCCACCGTTTCCAATGGATTCCTTTTGTTCCATTTCAATGGGGGAAATGGCTGTCACAGAACAAGGGAGCTGTACTATTTATATAGCTGATCTCATGTAGTCCTAACTGGATGCATGTTTCTTGCCGGAACAAAATATCACACTCCCTCACTGAGAAACTGGGGGAGTCCTCTTCCATCCACCTCCCACACAAGTATCGTTTAAGGACACTGGCTCACCAGGGTGGGTTTTTTTGAGTGTCCATCTGGTATCAGAAGCTGCAGTGATCAGAACACAGGTTTTGTTCCTGTGTGTTGATAGCAGCTTTCTGTTCTGAATGTTCCCTTAAGTCACCCTGTACAAGTGGAGTCACAAGTTGGTTCCAGGGTGAGGGACATTCTAGCTACAACCCATGGAAGCTGGTTGAAAGGCTCCAAGGAGGGAGGACACTGATGTCAAAGTGTCATTTTAAAGCGTAAGCTGTGAGATTATTGTTTTAAATTTCCATTCATTTAACACATATTTGCTGGGCATCTACAATGCACCACGTTTGAATTCCATCTCAGAAGAGTTCACTTCTTGAGGGTGGAGGGGTAGCTCTGTTTGGAACCAGACCATGTGAAATGTCCCTGTCTGGTCTGGTTCACAATTTTGAACAGATTTCTCAGGTCACCATTGTGACCCCCCTGCCTTGCCGACGGGTTGCTACATAGTATTTGCTTAGAGCCACATTGTCAGCTGACGATGATGAAAAGGCATGCAACTGTGACTCACCCTGGCATGGAAAGGCTGGTCCTTGCAGCTTCCCACAGTAATCACACCACTCTTCTGTGAGTGCTTGCCACTGCTGAGTACTGTGCCACGTGTTCATGGTCTCTCCTTTTGGGAGGCCTTGTGCCTGCTCCAGCAAACACTACCGTCTTCATTCTCCTTTCACAGTCATGGAAGCTGAGGGTTGGCAACCTAGCAGTGAAGAGGCTGGGCCAAGATTTCAACCTGAGTCCATGAGCTGGCTGCTGTGCTCCTCTGGATCCCTTCAGGAAGTGATTGCTTAGCATGGCTGGTTCAAGGGTGAGCACAGTTCATGTGGCCCAGCAGGGGGTCCTGGGGAGCTGTTCTGGACACAGTGTCACCATTAACGACACCCAGGGCAGGCTAAATGGTTTAGTAGTGGTCTTGATATATTCACTCCTTACTTGCTGCATCCCTGATTTCTACAAGGTCCTGGGAAGGAGCATTTAACTTACACTGCTCTCTCCAATTTATTTCCCAGAACATGGGAAACTTTACTTACCTCCTCCTTGCCCCCTTCTCCCAACTGCACTCCTAAGTTACTCCCCGCAAGGTCTTTTGCACTATAAGCCAAGGAGCCTGTGTGCATGTCAGGGATGGCTGGCTGTGAGGGCAATGGGAACCTCGGTGAGGCCTCTGGCCCAGCCGCGGAGGCAATAAAGCTTGGGGACATTCCGTTCTGGGTTCTGATGTTGATGGGTCATTGTGCTCTTTTGTAAGAGGAATTTCATACCTTGGAGATGCTTTGTACATATTTGTAATGACTTTATTATTAAAAAAAAACTGATTGTGCACTTCTAGTTAAAGGCCTTTGTGTTTTCATTTCCCCTTGGGAGGTTGGTCCACAAACCCTGGGAGAACCCCTGTCCTTGGGTCTTGTACACTTGAGTCTTGCTGGGGCAGAAGCCTCTAATTCCTCTAATATCTCTCTTCTCGAATTTCTGAGAACTCTTCAAAGGGAGGTTTACCTTGAAACAATCCTCTTGGATTAGGTAAAAGGTTGGAGAAATTTGCCCAACAACACAAGGTCAGTATATAAATTCACCATTTGTGCATGGCATCACGTGGATAAGCTAATGAGCTTGTGGACTAATGTCCTTAATTATGCCTCATAGGCCACCATGGTTGGGCCCGTTTTATCTGCATTCACCTGATCAGAGACAGGCCAGAATACCAGGTCACTTTCTGAGAATGGTGGGTGGGCTGACAGCAGGTTGGCCTTTTCCTTTAAAAACTTACCCTTTCACCCTGTTCAGTCCATAGAACTCAGAGGGGGTGACTGCCTCCGTCATACGCCCCAGTTCCTAGCTGCAGGGCTCAACATTCCACCCAAGCTGGCCACAGGTCCACATGCCACAGGGCATAACTGTTGGTTTGGGGACAGGTGAATGCAAGCCCATCTCAGGACTCTTTGCTGGAGCTCTGGGGATGAAGAAGACTCCTTTTGTTGGGGTGACTAAGCGGCTACGTCATACACACAGGGCTTTTAGGGGTCATCCTGCCACCCACAAGAGACCCCAACTGCTTGAAAACCAAACTGAGGGAAAGTCAAGGAACAGAGACAGGATTCTTTCGTTCCTGCAGTCCACATTATGTTCTCTTCCTTGAGACAAATATATTTGAGTTGGCTTCATTTTTTAATTTTTGTTTTATTTATGTGAAAAGCAAAGACAGAGAAATCATCCATCCATTAGGCTCCGAAACTGTTGGGGCTGAGCCAGGCATTCCATCAGAGTCTCCCACATAGGTGGCAGGGACCTAAACACTCGGGCCATCTTCTGCCTTACGAGGTGCATGAGCAGGGAACTGGATTCAGAGGCAGAGTCGCCAGGACTCCAACCAGCTCCCCAATAAAAGCATGCCAGCCCCACTTATGAGCTGATTTTGGACAATGGCAACCAAAACATTCTGCCTGTTTCCATGGCCAGTGTCATCACGTTGTCTTCAGAGGCACAAACAGCCACCTAATGCCATCAGCACATTTACATATCCATTCTAATCTGGCAAACCCTTCTTAAAACAATCCATGCATTCTGGGGCCAATCAGTAGCTAACTCCTACAGTAGGCAATAGAAGTACAGTAATGAAGCCCCATTACATCCTTTTTACCAGTTTTGTATTCTGATCCTGTATATGCGTATGCTCTCTCAGCCCCTAAGAACTCTGGAGCTTGCCCTTGGACATGGGGCACTCTTCAGTGAAAACCCCAAAGTGCCTGGGAGGCTTCCCATCCACCCAGAGCCAATGGGCTGGTGTGTTTTCTTGAATACAAAAGCCAGGGGCCGGTGATGCAGGCTTTTGGTGCAGTGGTTAAGATGCTGGTTGGGATACCTGTAGAGTGTCTGAGTTCAAGTCCTTTCTTCCCTTCCAGTCCAGCTTCTTGATTATGTACACCTGACAGGCAGCAAGTAACTGCCCAAGTTTTGGTCCCCAGTATCCATGAAGGAGACCCGGACGAGGTTTCTGGCTTCAGCTAGCTGGAGCAGGTCTTTAGGGAGAACCAGCTGTTGGGAAATCATCAATTTCTGAATCAGTGGACAGAAAGTCTGTCTCTCCTCTTCCTTTCAAACAAAACAAAATAACAAAAAACCACAATAAACCCCCATTGTGGGTGGGGACAATCTTTGAGACAGCTCCCCACGTGACCCAGCTGAAACTGGGACTCCTAGCCTGGCTTTCTCTTCTTCCCTCTTCACTTCATTCATTCCCTTGCTGGTTTCTCCTGGGAGCACCTCCTAAGTCAGTCCCGCACACTTCGCCAGAACCTTTGAAAGTTCATCTACCCATTCCACCACATGCCTCTCCACCCATCTCAGTCAGTGTGCTTTCTTCAGTAGTCGGCAGATCAAGGCCAGGAATAGAATCACGTCAATACAAGATCTTTACTGTCAGCAGACACTAACAAACGGCAGGCACTGTCTGGCCCACAGCACAAAGCTTAGAGATCCGAGGATTCCCAGCCTTGGCCTTCTCAGAAGCCTGCATGGCTCCCTAAGCCTCAGTCTCTTCTTTTCCAAAGATGCTGAACCTGCTCATGCCAGGCCCAAAGCTTGTCTTTCTCCCCTCGACCCCCACATTTATTATTCTCAGGATGCGTTGTGCGAATAGGACCATTTCTGAGTACTACATGGAACTTGAGTCAGTGAGTTAGAAAACATTAGGAGCAGGATCCTTGGACTCTTGATACTGATTAATCCTGTTGATGATGACAAAAGTCTCATGAGCCAACAGGAGGAGAGCCCATTGTTTTTTCCAGTGGAGTCTCTTGGTTGCTTCTGCCAGTGTCTGGGAAGTCACCAGACCTACTGCTTGAAAGGTTGCATTAGCCATGGTCCCCACCTAGGTGGAAGTGAAATCTACCCAGGAAAGACCCTCCAGACAGGACAGCCCCCAGAGGTGGGGGAGTGAGTCCAGCCCTAAACTAAACCGTCTCACCTGCCCCTGGCTTTCCCCTCCACATGTCTTTCTTTACAGTGTTGGAGTCTGGCTCATTGCAGGATGTTAGAGAAGTTTTTCTTTGGGTTTGGTGAGCCTATCCACCAGTTCAGACCACTTTGTGCATTGCCTTGATTCTGGTGGATAATCCAGTAGGTTGTGTCTCCTTGGAAAAGACCACAGAGGGACAGTGGCTTCCCAGAGCCATGCAGAGTTTCAGGCCTCGGTATTTCAGGTCTGTTGAGACTGCTCCATCACATGCTGGGGCTTCAGTAAGCCTCTTGTGGCTGCCTTCCCTTGTGCTTCTTCAAGGGCAACTTTGAGCTTGGGGAGATCTTCCTGGGCCTCCCTTCAGTTCTTCCTCAAGAGGGAAGACCCGAGCAGCCTTGTGCCCTCAGCCTGTTTCCCCTCCACTTCCTCTTCCTGCTTGTTTACCCATGCAAGTGGGACTGTAACACCATGACGATTGTCATGGCAACAGAGCTTGAAAGATACCATGTGATCCTGGAAGAGATGTCCTACTGGGGTCCAGCAAGAACCAGGCTGTCAAGCAAAGCAGAAAGTCCAGGGTGGCAGGGCACAGGGGACCAACAGCCTGAGTCTGCTGTGGAGGGAGGAGGTGCTAGCACTGGGGGATCCTCGGGCTCCCCCAGTTTCTCTTGGGACTTATGTGCTCATCTGCTCATTGGCTACATGGATGGTTCTCCTGCCATGCTGTCCTTGGCACTGGTTCGTGGTGCTGAGGTTGACAATGAGAGAATAGAGTTGGGAGAGGAGAGAGGTGGGCACAGCTCCAGCAGCTTCTGTGTGGTCACCTGTGCCGGCTCATTCAGATGTCAGAGCAGAGAGAGTTCCACAGGCAGACACAATCTGGCTGGAGACACTGGCAGTGCATTGCTTACAGAGATGACAGGAACAGATTGTGGCTGTGCTCTGTGCCACCACCCTGACTCTGAGGAAAACCCTGATGGGGGTCATCCCTGCTACTCTGAAGGCTACTAGGGGAGACAGCAACATCAGCAGGAACTACTGAATGACTTGGGATTTCATGAGGGACAGGATGGAACGGGAGGCAGAGCAGCAGGGAAGAAAAGAAACTCAGGGTCCCCAGGTCTGGGCTGAAGCTGACCTTTCCTGAAATCCCTTTGGGTTTGGGCACAACAGTCATGGCCAAGGGGAAGAAGACAATTCTAAGGGCCACAGCTGTGTGGACGCAGACACAAGGGGATTTCAGGAGGCAGCACTGACTGCTCATGCTCTGTGCCATCTCTGTACCTGGGACACTCATTCTCCCCACCAGGGATGGCCTCAGGTCCTGCGCTTCTGATAAACTCCATCAGCCAGGTCTCATCCCCGCAACTTCTGAAGCCAGAAGCCAGGCTGGCCAGACCTGTGCTGCAAATGGAGACACCACCACACTGAGCCCTGAGCCTCAGTTTCCCTATTTGTCAAATGGGGACAACCAACAGAATCCCCCATCACTGCACTGACAGGAGGTGACTCACACAGGAGGCAGCCTGCTGGAATTGGCATACAGAGTGTTCACTCCCTTAGGTTGGTTCAGGTACTTGGCAGAGGTCATCTGCCGACATAACTCACACTGACTTGAGTCTGCAGGACTGGGCCCACAGGGGGAAGGCAGTAACTTCTAGGTTTTGCCCTAGTTTGTACCATCAAGTACTAGGTACCATGTACTAAGATAAAGTAATCAGTCGATGGGGCCTTCTCACAGCGCCAAGTCCTTGGCATGAAGGGAGAATGGATGGCCTACCTGGGAGGAGACTGGAGAATCTCCTGTCAGGAGGCGGCAGTGTACACGGTTTCATGGCACAGGGGAGGAGGGTGAAGGAGGGGAGGATGGGGCCTGGGTTGGGGCTGGCATTGCTGGAAGGCAGGAGACAGATGCTAAGTGGTTGACGCTGCTTCCAGGAAGTCTTCAGGGCTGGACCTAGGGACGCTGACCCTCCTGCACCTCCCCGGGTGGCGCTAATACACCTGGAAGTGTGCGGAGGTGGCCCCATCCTTCCAGCAGCGCAGGGTGTCCACGGCGACCGAGCGGCAGAGTGGGCAGGTGCGCTCACGATCCAGCCACAGGCAGAGGCACTCCTCACAGAACACGTGCTGTGGGGACAGCACTCGGCATGACCAAGAGCTCTTTACTGAGTGTCCACCTCGGTCCTAGAAGCTGGAGGTGCTGTTGCAAACCAAAGAAATCATCCCTGCCCTCCAGGCAGGGCACAACCCTCGCCAGGGATCTCTAGGCTACAAGAGGCCAGGGTAAGCACTAAAGTGAGAAGGCAGAGAAATGACATGAGGTGCGTGTGCGAGGGCTCAGGATCTGAACGAGGTGGCTGGAGACACTGTTGTCTGGGTAAATCTTGAAGGAGGGTGCCGAGGGAGCCCTGATGATATCTGGGAGGGATCCTGGCAGAGGGGACAGTTTCTGCTAAGGCCCTGAGGTCTGCAGGTCCCCTGCTGTGCTAGAGAAAGAGCAAGGAGAGCTGGCTGAATGTTGATGGGGTGAGGAGATGGGGAGGCAGCTGCAGGCAGGGCAGGGCCTCATGGGATGTTGTAGGAACTTTGGTTGCTATCCTAAGGGGAATGTGGAACTCCAGGAGGGGCGCTGAGCAGGGGATTCATGAGACTGAAGATAGAAAGTCCCTTTGCATGCTGGGTTGACAAGAGAACAGAGTCAAAAGAAAGCAGAGAAACAAACAAGATCAACAGGCTCCCTCATCCTCTGGCTAGGCCCCAGGGACAAGTGACTTAACACCTCCATGCTTCAGCCTTTTAGTATGTAAAACGAGATAGCACCCTCCCTCTCCTCTCCTCTGCACCCCCATAGGAAGATAGTGTAAAAACACTGGAAGGCCTGGCATCTGGCTTGATGCTTCAAGGCACCTGTTAAGACGCCCATATTCTGCACTGGAGCGCATGGGTCCAAGTCCTGGTTCCACTCCTGATTCTAGCTTCTTGCTAACACACATCATAGCAGGGAGTAGGTAATAGCACAGATACTTGGGTCCCTGTCACCCATAGCAGAGACTTGGATTAGGGTTCCTGGCTCTCTGCTTAGGCCTGACCCAGCTCCAGACGTTACAGGCACCTTTAGACGGAACCAGTAGATGGAAGCTAAGAATCTCTTTGGTTCTTAAACTCACAATCTATTATCAGGGGACTGGCATTGTGGTAGAGTGGGTAAAGCCGCCACCTGTGATGAACCATCCCATAGGGGCACTGGTTCAAGTCCTGGTGGTTATACTTCCAATCCAGTTCCCTGCCAATGTGCCTGGGAAAGCAGCAGAACATGACCCAACAGCTTGGACCCCCTGCTATCCATGTGAAAGATCTACAGGAAGCTCACAGCCAGCTGTGCCCACTGTGGCCACGTAGGGAGTGAGTCTGCAGATGGAAGATTTTTCTCTTTTGCTTTCCTCTGTGTTATTCTGCCTTTCAAGTAAATAAATAAACACATCTTTATAAACAAACAAACAAAAATCAGCCCTGGGAAGACCTGAATCCTGCCAAGAGCCACACGATGGGTCCTGCAGGTGAGCATGGCCGTGGTCAATACCCTATTACGTCCTGTGGACGGGGTCCTGCTGCAGGGGATGTGGGCTTGCCTTCCTGACCCGCAGATGTGGTGAGGTCGTAATTGTTTTTCACTTGAAGTCCGTAGGTGGTGAGGTGATTCACTGTGCACCACTGTCAAATGATACCGGAACTGCCCAAATCCACATCAGGCGCTCTTGCCCGCTACACTCAACTGTGTGATGTTCACACACGGTGGGTGGCAGGACCGGGGTTTAAAGCACTTATTTCTGGAAAGTGATATCACTGAAAATATGACACAGAATATAATGACACACACCTCCCTAACTACAGGTCTCTTCATTGCACACCAGCCCAGCCACGTCCACAGTTAAACACTAATGCTGAATCCTGTATGACAAGCTTTGGTGTTCAAAACTCATACAAAGCTACACACAGCATTTTACATGACTGACTCAACAAAACCACAAGCTGTTCAGGGCAAGCACTTTCACTCCTGGGTGACAGATGACACGCCGCTCAGGATTGTCATGTTGGTGCTTGGGGTCCTGTTGCTGCTGAGCAAGTGAACAGAGGAGGGGTCAGAAGCAGGTGTTCAGAGCTCCTGGTGTTTCAGCTCAGCTGAGCACTTGTTCTGAGGAGGTGTGGTATACAGGCTCAACTCGACACAGCACAACCCAAGGCCGGGAGTTTCCGGGACAAGGACTCTGTTCTTAATGAAACTTCTGGGAGACCTCAGAGCAAGAGGCCAAGCCTCATGGAAAGGGCTTGGCCAATGGTGTTCAAGGCTCAGGCTTTAACTCTTGATACAGCTTCCAGGAGCAGTGAGACTCAGGCTCCTGGAAACAGGGGCTGGCGCTTCCCTGCAAGGTGTCTGGAAGCTGGAGACACACAATGCACACTGTGAGGAATGGGAATCTATTGGAGCTGATGTCTCCCAGTTCAATTTCACACAACGTGTGGAATTCTGAACTCACTGTCATCAAGGCTGTGAGGGCAGTCTGTTTTCTAAACATCTGCTTGTTCTTCCTTGTGGCAAGGAATCCTTCAAATAAACGGGGTTTCTCATGCTGCTCAAAATGCCCTTTACTTGGTCACCTACAGTCTGGTGGGGCCACACCAAAAATACTGGCAGAGTGACAATCTGGGTGAGTGCCCGTGCAGAGTGCTAACCTCTGTACACACTCTGACCTGCTTGCTGAGCATCGGCCTGAATCTGTCTCCAAGCCCTGGTTTCTGGTGGGGTGGGGGGATGGGAGTGACACCCAGTCGCGGGTTGGTGATCTTCCCTTCCTTTCATCCATCCATCTACTTCATTCACTCATCAATCCCCATCAATGCATCCATTCATCTATCCACCTACCACCTATTTACCAACCCATACGTCCATCTATTTGTCCACCCACATGGTCATCCTCTTCTTATACCACAAAAGTACTTACCCCTGCATATCTTCACCCACTCCTCAACCTGGTCACCATCCCATCCATCCTTATATCCAATCATCCATCCTACCCATTCAGTCACCTACCCATCCAATCATCATCCAATTGATTCACCCACCCACCCACCCCTTAATCATCATCTACTGAGCCAGAACTGAGGTTTCTGTTACTAAGCAAGACAGGCATGGTTTCTGGTCTCAAGTTCCTTATAGTTTGGCTGAGGGGAAATAGACCCGGTACAACCAGTTACAAACTACCATTGCTAAGTGTGGCCAAAAGTATTTTTAAGAAGGCAAAGCACAAGGAACTATAGCCAGGAGCACAGCTAGTCTGGGGAGGCAGAATCAGCTGAGCCATTCATTTATTCATCCCCTGAGGGAGGTCGGAACCAGCAGGGCCCTTTCACCTGTGCTGAGTCATCCCCAGCCTTGCAGGCCCAGCAGCAGGGCTAGGCTAGCATGGATGCTCAGCCTGGTGATGGCTGTCTTTAACCACCACTGAGCTGAGACAATGGCATCTGGTTGTCTGGCTGGAGCCCTCCTAAGGATGTCTAACCCAGCTGAGGGAAGGCACCGTGGAACCAAATGAGAAAAAGGCCCACAGACTGTGGCTGAGAGAGACTGCCAGAGAAGAAAGACTTCTACCTTGACGTCATGTGCAAACAAGCCCTGCTCTTGAGAAGGAGACACAGATGGCTCGGGAGGATCTGAAAAGATGCTCAACCAGGCTCATAATTAGGGAAATGCAAATTGCAAGTACACGGAGACAACATTTGTTACCTGTCAGATGGGCACAGCTCAAAGAGGAGCTGGAGAACACCCGAGTGCTGCTGAGGAGGGAGCGGGAGGCCTGTCACACCCGGAGCTGGGAGTGCATGCGGGTGCCTTCTCTGAGGAGGGTAATTTCACAATAGCTGTCAAAACTGCGCACCCTCCGACCCTGTGATTCTATGCTAGAAATTTATCCTACCAAGAGCCTGTGAATGTGTGAAATGGAATGTGCGCCCATAAGGACTAATATTTATTGAACTCTGACCATGTGCCAGGTGTCGTTCTAAATGCTACACTTGAAATAACTCATTTAATCAACACAATGGGCCCAGGCAGGTGCAATTGATCGGCCCATTTCAGATCGCTTCCGACAGTCATATTTGTCATAACAAAAGATTAGAAGCTACTAATGGTCTATCAATAAGAGAACGATTAAACAAACACTGGTCTATCTATGCAATCGCATGTTCTACAGCTATCATATACAGAAGCAGCAATTCTGAAGACAGAATTTCAAGTTAAAAAGGCAAGGTGTAGGAAGCAGCTTGGGTACAATATGCAACAACTTATGTTGTTTTAAAAAAAGAGGGGTCTGTGTGTGTATACACATGTACATATATGAATATGTAAATATATGTAAATTGTATAAAAACATGTCTTGAAAGACACCAATGGATCTGGTAATGGTGGCTGCCTGTATGAGTAGATTATTAGGGTATTGTAGGAGGCTGGTCCCCATTCTTCCTTTTCTGTCTTTCAATGCATTTTAAAAATATTTTACTCTGAAATCACTTGAGACTTTACAGAAAAGTTGTAAAGATAGAATGAAAAAGCTCTACACACCCCTCACCCACTTTGCCTCCTTGAATGTCATCAACTTACATTCCCATGGCACCTTCATCAAAGCCAGAAGACCCACCTTGACATGTTCCCATAATTACACTGAAGACTGGATGTGGGGTTTAGCAAACAGCTGTTCTACTAAACACCTTCTTTCCCTTCCAGAATCCAACTCTGGCTCCACAATGCATTTACTCATCCTGTTTCCTGAGGTTGTTTCTTGAGTCTCAATTTATACAAATAAGTGATCAAGTTGAATGGAAAAAGAGTTAGGGGAGGGCATTTGGCCTGGGAGTGGTGAAGACATCGGCATCCTGCAGGCAAAGTGGTTGAGTTGGAGCCCCAGCTCTGCTCTCGATTCCTGCTAATGTACACTCCGGGTAGGTGCAGATGGTGACCTAAGTATTTGGGTCCCTGCCACCTCTATGGGAGATCTGGAATTCATTCCTGGCTCTGGCTTCAGCCTGGCACAGCCCTGGCTGCTGCACGCATTTGAGAAGTGAATCAGAAAATGTGTTTGCTGTCTGTCTCTGTTCCCCACCTCAACTAAAACAATCCCCCTCCAGTATCTTTAATCAGCAATAACAATTTTTGTCAATGCCGAAGGAGGACGCCCACCTTCTTCCTTTCCCCCTTCTGGAAGTTGGTGAGGGGAGCCATCTGCCTTTCTCTTCCTCCATGTCTCCAGGCTTTGGTCTTCTCCACACAGCCTCCTGCCTCCCTACCCTTGGACTTACGGGTCTCTATCCCCTGGGATGCTGCATGAATCTCTCTTCCACAGCGCTGAGCACTGCCTGCCTTGGCTCACAGTCATTAAAGTGTCTGGCTCTCTGGGGACACCAGGAACTCTCAGAGCAGGGAACAGGCCTTGTGCCCTCACTTCCCTGGAGTCTGATGGGATGCTTTTGCCTTTTGCCCAACACACATCTGGTGACCTGACACCCAGCCCCTGGGATTGGGGGTGGGGAGCAGGGATGTGCAGAAGGAGTTCAAACATGATGGACAACGCTTCCTATTGTGAACTGATGACCCACCTCTAACAACAAAAACAAATGGTAGTAACAATGACGCTGATCATATAAAGCTAGCAACTTCTATGGCTGAGTAATTCAAACTCGGCTTTTTCCCACATATGGCCCTATTCCGTGGTTGCAATAGCTCTAGGATAGCAGGTGTTGCTCTCATGTCCATTTTACAGAGGAGGAAAAACCAAGTCTCAGTGGGATGGAGTGACCCACTAAGGGTCCAGAATGTCTCTGAGATTCACACTTGGGATACTCTGATGGGACACTACTTTGACCAAGGAAATGGGTGATCAGAGAGGGTAAGTAACCTGAGCAAAGCCACTCAGCTAGTAAGAGGCACAGCTGAGATCTGGGTCTGGCTGACTCCAGTCTTGACCCACACAAGCACGCAGCATTTTGGTCATGCAGCAGACCGCAGCTCGTCTCCAGGGTCCTGGCCCTGCTGTCCTGAGCTTCAGCTCCACTCACCTGGCACAGGAGTATCAGAGGGTCTCGGAACTCAGCCTGGCAGATGGCACAGATGTCCCCGGCTTCTGTGCACTGCTGCCCTGTGGCTCGCACCCCATAATTCTGTTTGAGGCAAGGGAGAGGCAAACACAGTTATAGACCGTGTGACAGTGAGATTCTGGGGAGCACCATGAGATCTGCAGGCCAGGGAGGAGCTGTCGCTGCTTCCACTTCCTGGTTCCTGCGACCTCAGCGGGGTCACCCACTCACCTGAGAGGTGCAGAGTAGCTTCAGGGCTTTCCTCACTCCGCCCACGCGGCCACAGATGTCGAAGGACTGTGAGGAAAGCAGGACCACTGTTGAAAGCATCCGGGGGTTGTTCAGGGTCCCCCACCTCCCAGAGCCTCCCCACACCCACTGTCTGACTCGGACCATTTTCAGGACATTTCTTCTTGTTTGAATTCTTCATTCTCACTAGTTTCACTGCCTGATGCCAACAGTCTCCCCAGCTCCCTAGGTCAAGATAGCTGAGAAATGGCACACACACTGCCTTTCCCAACTCCTGAGGCTGGGGCAGGCACTGCTAATCAATCACAGAAGTATGCCACCGAGTCCAGCGCGATTCTGAGAATCTTTCTCCATTCCATAGTTAGCCACTGCCAGTTGATCAGAAATAGCAAACAGGGTAAGTTCCAATGACAAACACTGCATGGTTACACGTGCCGGGGAGAGGAAAACAGAATATATGCCTTCCCCAGGAGTAACTAGTGTCAGAAATAGAGAAGGAAGAGGAAGGTGCAGTTTTGAATTTTCCATCTAAGTGTGGGGGAGAGGACTTTAACCCACTGGTTCACTCCACAAATGCCACAATGATGGGGCTGGGTGAAGGACAAAGCCAGCAGCTGGGGAGTCAGTCCAGCTCTCTTCATGAGCCATCACTGTGCCTCCCAACATCTCCATGAACAGGAAGCGGGCATGAATGTCAGGAGCCAGAAACGGGTATTGAACCCAACAGCAGATGTGGGTGTCTTAACTACTAAGTCAAATGGCTGCCTTTGGACTTAAGGGCGGGGGAGGAACCATGATCTAAAGCAACGATAAAAAGAAAAGCACTGGCAAATTCAGTGGCAATGTGGTTACCAGATCCCAGCCCTGTAGGCAACCGGCCTGTGCCTGACGCTGTGTGGCTCAGTGATCACAGGCAAGGGACTTTACGTCCCCAGGCTGCAGATTCCTCACCTCTGGGGCGGGGGTAATTATGGAGTCTGTGTTGAATGGCTGCTGTCAAGAGGAGGAGAATGCAAAAGGAGAATAAAATGATGAGCTGCTTCAGCGAGATGCCAGGTGGGCGGAGCCCTAAGTGCTGAGTGAGTGGTGATCCGCCTAGAAGATGCCCATGGCTTTTACTAGAGAACCTTGGTGCAATCCCAGGCTTTGGCTCCTAATTCCAGGTGCCTGAAATGCAGCAGGTGACAGATAGCCCAAGTACTTGGGTCTCCCTGCCAGCCACGTGGGAGACCCAGACAGAGGTCCAGCTTCCAGCTTCAGCCCCAACCTAGCCCCACTGGTTGTGGCCATTTGGGCAGTGAAACAGTGGGTCTGAATTCTTTCCCTGCCTGTTTATTTTTCTGCTTCTTACAAAAAATTTTTAGGGCCCAGTGCAGTAGCCTAGTGGCTAAAGTCTTTGCCTTGCAGGCTCCTGGATCCCATTTGGGTTCCAGTTCGTGTCACAGAGGCCTGCTTCCCATCCAGCTCCCTGCTTGTGGACATGGGAATGCAGTGGAGGACAGCCCAAAGCCTTGGGACCCTGCACCAGCGTGGGAGACCTGGAAGAAGCTCTTGGCTCCTGGCTTCAGATCAGCTAAGCTCCAGCCGCACAGCCGCTTGGGGAGTGAATCAATGGATGGAAGATCTTCGTCTCTGTTTCTCTTCCTCTCTATATATCTGACTTTCCAATAAAACTAAATCAATCTTTAAAACTATTTAAAATATATTACAATATGGATGACCTACAAAGGCATTACACTAAGTTAAAGAAGCCCTATGCCAACAGGCAGACATTGTCAGACTGTTAAGATGAAGCCGTTAGAAAGTGGACCAGTGGCTGCCATGAGCTGGGGAGGGGGTGGGGTGGAACAGTGGGGAACAGTACTTGAGGGACACAGGTCTTCTTTTTGGGGTGATGAATGTTATCTTAAGCAAAGGTGTTGGCTGCATGCCTCTAAGTGTCCTGGCAGTATACGCTTTGAAAGAAGAGTGGGTTTGTTGAGTGCCATGTAGATTTCACATCAATCACATGATGACTGGGTTTCCGGGAGCCGGGGGTGAGTGGGCCCTCCCCCAGCACCTCACCTTGCAGAGACTGTAGAGAATGATCAAGACTCCTCCCAGGAAGTAGCTGTTGGAGGCATCATCCCCCATGATGTACTTGTACCACAGCTGGATGGGGACCAGCGAGCGGAAGAGCTGGCTCAGTTCCTCGATGATCAGGTAGAACTTGCCCTGCAAGCACACAGGGGGCAGCCATTACCATCCCAGAGGGCAGGACCAAGTGGCCACATGTTCTAGTCCTCGCACAGACCACGTGTTCATCGGTTTCAGGGAGCACGCACAGTAAATGGGGACAGGACTAGGCAGAACAGCATGCTATCCAGAGGTGGACGAAGGAATGTGGCTCTGGGTGCTTCCCGAACATCCAGCACACAGCAGGTGCTCACTTAACTCTGAAGTTAGAGTCTACCCTCATTACTTGCATGAGCTTCCTAGATGGGAAAGAGCTGGAACACCTCCCTCCACAAGCAGGCACGGGTATGCCAGAAATTAAAGTGCAGGCCACGAGTGCCGCCACAGCACCAGGGTAAAGGCAGCAATTAGCTTTGAGAGGGAGCATGAGCCATCGGGGAAAACTGGGCATTTCCCAGTGAAACTTTCACTCGCTAATTAAGTCGTGTTATAATTCCAGGTTTCGTGAGCATGTTATTTCTGAAGACTACTGAACGGAACATGGAGCTTCTCTGGGGTGTGGGAGAGCCAGGAGAGCGATCAGATTATATGGCAGCAATAGCTGTTGTCAAGGAATTTGCTGGGCAAGCACTGGCTCTTGGCTTGGATTCTGATGGAAGGAGGCGGGCATGGTGGAGTTGGGAAGGTGGAGTCTACTCCCCAGGGCCAGGAACAGGGGCGGGGAAGACAGGGAGTGCGGGAAGCCAAGCAAACAGCGGAGGGCTCCCTCCAGGAGGGGCTGGCAGATGAGGGAGAGCCAGGTGCTGCGAACCAGAAGACAAGGATGGAGAGGAGTGTTTGAGAATGCATTGATATGGGACAGTTGTCTTGGGGAACTGTGGGAAAGGGGGCAGGGGAGATGTCATCAGACACCTGTTAAGCCCAGCTAGGGAGGGAAGGCTTTCTCTCCGCCTCAGGATGAATAACGGGTATTTATACAGCTCTGCTGTTTCTGAATCTCTTTCACACACATGTGCTTGGCTACGGGGGCTTAAAGGCCTGGTGGTGATGGGCATGGGATTTGGCATTCTGAGGTCACATTTGATATCTTACTAGAGTGCTTAATGTAGAAAATAGTTTTTGTTTATTTGTTTGCTTGTTTTAATTTGAAAGGCAAAGTTGGCGAGAGAGAAAATCTTCCATTCACTGGTTCACTGGTTCACTGTCCAAACTTCCCAAATGGCTGCAACGGCTGGGGCTCGGCCAGGCCGAAGCCAGAAGCCAGCAGCCAGGAGCTTCATTCGGGTTGCCCACGTGGGGTAGATGGGCTCAAGCACTTGGGCCATCTTTTGCTACTTTCCCAGGTGCATTCATAGGGAGCTGGGTTGGAAGTAGAACAGCTGGGACTACCAGAGGCCATATGGGATGCTGACACTGCAGGCAGCAGCTTTACCCACTGCTCCACAGTGCTGGCTCCTGATGTGGGCAATAATGTAACCTAAATACTTCTAGAAGATCAGGGGAAAATATGGAGTGGGTGATTGAACCTAGGAGTGAAGATGCTTGGGTCCCAGAACAGAACATCCAGAGTGGACGGACAGTGGATCCTGACCCTGACTCCAGCACCCAGCTAATGTAGACCCTGGGAGATCACGGCTGCACTATAATTGGGTTTCTGCCACCCCTATGGGGAGACCTGGATGGAGTTCAAGCTCCTATGTCTGGTTCCAGCTCTGGCCCAGTCCCAGCCACTGCAGGCATTAGAGAGTGAAGCAGAAGATGAGTGACCTCTGTGTTTTAGCCTTTCCAAAAAAGAAAGAAAGGAAGAAAGGAAGAAAGGAAGGAAGGAAGGAAGGAAGGAAGGAAGGAAGAAAGAAGAGAAAAAGAACTCAAAGAAAACAGTTGAATGTATGATTGATTTTTGGTGCAAAAATTTTGAGTTCTGTAAATAGTTTTTTCATAGTATACATTCTCAATGCAACTTTTTGGAGACCTTCCTATGTACGGATTTCACATCATAGTAGTTTAGCTTAATCCCTCCACGAACATTTGGAAGCACTACTTGCAGATACATACATATACATGTATGATGAGAGACAGAGATGATTTGCACATAAATAATATACACGCAGAGATGTGCTGGTAGATTGAACCTCTTGGGGGAAAATGGTTCTGATTTGCATGTTTGCCAATTTCTGGGGTGTAAATACTCCCACAAGGCCCACTTGAAGCCACCAGTGTCTTAAGGAGTGCTCACAAACTTCCTGGAGATTACTCTCAGCTCTCACAAGGCATAACAACCCAGATCCAGCACAGCAAAACAACTGTGAAAATTAAGTGAGTGCAGAAATGTAAAATACAGGTGCACAGCCTAGGAACAGCTGGTTGCGACTTCTGATAAATGAGGAATATGACTGTTCTGCTGATTTCATGCAGTTCAGGGATAAGCAAAGACAAGTTCAAAGAACTAAGGAACACTGAAATGGAGACTGAAGATATCTGGGGCTCCAAATTTAGGCCTAAAGCAACCCAGCAGCACGGCCCCCTCCCCTCACTGGATCTGCTTCCTCCAGCAGCCAGGTTGGGAGAAATTAGCCAATAGGGAGAGCTGGGGAAGTGGCCACGTGGAGAGGGGATGGCTTCGAGACTAAAGAGAGGAGGAGAAGCAAGGATCTCAGCTCACTGTGCGCCCCGAGAGTTCCAATCCAGGACTCCCACAAGCCACACCAGCCAAGGTAGATGCCCGGGACTCAGACGCCATTGTGGGTGGTCCAGCCCCAACATGTACCATGTGGAAGAGGAACTAGATGTCCTCCTGGAGCCCTGACCAGAAAAAAAAAAAAAAGAAATCCCATTTAAGGCCATGTAGCAGGTACTGTGGATTGAATGTGTCCTCCCCCATCCCATTTCATGCATCGAAGCCCTAATCCCCATGGTCCAGCCCCGTCTTAGTATCCATGGGAGACAGGTTCCAGGACCTCCTCTAGACACCAAAATCCACACACGTGCAATTCCCTGATGTCAAATGGCCTAACACTGCATGGAGCCCACCTGCATCCTCCCATTGTACGTCATATCTTCTCCTCACGCTTTTTAACACATCATACAGGGCAGACAGCAGTTCTGCTGTACTGCCTAGGGAAGAGTGAGTGGGGGAAACTCAGCTTCAGTACAGATTCACTTTCCCAAAAATATTTCTCTTAAAAAAATGATTACTGGGTAATTATTAGTGGTAGCCTAGTAGCTAAAGTGCTCACCTTGCATGTGCCGGGATCTCATATGGGTACCAGTTCTAATCCCAGCTGCTCCACTTCTCATCTAGTTCCCTGTTTGTGGCCTTGGAAAGCAGTGGAGGATGGCCCAAAGCCTTGGGACCCTGCACCTGCACATGGGAGACCCGGAAGAGGCTCCTGGCTCCTGATTGGTTCAGGGCTGGCCGTTGTGGCCACTTGGGGAGTGAACCAACGGACAGCAGATTTTTCTCTCTGTATCTCTTTCTCTCTGTAGATCTGATTTCCAGTAAAAATAAAGCAAATCCTTAAAAAAAATAATAATTACTTATTTGAATGGTAAGTAATGGTAAGTACCTCCACAGACTGGGTTTGCAGGAGACAGAGAGATATCTTTCATCTGCTGGTTCACTCCCCAAATGTTTCCAACAGCCAAGACTGGACCAGGCGGAAGCTGGGAGCCAGGAACTCAATCCTGGTGTCCCACATGGGGACTGAGCCATTGTGCCATCCTCTGCTGCCTCCCAGGTGCACAGCAGGGAGCTGGATGGGATCAAGTTCACGGCCCGCCTACTCCACTTCAGATCCAGCTTCCTGCTAATGACTTGGGGAAAAGCAGCGAAAGATGGCCCAAGTTGTTGGGTCCCTATACCAGCTAGGAGTTTTTCAGAATTAAACGGTCCCAAAGCCAACACCTCTGAGGGGCTGAGCTGATGAGCACAGGGGTTCGGGGGTCTACTTCACAGAGCCTGGGAAAGTGGTGGTGGGGGTGTGATGGCCAAGAGCTGTGGTGGCTAGGAGCAGTGGAAGGAAGAAGTGGGGCAGGCTGAAGGTGGGGAGGAAGGAGAGAGAAATGGGAGGGGACAGAGGGACTTTGGGCAAGCAACATGATGAAGGTCCAGGCCAGAAGGAGCTAGAAGGAATGGTGAAGGGGTAGAGGAAGGGAAGCCGGCCCTGCTCCTCCTGGGGACGGTCCTGACCAGATCTCCTTTCCCAGATCAGAAAGCTCCAACTCAGAGACAGGGAAAGGAGCAGGGCAGGAGAGCAAGCAAGCCTAACTCCACAGGCCGACAACGGGTGAGAGAAGAAACTTGCAGACCGAGAAGGGTGTGGGCCTGCTGAGCACGCAGGGCCTGCATGCTGCCCCAGGCTCACAAATCCCGGGGATGGTTATCATCAACCCCAGCTCACAGGTGAACACGCAGTCCAAAGTCGCTAAACGGGGATGGGGGATGAGGCCAGGATTCAAGTATAGCCCGGTTCCCCAGCTGGTGCTCTGGGCCACTGGCAAGGAACACAAAAAGAGAAATCCCAGGAGAGAAAAAGTGAGATGCAGCGAAGGAGAAAGAAAAACAGCTTGGGGGCGAGGAATGAGGCCAGGCAACTGGAGAGGGATGATGTTTTCAGAATCACAGGGGGCCCTTGGTGGGCCACGGGAAGGCGAACATTGCACGTTTGTGATGTCCCTGGGTCCCACGTGGCTGCTGAGCTCTGGAGAGGTGGCTGATCAGGAATGAGATGTCAAGTAGAAAATGCACAGGGAACTTCAAAGCCTTGGAAAAAACCACAACAAAGAGGCAGCACTATAGCTCCCAACCTTCGCCTGTCAATCATGCTGTTCACAAACTCAGTGTCACCTGCCAGGGCCCTGCAGAGGCCTGGATCTGGGACGGATACACTTCGATACAGGATCAAAGAGAAACAGCAGAGCAACGCAGGATGCAGAGAGCAAAGCACGGTAGGCGGAGGGGGGCGGGGCTCGGGGAGCGTGCGTCGCCTGGCAACGGGTGTTGCGGTGATGTCACCAGCCGCTGGCAGCCACGACTCTCCTTCTGGGTGGAGCGGGTGGGTTGGGCAACCTCCCCCTCCTCCTCCCCGGGGCCGGGATGAGATCACTGCGGCAGGCGGCAGGCTGTCCCCGCGCTCCCAACAAATCGACTCCTTTGCGAGCACCGAGCACCGACATCTCATGATCTCATGGCCCCACGGGACGGCGCTGGCAGATGAGGTCAGAGCCCGTGTCCCGGGCTGCCTCGCTCGGCTCTGCACACCTCGGCTTTGCGAACCGCGGGATGGGGGCCCCTCTTTGAGAGACTCTCAGCCTCCCCGCACAAAGGAGCAAAGCTGCCTCTACCATTCTTGTCCCTGCCCACAACGGGACTCTCCTGCACCTGCACCATTCCCAGCTGATGAGCCAACCTGCAACAAACCGGGAACCGGGGAACAGGCACTTGAAGTGCACCAAGGGTTACGCTCTGTGGCTCTGGGTTAAGGCGTGGCCGCCACAGGGAAGCTGAGAGGCAGTTATTAGCAGTCCCACATTGTAGGAGAGAAAATGCGATTTCTTTGAACTACATTCACGTAGCAATGGGGTACAGATTTTGGCTCAATGTCATGATGACCCAAAGGCCTTTCTATTTAAGCCTTCCATGGATTCTTGAACTTTCTTCCTGGTGTTTGTCACAATTTGAAGTTTGGTGTTTTTAATGGCGATCTCCCCATGGCAGCGGGGTCCCTGTCTGTCAGGGCTGGCCTGCTTCCTTCACCCTCATATTCCCTTACCACACAGCACCTGTCTTTCAGTAGGTGCTCAGAACATATATTTTTTGGAATGAATGTGAAGAGCCAGTGGCTCTGGCTAGTGGATAGTGCTAATGAGGTCCAAGTCCTTTGGCACGGGTATCTAGCTCACAGTCATGACCCTCTGGTGCTTGCCCAAAGCCTCTCTATTTGCGAACTTCCTGCAGCACTGACAAGTCAGATGTTCTGACTTCTTAACCTACAGTGTCCTGGCATCATAGAGAGGGGAGGCAAGAAGCAGCAGCCTGTGGGAAGTCAGGTAAGGAAGGGAGGTTATAGATGCTTACACCTACCTACACTGGGCTTTCTAATCAGAGATCAGCCAGAAAGCAGACGTGAATACCACAAGAACAGGGCCAGTGCAGGGGCTTAATATGCTAATCCTCTGCCTGCAGTGCTGGCATCCCATATGGGTGCCGGTTCAAGTCCCAGCTGCTCCACTTCCCGATCCAGCTCCCTGCCTATGGCCTGGGAACGCAGTGCAGGATGGCTCAAGTCCCTGGTCCCCTGCCACTCACCAGGGAGACCCAGAAAAAGCTCCTGGCTTAGGATCTGCTCTACTCTGGGTATTGGGGCCATTTGGGGAGTGAACCAGCAGACAGATCTCTGTCTGTCTCTCCCCCTCTCTGTAATTCTTGATTTCCATGTTAAATAAGTAAATCTTTGAAAGAGCTTACGAGCTTACAAGGAAAACGAGGGGATGAGCGGGATCATGCTGCTCTGGCATTTTGGGGGTAAAGGGAAGAAAGGAGGTGTGCGCAGTAGGGTTCTGAGGCAGCCAGAGCTAATACTTAGGTGTCAGGTTTTGTTTTTATTCCTTACATATGTTATTAAAAAGCCACTAGCAGGGCCCGGCGGTGTGGCCTAGCGGCTAAAGTCCTCACCTTGAAAGCCCCGGGATCCCATATGGGCACCGGTTCTAATCCCGGCAGCTCCACTTCCCATCCAGCTCCCTGCTTGTGGCCTGGGAAAGTAGTTGAGGACGGCCCAATGCATTGGGACCCTGCACCCGCGTGGGAGACCTGGAAGAGGTTCCTGGTCCCGGCTTCGGATCGGCGCAGCACCGGCCGTTGCGGCTCACTTGGGGAGTGAAACACCGGATGGAAGATCTTCCCCTCTGTCTCTCCTCCTCTCTGTATATCTGACTTTGTAATAAAATAAATAAATCTTAAAAAAAAAAAAAAGCCACTAGCTGACAACCTGCTTGTTGTTGTCCCAACTGATGATAAAATCCGCACTAGCCAGGACAACTGGGTACTCCCAATCTGGAGATGAGGCAAACAGAGCCTAGGGTCTCAGAGCTGGAAGTGGCAGAGGAGGTATTTGAATGCAGGTCCATCCGAAGTCAGCACACTGCCACATCTGCCTGCCGACAGCTGGATGCCCCGGAAAGCGGGTGTCACATCCCCCCTCGCATCCCTGACCTCCGACACTGTCTGCTCCTCTGAGGCCAGCATGAGGACTCAGGCAGTGAGTATGGCTGGGGCTGGAATCGGGCCCTGCTGCTGTGGCCCCATGGGTGGCTGACAACCCAGCTGAGGTTTCTCCTGGGTGCCAGGCTAGGTAGAGAATTTTGTTTATGGACAGCAGCCGCCAGGCATCCAGTTATATGGGTCCTGGCCCCAGGCACAGGAGTAGCTGGGTAACTGCAGCAGGAACCTGCTCCCTGGCACCCAGGAGAAACTTCATTATAAGATGTTGATGATGAAGCCTGAACTGGCCTGGGCTCCGGTGAGCTGTGGACAAGGGGAGGTGGGTGGACATGCTTTCCTGTCCCCAGGTCAGCTGTGATGAGCACGGATGCTCTGGACTGAACTGCCCAGACCCGGGTACCTCCACAAGCACCACAGACTGGGTTTGCAGGGGAACATGCCAAGGAGAGGAGGCAGGAGACAGATGGACAGAAGTGCTTCATTCCCTAGTGGCTGAGAGACCAGGGCTTCCCAGCACACGGGCGCCAGCCCAGCTGTGGATCTGTTCTTTTCCTCTGAAGGTGACCTGGCCCACGTCACATGATTCTCATCAGCCCCAGCTCCCTCTTCTTTAAGGCAAGGAGACACTCTCCCCTGGATCTGCTGGAATGGGCAACCCTGCTGCCATCTTGACTTTAGCCCCGTGACATTGACATTGGACTTCTGCCCCCCCCCCCCCCGAACTGTAAGATAATAAAACCATGTCGTTTTCAAAGCTGCAAAAGGGTAATGAGTTACGGTAGCCAAACGCAACTTCTACAGGGAAGAAACAATTACTGTTGTCACCAGAACACCCACAAGATGGGCTGGCTGAAGCATTCAGGGTGGGCTGGCACCCATGGTACAATGGAAGGCCAGAAAGCACACTCTGGGAGTGTAGTCCGGGCCACCACTGAGGCTGCATCTCCTGTCACCAGCATGTGTGACACCAGTGTAGACTGGAATTCAAGGCTTCTGTTTTAAAAATGAAGAATTTCAAGACAGCCACATAATACATCTTTGCAACACTCCCACCTGCTACTCCAAGCATCTACTTTGTGCCATACACCATGCTGGGGATAAAACGACATATATAAGAGACCTGACCTCTGTTCTCACCTGCAGGAAAACCCAGCGATGTTGATCACAACATTGTGTGATACATTCCAAACAGAAGCAGCCTAGGGGCCACAGAAACACACAGGTGAGTCACCCAACCCCACCTGGGGCCAGGTGAGTGCTGGGCTTCTCAGTGGAAGTGACAGAGACACCAGGAGGATAGGGTGATTAGGGCTCAGCCACATGGGACTGAAGGGGCACCAGCAGAGGGACCAGCCATGCGAAGGCCTGGAGGTATGAGAAGAGCATGATGTGGGGGGTGCCAGGTGGTGGCTGAGTGAGGCTGCAAACATCTGGCAAGTGATGGAGGCGGCGAGAGGGGCCAGGCAGGTGACCAAAAGGACAGCCCTGTGAATACCACTGAGAGGCTGCAGGATTGGGGACAGGGTACATAAGCACACAGGTTTCCTCCTCTTCACATGCAATAGCCACAGACACAGAAGCCTGGCTGCAGGGACTCAGTCCCCTGCTCCCTCCTAGCATGGGGATGGATTGAGGGTACAGTCAGGACACATCCTAGCAGTCAAGACCGAACAGACACAGAAAACTGTGCGCCAAGCCTTCTCAACCCATGGCCTCCTTTGCTCCTCATGGAGCCCTTCTAAGGAGGGAGAGAAGAAACTGAGCAACTGTAAGCAGAAATCAGATTACAGGTGGTCAACCTGGACACTCCAGGCCACCACTCTCAGCTCTGGAAATCTCTGAAATCAGGAACACTTCTGCGCTCCAAGCATTTTGGGTAAGATCTTCAGGCTGTGCTGTCTGTCCCAGGGACGGAGGCAGCCACAGAACTGTCTGAGGACGCATGGCTAACGGCAAAGCCAGGCTGCCCCCAGACCAAGCCCAGGGCCAGCTCGGATAGATTATTAGCAAGGAAACATTTCCTCATCCTCCTGCTTCTATCTGTTGTTCACCCTGTTTCAGCCCTGAGAGTTAAACACCACGATTTCCTTTTTTCACAGATGAGAAAACCAGCAGGGGAGAGGGGCAAGGACTGACCAGAGGCCTGATGCAAATAACCCAGTCAGGAATCAAACTCACATCCACTGACTCCAGAGCCCTAGCTCTTTCCCAGCTACTCTGGAACCTTCTGGACAGACTCACACTGTGGAGGAAAATGACCCACAGAACAGCAGCCCTGGATCAACGGAGACCCTCCAGCCCTGGGGGCAGGGGATGAGGCGGGGGGGGGGGGTGAACCTCAAGGCCACGTCCCCAACCTGCAGCATTCCAGGGAGGGGTCGCTGACCTGTCCAGACAGCGTGGTTTGTTATGGTACGACAGGGTGTGTCTGACAGCCAAGTGCATGTCCTGAGGTACAAACACATCCCAGCCACTCCCACTCCCTCATCCCTTCACATCACAACAGGACCCAGTGCACAGCATGAGCAAGGCGGGCATCAGCTTTGCTCTTCGGAGCTGCCAATCCACCAGGATGAGATATCTGAGAAAGTTCTGGAAAAAAAATGCAGGCGCCAAAACAGTCACCCACTTTTATGCCATGGCTCTGGCTGACCCTTTCCTGGGCAGACCCTGTAGGCTTCGCATTGCCTGGCTGACTCCTACCCAGGCCTTGAAACTCAGTCATGTGGTTCCCTCCTTCTCTAGGAAGACTTTGCTGGGGTTTGGAGAGCCCTTCCGAATTCCTAGAGGGCCTGGAGTTACTGGTTCCTTGAGCTCCTCCAGCTCATGAGCTTCGAACTCAGAGGTTCGGGGGTGGGCAGCTCCTGTACCCAGTGTGGTGCCTGGCACGCAGCTGATGTCCAGTGACACAGAATGGGACAGATCAGGTGACCTGGCAGCAGTCACTCTGGTTCCTTTGGTCTCCTTTGCGCTCGGCCCTTCTCTAACTTCCCTATGTGCATAAGTCACTCAGGGTTTGGTTAAAATGCAGATTCCAAGGCAGCAGACCTGGGGTGCAGGCCTCAACTCGGCTCCCAGGCATTGGATGGCAGCTGAACATCCTCAGGTGGTGTGCCCAGCTACTTGGTTCCTCCTGGTGCCTGCCTGGGATGCCCAGTGGTGGGCAGGGGATGGTGGGCCTTGGGATGGGGATGACAGAAGCTGGGGCAGAGCCAGGCCCCACTCTTTAGCAGTGACCACGCACGAACTGGTGAAAGGTATCATCTTTCAACCTGGAAATCGATTTCCCAAGGCCCCCAGCGGCCGGGGCGTGGGGGCAGGAGGAGGGTAGGAGAGGGCGGGAGCATTAAACTAGCAGCTGTGTTCCTAATTTCCCCAGGAGGAGGCCTGGCCGCCCCTCCTCCCTGTTGAGTGTTTGCCATTAAAAACAAACAGCATCATTTGGTTCAATATAAAATGAATTAAAGGAAATTAAACCACAGGGGCCATGTGGTGAGCCTTGTCCTCCGTTGTCTGTGGCCGTTTTTCATCTTCCCCAGTGTGGTACGACAGCTTGGGGGGTGTGGAGCGGGCAGGACTCAGCGGCTAAATAAATAAATAAATAAATAAATAAAGCAAACGGTGTTACCCTCCCACCCTCCACTCGAGTGGTGGCCACCGGGGTGTGGGGAAGTTCCAGGTGCTCACTGGGGCTTGGGCCCCACGGTTTCCTTGGTGGCAGAAGGTAGACTTTGAGAGTCTCCCAGGGAACAGAGGGGAAACACACCACAACAAAACAACAACAACATGACCCTGCAGGCCCAGGGGACAGCCAGGGACCTGAAGAGGGCACAGGGGAACAAAGGTATGTGGCGCCTGGGGCTGCTGGGACGGTCCCTCAGCTGTGCACAGCGCAGTGACCGCAGAGGTGGGCAGAGGAGGGACAGAGGCAGGAGCCTGCAGAGGCAGGCATTTAGGCCAGTGGTTAAGGTGCCAGGTGAGATGCCTGTGGCCACTGCTCTTGTGGCATTCTAGCTCTTGCTCCTGACTCCAGCTTGCTGCTAATAATGCACAGCCTGGGAGGCAGTAGTGACTGGCTCAAGTACCAGGGTTTCTGCTGTCCGGGCGAGAGACCAGGATGAAGCTCCTGGCTTATGGTGGGCACTTTAGGGGTGAAACAGCAAATGGACACGCTCTCTCTGCCTCTGCAACAACTTTTTAAAAAGGAGAGAGAATGTGTGCACCGGACACATTCTGTGGCAGGGCATGAAAATTCTGGCAAGGCATGTGGCCTCTCTGTGCCTCAGTTGGCTCATCTGCAAATTGGGGATAATCAGAGTCCTAAAGAGGGTGATGGTGAGAATGGTCTAAATGAATGCAGGGGAAGCCCTTATAAGAGCAGCAGGCATGGAGCTGGCCATGTGGCATAATAGGAAAGCTGTTGCCTGTGATGCGAACATCACATATGGGCGCTGGTTCGAGTCCCAGCTTCTACACTTTCAATCAGCTCCCTGCTAATGCCCCTGGAAAAGCAGCAGAAGATGACTCAAGTGCTGGCCCTGCACCCACATGGGAGATGTGGATGAATTTTCTGGTTCCTAGTTTTGACCTGTCTCAGCCCTCATCATTGCAGCCATCTGGGGAGTCAGCCAGTGGATGGAAGATCCAACTGTCTTTCCCTCTCTTTCTGTAACTCTGCCTTTCAAATAAATAAAAAATAAATCTTGAAGGGAGAAAAAAGCACACCAGGCACATTATCTGTGTATTATTACTACATTGCACTATTCTGTAACATTTATTTTTCTATTACTATTGCTATTTTTAAAAGCTTTATTTTAGTTTAGTTTTTATTGGAAAGTCAGATATATAGAGAGGAGGAGAGACAGAGAGGAAGATCTTCTGTCCGATGATTCACCCCCAAGCGGCCGCCATGGCCAGAACTAAGCTAATATAAAACCAGGAGCCAGGAGTCTCTTCCTGGTCTCCCATGCAGGTGCAGGGTTCCAAAGCTTTGGGCCATCTTTGACTGCTTTCACAGACCACAAGCAGGCAGCTGGATGGGAAGCAGGCGTGGGGGGGGGGGGGGGCAGGATTAGAACTGGCGCCCATAAGGGATCCCAGAATATACAAGGCAAGGACTATAGGTTACTGTGCCTGACCCTAAAGCTTCTGTGTGTGTGTATGTGTATGTGTAAGGTAATTACAGGAGAGAGAGAGCAAGACACACAGATCTCCCATTTGTTGGCTCACTCCCCAAATGACCCCAATGACCAGAACTAGGCATCTGAGGACAGGAGCCAGGAGCTTCTTCCATGTCTCCCATGTGGGTGCAAGAGCCCAAGCACCTGGGTCATCCTCCACTGTTCTCCCAGGTACATTGACAGAGAGCTGGACTGGCAGTAAAGCAGCCAGGGTGCCCAGATGAGATACTGGTACCACTGGCAGTGGTCTCAACTCCCTCACTGTACTGCCAGCCCCACATTTTCTACTACTATTGCTATTATTTCTATTATGAGTCGGTTGGCACCTGCAGGACATGACCTCCCAATCACAGCGCTGCTGCAGCCTGACTGTGCGACCCAGGGAAAGTGAATACCCCTCACTGGGCTTTAGGTCCCTCCTCTACAAACAAGGCTCTATCATCCTGGCACCGAGACAGCAAGAACCTCCCATCTCCCTGCTCCCCTTCCTCTTTCAAAATGAGAGTCTGTATTTCTGCTTAGCCACCATGCAGTCTGCCATGCAGGTAGGGTGGCTGTGTGGTCACCACCACAGAGGAACACTGAAGAACGGAGAAGTCACAGCACGTGGCACCTCGGGGCACAAGGGATGATGTTTCCTGATCAAAGGCATTTACTTCAGGAGTGTGAGGATTGCAAGGAAATCCAATAACACGGCCCTGCATCACAACAGACAGAAAGGAGGAAACACAAATGCTCCTTGGGCAAACTCAACACCCATCTCTGATTTTAAAATGTTCTGAAAGTTGGACTCGACTTTTCTTGCTATGATCAAACATTGGCCTTGGCCGCAGAGCTGGCATCTGGGTCACTGGGGGCCTGGGGTGGTTGGTAGCCCATGTTTGACATCACAAATGAGGCTGCAGTGCTGGTTCCGCGCCCACATCCTGACTCAGGTGTGGCTGGATGGAGGTTCCTCAGCACCCAGTCTAGCAGTCCAGCTTCCAGGTGGCTGTCACAGACACTCGTCACCGTGATGTCTGTCAGAGCAAGGACAGGACAGAGAAACCACAGAGCACTGTGATGCTGCACTCACGGTGAGTAAACCTGAGGACGGGAGCTGCAGTTGTGCACGCCAGGGGTTCTCAGATGTCACCCGGAGGGGCCCAGAGCCAGTGACTCTGGGGCAGGATCTGAGAACTGGCATGTTTAAAAACGTTTTTTCAAAAATTTATTTGAAAGAGAAAGTGAACAAGAGAGAAAAAAAAATGATTCACCTGCTGGTTCACACCTCAATGCCCACACCAGCCAGAGCCAGGCAAAAGCCAGAAGTCTAGAATTCAACTCAGGCCTCGCACATGGGTTGGCAGAACCCTGCCTCCCAGGGTATGCCTTAGCAAGAAGATGGACTTGGCAGCAGAGCTCAAACTCGAACCCAGGTCCTCTGTTACAGGGTAGGGGTGCCCCAAGCAGATTCCTAACTGTTATACTGAATGTTCACCCCAGGGTCTGCACTTCAGACAAGCTGGCCAGGTGAGATGCAAGCCGCTGGACGTGGGATTACAACGGGACTGGCACGATGCACCAGGTGACTTCAGAAAGCTCATGAAAAATGGAAGTCCCAGACCCTCGTGGTTCTCAGGATGGTTCCTGGACCAGCCACATGAGCACCCCCTGCAAGGTTATTAAAGAATCAGCACCTCAGATGCTTCCAGGAAAGTGTTTTAATCAGATTCTCTGGGGGTTGCGGCCCAGGAATCAGCATTTGAATGATCTGTATATCCACAGTGAGAGAAACTCTAACAGATGATGGTTTCACTCGTGGAAGAAGCGTGGATCCCTAATACACCACATGGAGCAGTGCACATGAGCTGTCCCGCACTGGACTGTGACAGCTAACAGGAAACTGTGGCTGGCCTATGCCAGTGATCTGCTCTAGTTCACACTGTTCTCATTTCTGGAGGTTCCAAGGCTGAGACCAAGATGTCAGCCACATTGCTGCCTCCTGAGGCCTCCCTCCTTGGCTTGCATGTCGCCTGCAGCTTCAGCTGGTCTCCCCTCTGTGTCTAACTTTCCCTTTCATGTCAGAATTGTGGTCATACTGGATTAGAGTCCACCCACTGATTTCATGTGTTTTTACTTTGGGGATTTTTTAAAAATTAACTAATTTTATTTGAAAAGCAGAGTTACTGAGAGAGACAGAGATCTTGCACCTGCTGGTTCACTCTCCCAAATGATTGCAGCAGTTGGAGCTGGGCAAATCTGAAGCTAGGAACCAGAAGCTTCTTCTAGGTCTCTCATGTGGGTGGGTACAGGGGCCTAAACACTTGCTTTCCCAGGCATATAGGCATGGAGCAGAATTGGAAGTAGAGCAGCCAGGACATGAACCAGCGCCCATTTAGGATGCCAGCACCACTGCAGGTAGAGGCTTTACCTGCTATGCCTAGGTGCAGGCCATTACTAACCTCATCTTAACTTTACCTCTTCATAAGTCTAAGTCTAAATACAGCCTCACCCTAAGGTACTATAGGTAGGAAACTCAACAAAGAAGTTTCTGGAGACATAATTCAGCTCATAATGTTAGGGGAGCTGACCCGGGCCCTAGAGCAGCGCTTTATCCCAGAGTTCCTGCCCTCAGCCCTACTACCATTGGTGCCAGATGGTTCTCACTTGCAGGGTGTGAACAGCTTGTCTGGCTCTGTCCTTGACTACAACTAAAAATGCTCCCAGAACTGTCCTATGTGTCTCTTCTGGCTGCAACAGGTGTGGCTGGCTCTCCACGAAGCTTCTCATTTCCTTGGGGTGGCCTTCCATCTCTGCACCCAGGAAGGAGTGCTATGAGAACCACAGTGTAAACCTGGGAAACACAGGGCTGCCCAGGTGTAGACAAATGTCTGCTGGGGCAGGAAGAGGGGGAGTGGGAGAGTGGGAGATATCTGACCTCCAAGAGGGGAAAGGACACAACCAATGGAAAGCCTCCCAAGTGCTGGATTTAGGACCTAGAAAAAGTAGGGATTTAATGGCACAACATGTCCCATGAATCACCTCAGTTCTTATGTCTGGCAGACATTGTCTTCATTATGCCCATGCCTCAGAGTAAAACCAATAGGTCTGGAAGCTCAGGGAATCTGACCTTGGCAGAGCCTCTTGTCAGAAGGTTTGGCTAGGCAAGCTGAACTAGAATCCAAACACTTAGATAAGGAATGTTCAAGCTGTGTTTTAAGAGTGGGAGACATTTTTGGGGAATAGGGGATTTGGCTTCTTAGCTAAGTTTGGATGAGGTTAAAAGAAAGACAGGGGCAAGGGGCTTACTCAGGAGGCCTGTATCCCATATCAGAATGCCTGACTCTACTTGTAATTCATCCTTCCTGCTAATGCACACACTGGGAGGTAGCAGGAGTGATGGGCCAAGTAGTTAGCTTTCTGTTACCCACGTGGTGGGGACCTGGATTCAGTCCTTGGCTCTCAGCTTCAACCTGGCCCAGCCCCGGCCACTGGGAGCATTCGGTGTATGACCCAGCAGATGGATGATCTCACTGTCTCTGTATCTCTTCTTCTCAAATAAACACACAAAACAATGTTCATTTGCAGAATCCAAGAGAGTAGGTGAATGGTAGGTCAGGTGTCCAACTTGCATATTTTGGGACCTGGCACTGCCCCTGCAAGTACACAGGCCTGGACACATGTGCGAGCTGTGAGAGGCAGCAGTGGCAGCTGGGAGGAGGCAAGCATGGTTTTCAGCCTCCGAAAGATAATACAGATCAGGCTCTTGGTTCAGCCTATGACATCTATACTGTGCTCTCTGTGGGTCAGGAGAGAGACCCAAGGGACCTCGTGCCTGAAAGTTCCAAGTTCTAGTGATGGAGACAGAAAACAAAGACAAAACAGGCCAATCATTTCAGATCCTAACATGCTAAGGAGGATAAAAAAACAAATGGAGAAAACCACTTTCAGTTTGCTGTGGTCAGGGAAGACTTCCCAGGGAAGGTGACACTAGAGTCTGGAACTGATCACTAAGGAGACAGCCCCGGGACCTCAGGCGAAGGGTACAAGTGCTGGCAGCCTGAGAGAGAAGATGATGGGTATACTAGGGGTGCCATGAAGTCAGTCAGAAGTGTGACTGGTCCACAGGGAGTAAGGGAGAGGGATGTGATGTGGGTGATGAGGTCCCAAGAGGTGGAGAGGGAGCCAGGCTTGGTGAGGCCAAGACACACAAGCTATAGAGCAGTTTGCTGGGTTTGTAACGAGAGGCAGCACTAAGGTGCCTGGCCAGTGGGATGGTTGGGGATGAAGCCCCAGATCAATGGGCCCCACCTTTGACCCTCTTGGCTGGCCAGTGAGAGTGGCTGTCCTTGGACTCCCAGGTGCAGATTTCTGATGGACTTTTCTGGTTTGGGTGGGTGGGTAGGGGGGGCATTTGGGAATTGGTACTAGCAGAGGACTGATTAAGAGGAGGAGGCAAATGAAGGGAATCCCAGAGTCCCCAGACAAGAGGGCTGGCTGAGCCTCACATGTCAAGGCCATCAAGCAGACCTAAATGCCACAGCTCTTCCAATGCAGGCATTATGATATTAACAACTGAGCCGCCTGCTCCATGGATGGCAGGGAGCCCTGGGTGGGAGCATCTGGGGCTGTGAGCCACTCGGGGTCCCTGACAGATGTGCTGGGCCCCCACTCCCATGCCAGCTGCAGACAAGGCCCGTCCTTTTCTTCCCCTTAGACAAGGATTGATGAGGATCTGGGAGAGCACTCAGACAGGCAAGGAAAGGCTGTGAACCCCTTCCAGGCCTGCAATTTATCTTGGGTACAGCCTTCACAGCTCCTCTCACAGCCTGTATGGTGCGCTGACCTGGCACATCAATCTCACCGAATCAAATAATAATAATTTGAAAAAGGGAGCTGGACGGCAGCCAGGGAGGCATTAGTAACTGTCGCTCACACCTCGGAGGCGCAGGGAAGGTGTACCGGCTGCAGTCCTGGCCTTCACCCCCAGGAGTGCCCATGGAGGGGAAAGCAAGGAAGGAAGGAGGGAGTGAAGGAGGAAGGTAGAAAGGAAGGAAGTGAGGGAGGGAGGGGACTCTGGCTGGATATGGGGGAATTAAATGGAGATGGTGTAGGGAACTTGTTTCTGGAATCAACTCTGAGGAATGTCCTTAACTCAGGGAATTCTTGTGGGAATCAGGACAGAGGAGGGGCCCTGGAGTCAAGTTCAAGTCCCTGTCAAGCCACTTACAAGCTGTGTGACTTTGGGCTGTTTTCTTAACCTCTCCCTGCTCTTGTTTCTCCTTCTAGGAATGGAAAGCAGCTCAGCTCCCACAGAAAAACAATGTGAGAGTTCCCCAAAGGGTTAAACAGAACGACTTGAGAACTATCCACTCCCAGCTATTTACCAAGAAATCTGTGTTCAGGCAAGGACTTGCAGACAGATATTTACAGTAGCAGAGTAGCCAAAAAAGTGGAAACAGTCCAAACGCCTAGCCATGGATAAATGGCTAAGCTGACGGTGGCTGGCAGGTGCCACTGGCGGTGGCTCCATGTATTCCATGCACTGACATCAGCTCTGCCCTTGCTCGGATGACACCCTGAATCCCCTGCAGGATCAGCACCAGCGGGACTACGGGTAGCCACAAGCAGATCTTACCTTAGACTTGACTTTCAGGATGATCTTGGGCAAGGCCACAATCAGGCACTTGAGGGCGATGGTAATGTATTTCAGCACAAAGTCCGCAATCCCCACGATCCACAGCAGATCAAATAAGTCCAGCGTCTCCAGGTTGGGCTTCAGGAAGATAAGGCTGTGAGGAGGATTCAGAGAGTCATGAGCTTCTTTGAGCACCAAGGAGCCCCACAGATGTCACCTGTGGGAGCAAGCTGAACTGGGAGTCAGATACCTGTGCCTGAATCTGCTATGCACCTGCTGTGGGACCTCAGGTACGTCCCTTAACCTCGCTAAGCCTCAAGTCCCTTGAGAGTCAAGTGACAAGATTGGCTAGGAATATTGTTAAGCTCCCCTCTTGTTTCTAAGAGTCCACAACAGGATGTGCCAGAGGGAAGAGGAAGGAGAGAGGGAAACGGACACATTAGGCACTATACTAGAGCTCTTCTAAGATTTACTTACTTGAAAGTTGGGTGTTACAGAACATCAAGTCAATCTACCATCTGCAATACTGGAATCCCATATGGAGGCCGTTTCAAGTTCCAGATGCTCTACTTCCAGTTAAGCTCTTTGCTTATGTGCCTGAGTAAACAGTTAGAAGACTGGCCAATGCTTGGGCACCTGTCATCCCTCTGGGAGATCCAACTGAGTTTTGGGCTTCTAGCTTCGATGTGGCCCAGCCTTGGCTGTTGGGGCCACTTAGGGGAGAGAATCAACAGATGCAAGTTTTCTCTGTGTCTCCCTCTGTCTGATAACTCTATCCTTTAAATAAATAAATAAACCTTTCAACTGTAGTACCCTAGGAATAAACTGTTCTTAAGAGCGGTTTCTTTGAAAAGCAGAAAGGGAGAGGGAGAGAGAAACAGACACACATGCCTTCCATTGGCTGGTTCATTCTCCAAATGCCTCACAATAGCTGGGGCTGAGCCAACCTGAAATCTGGAACCAGGAACTCCATCCAGGTCTCCCACATAGGTAGCAGGGGCTCAAGTCCTCGGGCCACCAACTGCTGCCTCCCATGGAAGGGCTTGTGATTGGCACGTGATTTGTCCCCAAAGGACTGGTGTCTTGGGCGCTTGCTCCTCAGCATGGTGACGGGAAGGGTGGTCCTCTCCCTGGCTTCCTGACTTGCAAAGGTGCCCACTACTGCCACGCCAGCCACTGCGAGGCCCCCTGCCACAGCCCAATCCCCGACCTCCAGAACCCTGACCTATAGGAACCTAAGGTGCTCAGCCTCTGGCATTTTGTTAGAACAGCACAGAGCTTCAGTGAAGTCTCTACCTTGCCAGACATGCGTGCGAGCAGAGAGTGAGATCATGGCCCTGGCATACAAGCACGCTCAAGACAGGTGGCGTCAGGAAGAAGCCTCCACTCTGCAGCTTTGCTCATAAGCTGCATTCTCTTTCTCCCTCTGTGCTGCCAGTCTGACTCAGCCCTGGCTTGACAGGGGCATAGAGGTCTGTGCCTGGGAATCCCATTGTGCCCAGAAAATGGCATGAGCTGGAAATCCAAGCATGGTTCTGGGAAACCCCCCCTCCCTGCTGTCTGCCCCTGGACCTGGGTGTCTCCTGCACCCCATGCTGTCCCACACATGCAGGGTATGAGTGCATGTTGATGCCTTGGAACTAGCTTTCCCAACTGCCTTTCTGAGGTGGCCTTGGGAAACACAGGAACTGCTCACTCCTCAAAGTCCATTTGCAGTGGGAGTGGATGTGATCTGAAAGCCTGAGTTCCAGCTCTGACTGGGCTCTAACTGGCCAGTCTTCCTCAGTGCCCACCAAAACATCTTCTCTCAATCTGGACACCCCTGATGGTTGCTATTCACAGTGATCACCTGCAACCGGGTGACATGTCACATTCGGTGATTTCCAGCACTCTTAAAAATGCATTTATTTATTTCACATACAAATACACAAACCCCAGAAAAGGGATGGAAGAGACTGACAGAGAAAGAACCCCCACTAATTAATTTATTTCACAAATGCCCACAAAGACCAGGGCTGGGCAAGGACCCAGCCAAGAGTGGGAAAACTCAATCTGAGTCACTCATGCAGTTGCCAGGTCTGAACTATTTGATCCACACCTGCTGCTACCCTAATCGTACGTCTGTAGGAAGCTGGATTGAAACTGGAGGTGCTGAGACTTGAGTCAGGCACTCTGGATATAAAATGTGAGTATCCTAAGTGGTAAATTTAACCACTACACCAAATGCTTACTCTCTCGAAGTTATTATCTAAGTTTATCAATATATATTAAAAAAAAAAAGGCAGGGAGAGAGAGAGATCAATTGATCTTCTATCACTGGTTTACTCCCCAAATGCTTGTAACACCTGGGGCTGGGACAGGCCAAAGCCAGAACTCAGTTCAGATCTCCAAGGGCAGGATCTACACACAGGAGCCATCATCTGCTGCCTCCCAGAGTGGGCATTAGCAGGAAGCTGGATCAGAAATGGAGGCAGGACTTGATCCAGGCACTCTGAGAGGTAATACACCAGTCCCAAGAGGCATCTTAGTGGTTGAGCCAAATGCCTGCCCCCCTCTCCTGGATTTTAAAGCAAAAAGCGACAGCTAATGAAAAGTTAAACCATGCTAAGAGCTGGACTTCAAGAGCTTTCCATGAATTAATTCGGAATGCCAAATTCCAAGAATTTCCTTGGTTCCTCTTATCTAGGCCTAGCTGATCTGCTTTTCCTAGAATTGCTTGAAGCCCTGCACGGAGCAACGCCTGGTAAATATTCTCTTTGGCTTAAACCTGCAGCCCAAATGCCCTTTTTGGCATTTTTTTCTTAGCATAGTCCTTAATCTTCATTTTAAAACAAATAAACTTAATTTTAAAAAGTCCCTTTGCTATAAATGTGTTTCGGCTTGCTGGGTGGTAGGAATATTTTTGCTAAGCTGATGATAACTCACAGTTACATGTTCATTCCATTTCTTTCTCTGCCCGCCCCCTCCTGCCACAATGCTACTCAGATCTCTTAGTAAAAAAGTCACACAACCACAGCCGAAAGCAACTGTCTAGGTTGCCCTGTACCTAGTAAGTGTTGTACAGAAAGGCAAATAGCTGGCTGGCATTCTGGGCCTGGTTCATGTCAGCTCTGTGTTAACTATACCAGTGTGCCACCAGCATAGTTGCTTAATTGTTTAACGTTAAATCTGCAGGGCAGGGGCAGCAGACTGCAACCATCTGCTTACTGGAGACCCCAGGCTTGGGTAAGGGCCACTGTGGGCTTCTAAGGAGGGTAGAGTTGCAGTCATGGGCCTCCCTGGACCAGAATGCCTCACCTGCTGGTATGTGCAAGAGCTGGGGATAGGGATAGGCAGGGTCAGGGGCCTAAACAGCTGGTAAGCTTGGCTCCCTACAATAGGCTGAAGCATCCACCATCAGAGGAGATCCACCAATGGCTTTTGGCATTGGCAAGCAGCAAGTTCTTTCATCTCATGTTGGCCTCAGAAATGTCAGAATCTCTGATCTCAGGGTCCAGGATCCATGGGTGTGGTCTGGCCCTGGCATACAGGTTGCATGACTGGACTATCTACATTGCTGACTTCAGTGCAAAATAGCCAACGACACTGTAGAGTAATGATAGAGATGCAGGGGACATAGAAATTGGCACTGAGTGGAAATTCTCTGGCCCAAGAGAGAGATCTATTAGATGAGATAGAGTTCTCAACTCAGGATAGGCAAGCCTTATGCCCCTAATAAGCAGGAAGTAACTACCGAAGATGTGATGAATCTGCCTCTTGCAGGAATCCTTAGAGTAGGAGCTGAAAATCTCTGTGGTAGGAAATGAAATGAAATGGGACAGGTAGGCAGTAACTTAGATTCACAAACTGGAAGTCACACTCCCCAGGCTATTTGTAAATCCCACCCACCTACCAATACCCCAGGAAATACTTCCCTCACCAGGGACCTGTGGGGCTATCATGAAACTACTCCGCTTTCCAAGATCATACAATGACTGGCAATAGGGAGGGACAACCTTTCTCTTCTGGCAGACACAGAATGAGAGGCCAAAATATTTCCTGCTCTCTCACGCTTCTCTTTTTGATTCTCTCCATCCTTGAACAAGTCAGATATGGATGGCCAACTGTTCTGGGTCAAATAAATTTCTCATTAAAATGGCTTTCACTTGTTTCTTTTTCATTTTCTTAATGTGGGAACTAACAAATGTCAGCTTACCTGTGTGGCTTGCATTGTATTTCTAATAGAGAGAGCTGCTCTAGGCAAGCATGTGTCCTAACAGCAGGTGGGAGCTGAAAGGTCCCATGAGACAGAGCTGCTGTATCTTTCCCAAGTGAAGGGTGTGTGCCCCAAGTCCACAAAGCTCCTCAACTCTGCTGCGCTCACCTGTTATACAGCTGCTGGGAGCTGAAGGTGTAGAGCACATACAGGGTGTTCCCCGCCAGAAAGGCCAAGATCCACAAGATGACCAGCACCGACCTCTTTTCCTAGAGACAAAGCAAGAGACATGTGGGGACACTGAGATGGAACAGTCTAGAATTTTCCCTGCTGAATCTTCAAAGCTTTGCAGGAAGCATGGCTTATGGTAATGGGAAGGGCACTGGCATCTTTCTACCCACCTGGGAACCATGAGTGGTTACAGAAAAGCGAACAAGGTGTAAACTGTTTTGCGGAATCCTCTGGAACGACTAGAAAGCACTGTGGTATGCAAAACAGATTCCAGAGCCAGAGCGCCTGGATTCCAATCCTCAGTCAACTATGGGGGAACCATCCCGCCCCAGGCAAGTGACTTACACTTCCTTTCCACATCTGTATAGAGGAGAGAACCTCACCAAGTTCAAGGAAAAATGGAATTAAAAGTATGAGTTTAGGGTAGGCATTTGGGGCACTTGGACACTCATATCATATCAAAGCGTCATATCAAAGCTTCTGGGTTTGAGTCCCCACTGAACTGATTCTGGCTTCTTGCTAGTGGGTCCCCTGGGAGGCAGCCGGCTATGGCTCGAGGCCCCGCTAGCCACACGGGAGACCTAGATTAATTTTCCAATTTCTGGCTTCAGCCTTGGCCAGCCCACATTGCTATGGGCCTTTATGGGATTGAACTAGCAGATGACAGATCTGCCTCTGTCTGCCCCTCAAATAAATAAAAGTATTTCTATTTACGTACTAACTAGTAATACTATATACTAGAAAGTATTTTTATTTATATACTAAATAAAAGCAAACGTAAAGAACAAATTTTTAAGTTTAAAAAAGGAATGAGTTTATTTTGAAACAAAAAGATATAAGCCATGCATAGGTTTTTTTTCTATTATTGTATTTTCTATATAGTAGGAAAATAACATCGCTAACACACATGCAAAAACAAACACATGCATTTAACTTCCTTTTCCGTGAGCTCTGTGAAGAACGCCTGCATCACTGACTGTCTTACAGAACTGTGAGAACTCATGTACATCAATGCTTCTTGGGAGAGTGCCAAGCATGCGACAGTGGCAGCTTACATTCACTGTCAGCACTGAGACACAAAACACTAGATAATTCTTGCTCAAGGGCACACACCCAAGCTTTGCTGTCCTCATCTGAAACTTAGGGTGTGATGAAGGTCAAATTTATACACCTAAATATTGAGCTGAGGGGTGGGCCTTTGGCGGCATGATTAAGATGCCTGCATCCCATATCAGAGGGCCTTCATCTGATTCTGATCCAGTTTCTTGTTCACACAGACCCAGCGGGGTTCCTGCTACCCATGTGGGAGATGTGGATTGAGGCCCTAGCTCCTGGCTTCAGGCTGGCCCAGCCACAGGCATTGTGGGTATGTGGGCAGGTGCCAGGGTCCGTGCAGTAGGTGTGAATGACACAAAGGTGTGAAGAGAACAGCTCCCTGCATGGCAGGGCCCAGGGAGCTTCCAGCTGTTTGGCAGGGCCCAGCGGATTTCTCTCTGACCACCTTGATGCAGTCTCACCACCCTTTTGCATGGACACTCAAGCACCCCACTAAGAATCCTGTAATCTATTGAGGCATTGTTTGCCCCTGTGAGATGGCTTTGGCAAATAATATCAGCTTGAGAGTTAATGTTACTGATAATGTCTTGGTGAGTGAGCCTTTAACTGCACACAGGAGCACAATCAAGCCCATGCTGTTTCCAGACACCTTATTGTGTACCTACCCATTGCCATAAAATCTGGCCTGGACATTTAGCATGCTTTCTGGGAAATGGCTTGATAAGAATTTTACAAACTAATGGAAATGATGGGAGTATGGGTTAAAACTGCCATGACAAAAAATATAGCTACTGGGACCCTAAAAGCTATCTTGTTACTGGGACCCTAAAAGTTATCTTGTTACTGTGACCCTAAAGGCTATCGTGTTACTGGGACCCTAAAGGCTATCCTGCTAAAGCAAAAAATATAGTTACTGTGACCTTAAGGGTTAGCCTGTCCTTGCAACTCTTTAGAACATAGAAACTGTAGTTGCTTTAGCTGCTTTCATAATTTCTAACTAGAGGAAATATAGGCTGATTTCACTAACATCACAAAGATATACTTTTGATTATTGTTTGATCACTTATGAGGTTGTAGAACCTGCAGTTGTAGAGGAACTTAATGTTTGAAACCTTTTGTCTCAGATCTTTGTTTTTTTCTCTTTTGATGTATTCCTCACATTAAGTGATGGTTAAGTTGTAGAATAAGAATTGTAGCAAGAGTGTATTACTGAATAAGATGCGTTGCCTACTGAGAAATTCTTGGCTGCAATGTTGGAATGAATAATGCCCTGTCTTAAGGTGAAACAATTTGTAGAATTATCTTTGGAAACACTCACTTGTCCATTGTAGAATTGAAACTTATATGGAGTAAACTTGGCTCATTGCTAATTACAATTCTTTCCGCCGTTATAACTCTTGCTTTACTTGTTCAGATAACAAACTGTGTGAGCTTGCTGACCTAATGGCCTTTAGTGCCAATGGCCCGTAATCCCCATACACCAAGACCCCGGACTTACTAACCCATACATAATTCAAGGTAGGGGCCTGGTTGTCACAGGTGGCGCCAAGGTTAGAGCCCAGACCTGAGGAGAGCGGATGAAGACTGGCAAACCAAGATAAGCAAGGAATGTGGGACCCTTCCTCAATCATTTCTCAAGAAGTTGTAAATTGTGCCCCCCTGAAGCTTTGTCAAAATGCCCCTAAAAGAAAACTTTGTACTGCTTCTGTATAAATAAAGCGGACAGCTTTCTTGCAATGTCCACAATCATCAAGGAATCCTAGTGGTCCGTCTCTCCTTTCTTTCTCTCTTCTTCTTTCTACACCTATCTCATGCACCCTTCTCGAGCTCCGAACTCTCGGCTGGAGCTGGACTCCGGCAGGCAGGGAAGCAGAGGGGAGCTCTTTTCCTCTAGAGCTTTGACTTTCTCTTGGCCTATCACTTCAATGAATAACCAGCGCAATACAGACTCACATCTCAGGTTTGCCCCTGGGTGGGGCCCAGCAGTAAACTCAGAGCTAGAAACTATTGTTCTCCCTTTTTCTAACACAGACACTTACACCGCCACCCTACACTGATTGTTCGCCGTTGATCTATGCTGACAGCATCAAACTCAAACTCACGCACATGACCATCAACACGCTTCACAATCCAGCCCTCTCTTTTTCCTAGCTTTCTTCCTGTTAAGAGCCCAGAAAGAAAAGCCACAGCACATTCTGTTTTCTGCAGCTTCTGGGCAAGTGAGCCTTCCTAAGAACTGTCTGGATGTGGGCGTAGCCATGGGTGTGTTCCTGCCTGTGGACCCCTCCGCTGTTGAGTGTCAAAAGCTTGTCTTTTCCTGGACCAGGAGGCTGCATTGCTGGAACAAGATGAGGTCATAACTTTCCCAGTGTAACCTTCCCTGTGGTTTCGGTAAATGCTCAATACGTGCTGTCTCCAGACACAGCCCCAGCGACCCATGCACTGTTTGGACACACATTTCTAAGGAGCGGACAAAATAAATGCATCTCCAGCCACCCATTATGCCAAGAGTGGTCAAGGTTAACGATTCTGAAAACCACCTGCAACCAACTGACTGCTCTTATCAGTGTGATTAATCCACTTGGCAGCCCTTTTACCCCGATAAATAATAGATCCCAGTTTGATTCTTCAGACTCAAAGGAATGGTGGGACAGAGAGGGACGGAGCAAAAGCCTGAGAAGACACATTCAGATGAACAAAAGGGGCAGCTCTCCAGTAGAAAGCTCTGATGCCTACACTTACAGGAGGCCATCCAGACTCTTTTCTCACAGGAAATACTCATAAGCTGGCAACACACACATGTGTCTTCATAGAGTTCAGGCCCCCAGCAGGCCTGCCCAGGGATCCAGGCATCCACTTGGCCCCTAAAATGTCCATATCGAGGTATCACTTGGATGTTGCTACACTTGTGAGAGAGGGGTAGCCTCCATCTCCTCTCTGTATGGAGTTGAACTCACCTGTTGTTTAAGAGAGCAGCAGGTGAGGATTTGTGCCAATACAAGACTAAGGGTCAAGAAGAATCTCTGGCTCTGGGTCCAACCCTGGTGCACATGGAGACTGAACTGCCATCTACGTAACACGGAGGACCAAGTGCTAGTAAGCAAGCAGCTGATGCTACATAACGGACGGCTACGAGCAGCAGTGCAAGCATGGCTCAGCTAAACACTGCCTCTAACACATACCAGGCATTGCATGAACCACCTACTATGTGCCATCTCACTAACTCCTCCAGAGTAGTCTAAGAACGGGCATGAGCACAGGTGCCCCTTCACTCACAGTACAGTGGGGTTACATGCTGATATTCCCATGCTAAGCCAGAATCACAAGTCAAAACACACCAGCTAGACCTAACCCTCTGGAGCTCCAAGCTCAGCACAGTGTCTGTACACGACAAGTTGTTTTCCTCAAGGCTGTGATGCTGACTGGGAGCTGTGCTTGCTACGGCTGCCTGGCATCCCAAAGAGGACTGGACTGGGTATCGCTAGCCCGGGGAAGGATCCCAAAGCATGTTTTCTACTGGATGCCTTTGATTATGCATAATCCTAAGGTTGCAAAATCTAAATGGATCCTCGTTAAGGCCACTGATAGCCTTGTTCCTACAGGCTAACCCATCTGAAGGCTTACAGGTGGGTAGTGGAGCTGGATTTGCATCAACAATGAGCACAGGCTCTCTACTGGCAGGTTCAACAGCTGTGACTTCAAGTGAGAAACTTAGCCTGTCTGTTCCATAATTAGGACAACAGACCCAGAGTGTGTCCCCTCCTGGTTGCTATGCTGCATCTGCAAGAGATGAGAAGGGGCTCAGTGCTGAGCTGATGGCAGACAGTGCTGCAGCCGTGTCCCTGGGGTGGCAGTGGTGGAATCGAAGTGGTCCTAACCCTCAGGAGGGGATGTGGGTGAGCCAATGGGCTGAATGTCAGGAGAGAACAGGGCTGGATTGGGGCATGTGGATGAGAGGCTAGAGAAACTGGTATGGACAGCTGCAGGGGAGTCAGAGCGCACACCCAAGGATCTGCCTGGAGTGGCAAGATGGGTGGTGTTCCCCAGGTGCCCACACTCCAATCCCTGAGGCTTGTGACTGTCAGGCCCCTGGCGTCAGAGGGAAAGAAGGTTGGCTGCATCTGAATTGAGGTTGGGAGTCAGCACTGGCAGGCCGGTATAAGCATAAGAGCCCTTACAGATGAAGTGAAGTGAGATGCAAGCATGAAGGATGTGGAAGGTTATAGAGGTGCAGCACCATTGGCCCAAAGTGACAGGAAGGAAGAGGCCAAAGCCAGAGGTGGCAAGCGACCTCTAGACCCCAGAAAAGGCCAAAAGAGACCCTTCCTCTGGGGACCTCCAGGAGGAACTTGGCCCTGAGGGACCCGGGGTGGACTTGTGACCCTCGCAATAGTGAATTGAGCCTGTAGCCAGAGACTTACCTTCAGGGAGACCTGCTCGCGGAGCGTGGAGTTGGCGTAGGCGAAGGTGCTGGCCATCCCGATGCACACAGCAATGCCTGTGGGACACAGGAGCACCCGACACTGCTATTTAGTCTCATGAGGCCCAGCCCAAGTCTGTGAGACATGATGGACAGAGTCACATCTGGGTTCCCTGGGAGGTGGCACGCTACCCACACACAAGGGAGAAGATCCTGCTTCTGGGGATTGAGTGCCTATGAAAATCACTGAGAACCCTGAGCCTTTCTGGCTGAGGGTGCAGTAAGACCACCAGGGGTGATAATTCATACCACTAGGATGGGAGCATGGACTGGGCAGGTTGTCAAGACCTGGCTTCAAACCCCAACCCTGCCACCTCCTCTCTGTGGGCCTGGGTAAGCTATTCCACCTGAGTTTCCTCACCTGTGAAACGGACAGAAGAGTAACAGTCCTTTCCTAGTGAAGGGATAATTAGAGAACGTGATCTGTAGTGGTTGGGAACAATGCTGCTTACACTTCTCACTTTCTTTTTAAAGATTTATTCATTAGGGCTAATGCTGTGGCTTAGCGAGTAAAGCTGGTGCCCACAAAGCTAACATCCCATATGGGTGCCAGTTTGAGTCCTGGTTGTTCTGTTTCTAATACAACTCATTGCTAATGCACCTGGGAAAGCAGCAAACAGCCCAGGTCCTTGGGTCCCTGCACCTAGATGAAGTTCCTGACTCTTGGCTTCGGTTCAGACCAGCTCCAGCTGTTGTAGCCATCTGGGAAATGACCCAGCAGATGGAAGATCTCTGTTACTCCTTCTCTGTGTAACTGATTTTCAAATAAACAAATCTTTAAATGTATTTATTTGAAAGGCAGACCGACAGAGAAAGAGATTTTCTAACTGCCGCTTCATGCTCCAAATGGTTACACGAGCTGTGGTCCCAGAACTTAGGTCTCACGTGAACAGTAGGGACCCAAGCACTTGAGTCATGACCTGCTATTTCCCAAAGTGTGCATCAGCAGGAAGCTGGAATAGGGAGCAGAGTGAGAACTTGAACCCAGGCACTCGATATGGGATAGTTATGCTAAGGGATGTCTTAACTGCTGTGCCAAACATTCACCATTGTTCCTACTTTCAAAAGAGAATCTGAAGTGTGTTATTTGTGATAAAGCATACACATATAGCAAAAGAACACAACACCATAAGGAAATAAAATTTAATGTTAAAGGGGGAAAAAATCCTGGCTAACAGGCAAACATGACCCAGGCAGATGGGAGAACGGAACTGAATTTTATCCCACAACTCATTTAATTGCTACTGTTTGCCAAGCTTCAATCTTGGACTGCTTCTTGAATAATGATTTTCAAATGTTGTTGTTGTTGTTGTTTTGGTAGAAAGGATTCTGTTTTCATATAATGTTCTTGGAGTTTTAATGCTATGTATACTTCAGGTATCTGAGATGTAACTATTAACCACATACTCCATGTGTAAAAAATGTATTTGTCAATCCAAGAAATAAAATGAATAATGCCATGATATTTTTTTTTTCTATTCTTTTCTTTGGTTAATAAGAGAGCAAACAAATGGTGCTAGCGTCAGGTTAAGCAGCCGCTTGCGACATGAGCATTGCAGTCATATCAGACCACTGGTTAGGGTCTGAGCTGTTCCACTTCTGAGCTAGTTCCCTGTGGGTGTGTGTGTGAGGGGGCAACAGTTGATGGCTCAGGTGCTTGGAATCCTGCCACCCCTGTGGGAATCCCAGGTGGAATTCTGGGTTCTTGTCTGTAGCCCGGCTCAGACATGGCGGTTATGGCCCTTTGGGGAATGAATTGGTGGCTAGGAGATCTCGCTCTGTCTCTTGTTTCTCCTTCTGTCACTATGTCTTTCAAATAAGTAAAATCAATCTTTCGTTCTTTTTCTTTTTTTTTTTTTTAAGCAAACAAAGAAAAACCTGCACAACTGCCAAGCACAATGACTACACTTGAGAATATAAGTCCCTTGTACATGATGGCATGGCACTTGCATGTGAACCATGCACCTTCTCTGAGCTCTGCTTTCTCTTAATGACTTATAACACCTGCTACCATGCCATTCTCTGAGTATTTTCCATCTGCACATGGTAGATTCTGGGTTCAGAGCCCATGACTGTGGCACGGGGCAGCTTGTACATCCTACTATAACCCCCATCTTACAGATGATGGGCTGAGGTTCTGTATTGTTCCCAATGTTGCAAGGCAAAGTGGGGTTAAGGCCCCAGCAGTGGGAGTTCTTGGCTATTCTGATGTTTGCTCCTGCCTCACACCAACCAAGCAGTTCAACAACTGTCTGTTACTGTCCCTCATAGACAGATGAGGAAACGGAGGATCAGAGAGGCCCAGAGATGTGCCCTAAGTCACACAGCCAGTTGGTCAGATCTGAAGCCAGGTCTTATAAAACACAGGAAGGCCCTTCCCACCCCGCCCCTTGCAGGCTGCAGCGCTCCTCCACATGGAGCCCCCAGGTCCTCACCAAGCTTATGCTGGAAGCACACTTTGGCCAAGAGGATCAGGATGAAGGGCAGGCCTTTCTGTAGCCAGCAGATCACAGCCTTGAGCTCGGACAGGGCAGGCGCCGGCGTCCCCGGCTGCTCATCAGCTGCCTCTTCTGGGTGCCCGCGGTGGTCACCACCCACGTGCTGCAGCAGGGAGCCCCCGCGGGTGCCAGTGGCATGGTGGAAGTGGTGGTGGGGCGGACGATGGTGGAAGGTGCCACCCTCGCTGCGCCCACTGCCCTCCTCGCGTGCCGTGGGCATCTGGATGAACACGTCTCCGCCGCCAGCTGCGGAGCCCAGCACCAAGCTGGCAGGGAAGGGGCTGGTGGGCAGGCCACTGGCGAGGCCGGAGAAGAGCGCAGGCGGGGAGGTGGCTTCTGCCTTCAGACTCTCGAAGACACCGCCCCCATCCACGCTCGCCTCGGAGCTGTGCGCCTGGGTGCGATTTCTGCAGGACAGGGGCCGAGAATGCGCATGTTAATTTATTTTTATTTTCTTCCTCACATGGACACAGCAGATGGGGCTGGGCTAAGCCAAAGCCAGGAGCTAGGAGCTCCATCAGGGTCTGCCAAGCGGCTGCAGCAGTCCAAGCACTTGGGATATCACCTGCTGCCCCACCCCACCAGCCAGGGTGCACACCAGCAGGAAGCTGAAGGAAGACCAAGAGTGGAACCTGAGTACTGGATAAGGGATGTGGAGTCCTGGGTAGCATCTTAACCACTGGGTCACGTGCCCACCCCTCAACTTCTTATGCTGCAGTCCTGACCCCCAGTATTTAGGAATGGGACCTCCTGTAGAGACAGGTGTTAACCCAGACAGCAACAACTAGAATGAGCTAGGGCACTCGCTTTCTAAGACAAATGTCCTGATGAAGGATGAGGACAGAGACACACAGTGAGGACCACGTGCAGTCATGGGGAAAAGTGGCACCCACAAGCCAAGAACAGAGGATTCAGAAGCAAACACCCACCACACACACACATCAGATCTTGCTTTCTGGTTCACAGAACTGAGGGAAAGAATTCCTGTGGCTCAAGTCGCCTGGTCTGCAGGAACTCGGAAGGATGGCCCTTAGCCATGATCTTCACTGAAAACTTGCTCCGTGTCAGACCCTCCTGTATGCACCTGACTTCCACTAACTCCTAAAACCCGTTCACCACCCAAGAATTAGGTACCAGCAAAATCCCCATGTTATAGGTGAAGAAAAAGAGGCACAGTGGAGACTGAGTGTTGCATGGCTAATAAAGGATGGACCAGGGTGGGGGGCGGGGATGTCAGACCCAAGCAGGCCCACTCCAGAACCTTTCTCCATGCCCACAGCACTCTTCTGACAAGGAACACAGAATTCTGCATGGTTCTAGAATATTCTCAGGAACCCAAGGACCCCATGGCTCTGAAACCTTCATGTTCAGTGACTCCCAAGTCCCCAGAAAAGCAAACCTTGGTCATAGCTGGCATTTGGTGGGCAGCACACAGGAATGGCAAGAAGAAGCCCACTCCAACTCCATCTTCTCCCTCTGCACAGCGCTTGTCCACCTGACAAATGAGGGTCAAGTCCACTCATGTCTAGAATTTCCAAGGGATCAAATTTAGAATACTTTTTGCCAGGCCCCTGGTACATCCTCAGGGTTCTCTCACACGTGGGTTTTCAGCCTTCTCCAGTCCTGAGCTTGGGCTCCGGGGCTGGACTCAGAAGAGGAACTCAAAGAGTTCTTTCAGAGAAGAGGCTGGGTTGTGCTCTCACACATGCGGCCAGTCCTTCCTTCGTTCTAAAGCACATCAGAGAGCAGACAACAGGGTACTCCTGCCAGCCCCCTGAGCCCAGCAGCCTCACACAAACCAGCCAGCCCTAAAAAGTGCACCAGCCCCTGCCCTTCCGTCTCATGAACACATGATCAAGGCTGTGGCCTCTGTCCTCTCCTCGCTGCCTTACGACGGACATGGAACATGACCCTTGTTCCTCCTGCCACCTTGGGAAAGGTGAGCAAGAAAAATCAATCCCCGTGTAAGATCACTGGCCTCCCAGTATTATGGACCCAATGTCTGTGGGCCTTCCACAGTCCCTCAGTGAAATCCGAAAACCCAACAAGACGGCATTAGGAGGCAGGGCCTTCGGGGAGTGATCAGGTCACAAGGTGCAGTCCTCATTAATGGGATAAGTGCCCAGGTACAAAACATAGTGGTGCAGCACATTGAGCTGCCACCAGAGACACCTGCATCCTGTACTGGGCGGCCTGGCTTGAGTCCCGGCTAACCCCTGAACTCCCAATTCAGCTTCCTGCCAACACTCCTAAGAGGCAGCAGGTGATGGTTCAAATACTTGGGTGCCTGTCACCCATGTGGGAGACTCTGGGCTCTGACCCGGCCACCCTGGCTGTCTGTTGTGGACATTCGGGAAGTGAACCAGCAGATGGATGATCTCTCGCAACTCGGCCTCTCCACCTTTCAAATCAATTAAAAAAAAAAAAAGCCACCAAGAGATCTCTGGCTGCTAACACCCTGTGAGGACAGGTCCTGCCAGAGCTGTCACAGTCTGCAGAGCTGTGGCAGTAATCCCTGTTGTCAGGGAAGCCCCAGGGCTGGAAGCGCTGCTGTTTGTTGTAGAACAGCAGCCTGTAAGGATGCAGGCAGCACCAGCAGTCAGAACCCCACAGGGGGCTGTCACTGCGAGAAGGTGCCCCCGGGGGGCACCTGTCACAGGGTTGGGAGAATTCACCACCACAGCAACAGCCACTGTAGGCATTTGGACCATACTGCCAGGTCGTCGCTGCGCATAGCAGCATCCACTCCCACCATCTCGTGACTTCCTTCCACGGGCCCTCACTCAGAGAGGCAGGCACTATTCAATCCAGTTTGGGGTTCCATTTTGCCACTAGACACTCACAGCCCGCAGGTAGTAAGGGAACAAGGGCATCCCTACCTTTCAGGCGGGATGTTTTCCGTGTTGCTGCTGTGGCGTCTCTGCATCTTCCTCAACACCTGAAAGCCAACACACAGGTGAGTCACGACCGTGCAACCCACCCACTGCTTACCCGGTTGCCATGGGAACCATCACTCAGGCTGACTCTGAGGGTTCCCCCATGGAGCTCACTGATGTTTCATAATCCCACCAGAATTTTCTATGTGTCACCCAGGCTTCACTCTTTCAACCGCACAAGGAAGTGTTATGCCCCCTTTCCCAGGTGAGGATGACTGACGAGACCCACGGGTGGAGAGGAACAGGCAGTGACTTGCACAACTGGACAAGGTGCACTGAGCAGTGGGCTGGGCTTGTCAGGAGACAAGCATGCTGGACTGACACTGCCCCTAACTTGCCATGGGACCTTAGACACATCAGCAATTCCACTGGTCCCTTAGGAAGGGTGGGGGAGGGGGTGGTGAGGACGTGAATTCTCATGGACAGAGTCACCTGGTTCACTGTGAGGAGCCACATGGATTTTAGAACGCCATGCTGACCATCCCCAGGGCAGACTTCGGTGCTCCCAAAGGGGATGTGACTCCTGGATCCTGGAGAAAGTAGGCCTCCCCTCCTCTTCCTCTCCAGAGAACTGCACAGGTCAGGGGAGCTTCTTGGGGTGTCCAAACCCTGGATGGCACAGACACCTGTTTAACACCCTGAACCCCATGAAGTCTGAAAACACCACTGGCTGCAATGAACAAATGCTTTCATCAGCTCAGCATCCTCTGGCCACTGCCTCTTGGCAACTCTCAAGCAGTTAGGGTCACATATTTCACTCCATCGTCAAACCATAAGATCTGACCAGGGTATGGGAGGAAATATGGTTGCATTCTCCCAATACAATCAGAACAAACAAGCTCTTACAGTCCACAGGTCCTGCCTGAAGCAGTATCATCTATTTTTGTTGTTGTTGTTATTATAAAGTCAGATATACAGAGAGAAGGAGAAAGAGAGAGGAAGATCTTCCGTCTGATGATTCACTCCCCAAGTGAGCACAACGGCCGGTGCTGCGCCAATCCAAAGCCAGAAGCCAGGAGCTCCTCCAGGTCTCCCATGCCGGTGCAGGGTCACAAGGCTTTGGGCCGTCCCCGACTGCTTTCCCAGGCCACAAGCAGGGAGCTGGATGGGAAGTGGGGCAGCTAGGATTAGAACCGGCAACTATATGGGACCCCAGGCGCTCAAGGCAAGAACTCTAGCCACCAGGCCACTGTGCTGGGCCCTACCCGTTTTCAACCTTATTTCCTTCCACGGCCCCTCTGTGCCTCCCTGTTTGTCCAGTTGGTCAGCTTGTCTCTGCTTTAGTGCTTTTGATGTCTGCGCTCTGGAAACTGCATGTCAAAAGTCACCTCCATGGGGCTGATGCGATGGCTCAATTGGCTTACCCTTCACCTTACAGCACCATTATACCATATGGGTGCTGGTTCATGTCTCAGTTTCTCCACTTCTAATCCAGGTATGGCCTGGGAAAACAGTGGAGGACGGCCCACTGGGCTCCTGCACCCAGGTGGGAGATCTGGCTGAAGCTCTTGGCTCCTTGCTTTGGGTCAGCTCAGTTCTGGCTGTTGCGGCCATTTGGAGGGATGAAACAGAAGCTGGAAGACTTCCCCTCCTCTCTCTCCTTCAGGCAGTCCTGTTGCTGTTATTAAGGTCACCGAGTAGACACACAACCCATCAGCCAAGCCTCCTTGGCTTTAGTGCTAAGACATGGGTCAGCAGCCCACTACGTCCGTACACAAAGGAAAGCTCACGAAACAGAGTTTTCCAGCATTGCTTATGGGTCAATGCTTCTCATGGCCCTGGTCCTCCTCCAACACCTGCAAATTCTGGGAGCTAACACAGCATTCCAAGGTTTCACTCCTAGTGGAAATGCTTGCTTTCCAAGGCGTTTCCCAGTCTCTGCTGGAAGCAAGCCATAGGTGAATGATTCCAAAACGGAATTCTGTGGTAAACGCTCGCACGCGGGAGGGAAGCCTGTGACAGAACCTGTCAGCCCTTATTTTCAGTCCACCCTACTAGGGAGGACCGCGCCGAGAGGGTCTGAGGCCCGCGACGTGGTCAGTCATGCATTGCTTGTTATGGGAGCAGGCAGGGGCACCGGGTACAACGCCGCAAGCGCTTTCCATTCCCACCACCAAACGCACAGGACCCAACGCTCTGGGCCTGCAAGTGCGGACCACACAGGCGAACCCGGTTTAAAAAAAACAAACAGCGGTTCTCTTTTTACCTGCCCAGACAATTTAGCAATCACAGCCGCATCATTCACGTCCAGCCAAGCCAATCCTTCGTGCGTCCCGGCCAACACGTGACTTCCGAGTGCTTCCGGTTTCTCCTCAGCTTTCTCCTGGCTGCTCCCTAGGACCGCCGCTCGGCTACTCTGGTCGCTTGGCTACACGGCCCGCCCCCTTGCTTCAGCCAATAGCAGACCGCTACTTCTCTGCAAGGAACCAATGGCAAGGGAGGAAGAGCCGCAGGGGCAGGGAGGCGGGGCCGCGCGGGGCGTCACGTGTTGCGCCGGCTCCGGGGGCCTGTCGGGAGCTGGACTTGGACTGTAGCTTCCGAGGCCGGCGCTCCCCGAGAGGCATGGAGCTAGTAGACGTGTAAGGGGCCATGCCGCCGGGTGTTCGGGCCTGTCACGCTTCGCCCCCCGGCCGCCGCGCCCCGCGTCCGCGCCGGGATGGTGAACTTGGCGGCCATGGTGTGGCGCCGGCTGCTGCGGAAGAGATGGGTGCTTGCCCTGGTCTTCGGGCTGTCGCTCGTCTACTTCCTCAGCAGCACCTTGAAGCAGGTCAGTGACGGCCGGGGCGTCCCAGGGGAGTGAAGGGTGGTGGATCTTGGGGTTTCCCGGGAGCGAGAGGCGTTGCTGGGCCCTGGGACACGCCCCTCAGCGGCGGAGGCTTCCTGCATCCGTGCTTCGGTGCCTTACACCTGCCGGGGCGGGTGCTCCAGGGGCGCGTGCGCTCTCCCAGATCGCCCCCGCAGCGGCGCTGGGCAAGTGGGGTGCAGGGGTGTCCTCGCATCACGCTGAGGACACGAGGGAGGGAGGGTGGCTGTGGGGCGTGGAGGTGAGCCAGCAGCTCCTGGTTTTAGCTTGTCGGCTGCTTGGCGAGTCCACCCGAGTGATTCAGAGGTTGCGCCAGGTGCTCCCTTTGCGGGCGTAACTTAGCTTAATGGAATTTTCTTTCTTTTCTCTGTTTCTGAACCCTCTCGTTTTCTTGGCATGTGAGAAATTCTGGGAGAAATGGCAGGGAGCTTTGGTGAGAGACGGTCCCCCAAGCCTGCGGGAGTTTTTCCCCTAAACAGTGAGTGAGCGAGCACACCTTCTTAGACTGCACACAGGAAGGCCTTGGGTTGATTGTGCTGCTTGTCCGTAGCAATCATTAATTCACTCTCCCGGCTCGTGATAGAGTAGATAGAATATAAACACAGCTTGTCACCCTTGTTTTATAGCCGATTAGCAGTGCAACTATGGAAAGACAAGGTGTGAATTGTATGCAGACCTGGGCAAACAGAAGCGGTGTGTTGCAAGCCTGTTAATGGCAGAGTTGTGTAGGTGAGGGTGTGACTTGCGCAGTCACGTGCTGTCACTTCGCTGGCTGAAACAGTGTTTCAGGTTCCATATTATACTATACAACACATTTTTGTTAACAATCTTATTGAGATGTAATTCACATACAACTAGCAATCAAAGTGCATAACTGGGTTTTTGTGTATTCACAGTTGGTAGCTGTCCCCAAAATCTTGTTTTAGAACACTCTAGTCTTTGTACCCCTAAACAGGCATCAGCCCTAAGCAATTACAAGTGTTCTTTCTGTTCCTATAGATGCCTATTCTGTATATTTCATGTGCAGGGAATCATAATATGTGATGCTTCCCTGTTTTCCAGGCTCATCCTTTTTTTGCAATATGTACCTATGCTGCAGTGTTATGTGCAGACTGTTCCACCGTGTGCACCTGTTGCGTTCTTGGTCTGTTTGTCATTAGTGTGCATTTCCGTGGTTTCTGCCGCTGCCTCCTCTGGGTAACGTTGCTGTAAACATTCGTGCTTGAGTTTCCAAGTTTCCGTGTGGACATGTGTTTTCCTTTTTCGTGAGTGAGGTGGTAATCCTGTATTTAACATTTAGGCCGTTTTCCAAAGTAACTGCACTGTTTACGTTGAACTTTGTAGAAACTGTGCTTGCCTTGGATGCTTTATTTGGTGTCCATAATTTTCTACAGAAGCTGCTACCACACACTTCTCTGTTCTGGTGCAGATGGAAGGCCGAAGTAGCTAGCTATATGACCCAGCTGTCTTTTATTAAGCCAGATGTTAGGTTTGCAGAAATCTGAAACATTGTTTCTCTTAATTTTTGAAACCTTTTTCACAGAAGTTGTGCTAGCATGCAATGAATTCATTGTTTTTAAGTGGATGTCGGACTTAAAATATTTTAAGAATTTAAGTTCTAATTTTTCACCTTGGTATGTCACTGTCTGCAGCTCAACGAAGACCACATGGTAGGGTCCTTGCTGCTTTCATTGTGTGAGAATGGGCGACCATGTGCAGTGGTCAGGATGCCAACTGGGATGACCACATCCCACGTCCAAGCGCCTGGCTCTCGCTCCGTGTGCCATTTTTATTTCCACTTTCTTGCTTAAGCACATTCTGGGAGACAGCAAGAGATGACTTAAGTACTCAGGGTCCTGCCATTACATGGATGGCCCATGTCGAGTTCCTGGCTCCTGACTTTGGCCTGGTCCAGCCCACATTGTTGGAAAAATGTGGGGAGCAAAGAAGCTGATGAACCATGTCTCCATCCCTCTCCTGGTTTCTAGCTCTCTGCCTTTCAAGTTGGAAAAAAAAATCAAAGTTTTGAGGAAAAAAAAAAAAAGCAAAAAGCTTGTAAAGGGTTGTGGGACCAAAAACAGTGCCGCTGCACAGCCCTTCTGACTGGTGGCCGCTGCAGGTGTGCGAGGTGGCAGCTCTCATTGGCTCCTGTCTTGGGCATCACCACGCACCAGCTCTGTGCCTGCAGTTGTTTGCTGCGTGTGACTCCCCTTCAGGTCATTCCACTGTACACAGAGCTGGTTCTCATCTGGAACTGATCTGCTGTGGGGACTCCTTAGCCTGTGGGGGCAGACTCGGCAGCGTTTCATCTGGAGCGGCTGATCATCCTCCGCTGCCCCAGTCCCTCCTCTGTGCTTTCCATGTTAAGGAATGCTTTGGGGGGAGATCCGGAGCACAGGAAGGATTAGGAAGCCACTGCATGAGGGCCTTGGGAGGGGCAGGTGGTGTGGGCTGACTTGGATGTGTTCCTTTAACCTGCATGTAGTGGATGCCGAGTGTATGCCTACAACTCTTCTGCCGCTGCGGGAGCACCAGTGCAGGACCAAGCAGACGAGTGTGCACTCTGGTGCTGGGGACAGGGCTGAGGAGGAGTGATAATAAGCAGAATGATTGCAGGTAGCGATTGATGACACCAAGAAAACAGGCAGGATGGTGTGATGGGGTGGCAGAGCGGGCCTGCCTCCGGGTGAGGTGTTGGACCCCATTGAGAGAACCCTGGCTTTAGAGGGATCCTCTTGCTGGAGTGGCACAGCACCTCGAAGGCTCTGCGTCAGCTGCCGGCGCCTTGAAAACATGTCGGCGTCTTTGGCTGTCAAGGGAGCATGGAAGTACGGGATGGAGATGAAAGTCAGGAGAAGGTGGTTCATCTGGCTCTTGTTTCTTTCCCTGATGACCGAGGTGCAGATGTTTCATTGCGTTCATAAAGTACTGCATGGAATGAGGGGAACGGTCACCTGTGCTGTCACCCACCCGAGGGGCCGTTGTGTGTATTTGGCCATAGTTTCTTTTATTCATTTGAGAAAGACAAACCCCTTTTTTTGTTGGTTCACTGCTCAAATGCCCTAGAACCAGAAATATATTTGCGGTTTCCCATGGGGTTGCAGGGGCCCAACTCCTTGAGCCATCACCAGCCATCTCCCAGTGTGTGCGACAGTGGGAAACTGGAATTGAGAGCACAGCCGGGGCTCAAAGCAAGCCCTCCAGTGTGGGAGGTGGGCGTCTCAGGCAGTGTGTCCACCAGCACACCAACTCCCCATCCCACTGTACTTTTCACACATTTTTTTTTCAACACAACCGTAGAGCATCCTTGATACGTTCACTTAATAGGTAAGCATTTCCCGGTCTTTAAGAGCTCCTTTTAAGCACAAAATTTTTCATGACTCCAGTTTTCCACCATCAGGCTGCATTTAGCATTCCCCAAGTGCTAGACATTCGCGTGCCCTCTGCCTTTATTGCCATCTCCATTTTTGGAGGCACATAAGAACAGATCTTTTTTCTATCACAGTGATTTCTCTTGTTTCAGTGCTTTGCTGCTTAGGTGGAACTGTTGGCCTTTACGATCATCCCTAAAAAATACACCACAATTAATGCAGCCCTTTTAAAACCTGAGGCAAAACACTGCACAGCAGCAGTCGTTACATTCCCATGGCACTGTGCCCTGTATGAAGAAGATTCTCCTGTGTTTTTGTTCCTCTTTGTGCCCATCCTTGTGCCCCGTGTGGACACCTGTCTTCGTGCCCACAGTGGTCACCTGTGCTGATTCATGTGTGCCCCTATCTCGGCAGCCCTGCGGGTGCTTGAAAGGAGAGAGCCTACCTTTGTCTCTGTTTCTTAGCATTTGTTTAAATGTTGATGCTTTTGGAATATGTTGTGTGTGTGTGTGTGTGTAAGAATTTAAAATTGAGACAGTTTTGTTATGTTGATTCATCAGTTTTAGGGAAAGTTGAAATCCGTAGGGAGGGCTCCCTTCGGTGCCTCTCTCCCCTCCTGGCCACCCTGTGTCTTCAAAAAGCCAACGTGAGCTAATTCATTGCAATTGCAATTGTGTCATCTCTGCCTTGCTCACACGTTCCTTTTGGCAAAGTCCCCATTGCTCGTGTTTGAAAACAAGCTCAAGTGCTGAGAGAATTGCTTTCTTGTATACCAAGAATCTCATGCAGTGGAGGTCCTTCTGGAACACTGTCCCCCGTGCTCTCTTGCTGTTCTTCCGGAAGAACAACAAGCTAGCATGCGAGTGATGTTAAGAACGCTTCTCGCCTCGTCCTAAGGACCGGTTTGCTGTATGCTGAATGGCCTTCTGATGGTCTCTGTGGCTGTTAATTTATCTAGAGTAGCATTTGCAGTTCAGTTGAGCTTGCACATGGCTTGGTTGTGCCGCTGACGGCCACAGGGTCCCCGGAGAGCCTGCAGGTGAGTGTTCAGGTGGTGGAGCAGCGTGCACCCAAGTGACTGTTGCAAATCCCCAAGACTCCTGAGCGTAATTCCTTCTTGCACCAACTGAGGAATACAGATGTTGTGCAGCCGCTCCTCCTGCTGTGCCAGCTCTTCCTTTTAAAATAACAAAAGGGAGGGGCAGGCTAGAAATTAAAGCCACATTGGAGGATTGTTCTGTACTTGGCAAACTCAAGAGCAAAATCCAGTCCTGTTGTAAGTGTGGTGAGAATGTAAAACCGTGTTAAATGAAACCGTGCCACTTAAATGGTGGCAAGGTTACAAACCATAGATGTTATCTTTGAGCAAGTTATTTGGCACTGTAGCATTTCCTACTAACTCTTCGACAGAAGGTTTTTACAGCTCCCCATTTTAGTGCAGTGCTGTCTATGACAACAGAAACACACCCTTAATTTTGATCTATAGAGGATGTGTTTGCTAAATTACGGCACATCAACATGATGGATTCTCATGGTATAGCCTTGAAAATGTGATGATCGGGATAATGTAGGGCCTTGGAAATGTTTTACTCACCAATTAGTGTCAGGAGGAACTGAAAGCAGCACATCCTAATTTGTACTGTGAACACCAGGACCAAAGGCTCAGTACAGTTTTACCTAAGAGATGGGATTGCAGGCAGTTTTTGTTTTAATTGTTGGTTCTTTTACACAAGCCTTTTTCTGTTGGAATAACTGTAGGTATGCTGAAAAGTTTCAAAGACAGTCTAGAATGCACTTGCTTTCTGCTATTGCTAATCAATTTCCTCTTCCTTAAATAATATTTTTATCATTTTGCCTTAAAAGAATCCCCTGTCATGTGGTGAAAAGTCATTTTACTCATTATCTGCACCTATGTTAAAAACTTGTGCTATAGTTTTCCATATCTTTGTATCAGTTCTTTTTTTTTTTAAGATTTTTTTTAAATAGAAAGTCATTTTTTGTTGGAAAGTATGGAGAGAAAGAGAGACAGAGAGGAAGATCTTCCATTCTCTGATTCACTCCCCAGGTGGTTGCTACGGCCAGAGCTAAGCCGATCCAAAGGCAGGAGCCAGGATCCTCTTCTGGGTCTCCCATGTAGGTGCAGGGTCCCAAGGCTTTGGGCCGTCCTTGACTGCTTTCCCAGGTCACAGACAGGGAGCTGGAAGGGAGCTGGAGCAGTCGGGAACTGGTGCCCATATGGGACGCAGGTGCATGCAAGGTGGGGCCTTTAGCCATTAGGCTCCCGCGCTGGGCCTTTTGTCTCAGTCCTTATCAGCGGTCTGTGTGTAAGATGTCAAACTTCTGAACGTACTGTAGTGATGTTCTTTATGCACTGCATTCTGTACCTTGCCTTTTCGCTTGGTATTCTTGGTGACCACAGGTGTTAACATCATTTGCTTTAAAAACATCGATTTCCAGGCCTCATCCACGAAAATTGTCTTCTCACTCTCTTGGCAGGTTCAGGAGTCAGAATTGTTTTAAGCTCTGTTCAAAACCTAAGAGTTGCTACTTGGTTTTGGGCTTGTAATGTAATAGGTTAAGATGCTGCCTACAGTGTCAGCAGCCCATATGGATGCTGGTTCGAGTCCCAGCTGCTCCACTTCCCATCCAGTTCCCTGCTAATGAGCCTGGAAAAGCAGCAGCAGATGGCCCCTTGTGCTTGGGCCCCCGGCAGCCATATGGGAGACCCGGATGAAGCTGCTGACTTCAGTAGCTATCTAGGAAGTGAACCAGCCAGATGCACAATCTCTCTAACTCTGCCTTTCAGATAAAGAAAAAAATAGATCTTAAAAGAATTGCTGCTTGATGGGGCCTGGCACAATAGCATAGTGGTTAAGGTCCTTGCCTTGTACGCGCCGGGATCACATATGGGCACCGGTTCTAATCCTGGTGGCCCCGCTTCCCATCTAGCTCCCTGTGGTCTGGGAAAGCATTTGAGGATGGCCCAAAGCCTTGGGACCCTGCACCCGCGTGGGAGACCCGAAAGAGGCTCCTGGCTTCGGATTGGCTCAGCTCCAGCCGTTGCAGCCGTTTGGGGAGTGAACCATCAGATGGAAGATCTTCCTCTCTGTCTCCTCTCTGTATATCCGCCTTTCCAATAAAAATAAATAAATCTAAAAAAAAAAAAAAAAAAGAATTGCTGCTTGAGCCAAATTGCGGGCAAATCTAGTTTTGAGGTTGACAACAGGCCTGTGCTGGTGTGGACGCAGACCCCGCTGCACGTCCAGGCCCCCTGCCCTTGGAGCAGCGCTGCGGTGGGGCTGCGGTGGGGCTGCAGTGGGGCTGCTCGGCGTGCCTGAAGTGCAGTGTGCGTGCACACTCATGTTTTATATATGAACTGCTGCTCTTCCCGGATTGTTTTCCTGAAGAAATCTCACGAACTGCAAATGTGTTTCTCTCGGCATCTAAGATTTACCATCCCATTGTCAAGGTTAGTCCCGTTTTCCTAAAAAGCAACACGCAGCAGATCGTTCTTAATGGTAAAAACCACAGAGCTCGGTTAGAACGGCGATTACTTAAAGTGCATAAAAACCTCTGGGAGTGAGCCTTCCATAATTGTTTTGTTTTGCAATAATAAAGCGTTCAGGAGAGGATTGTCTCATGCTAGGCTTGTTTTCTGGTATGTGGGCACCTTCAGCCTCGGATTCTTAATAGCAGAGAGGAGGCAATTATGAAAGCCCAGCCTAGCTGAGCCCTGGCATAGCTTCAGGGTGGGGAGAAAATTCTGGTTTAAATTTTGCATCTCTTGCCCCGAACATCAGCCCCCTAATTCCGTGCCCCAACAAGCCTGAGTAGTTGCAAGCCAGAGACACCCGGCAGGCACCGGAAAGGTTCCTCTTTTGTTTTAAAAGTTAGTTTGCATTTTACATTCTGTTCCACAGCGGTTTGATGACTCGCCATCAGAAGAGGTTCAAAGCTTCTCTGTAAAACTTCCACTCAGCAGCCTTGTGCATGTGGGACATGCAGCTCCCTCAGGGCAGGGAAGCCTGCCAGCTTTGAGCCTGCTCCTTTTCTTCTCTCCTGCTGCTTCATTGTGACTCCGGCTCATGCTCTGAGTTACAAGTGCAGTTGCACTTCGTGTTTCGTGGTGCTTGTGTCCTCTGCCTGTAGTTTATGTGGAAAATGGCTGAGACGGCAAGAGAAGCTCTGACCTTGTCATTTTCGGTCTCTTTGTAGGAGGAGAGGGCAGTGAGAGATCGGAGTCTCCTCCAGGTTCAAGACCATGATCAGCCCATTCCTTGGAGAGTGCAGTTTAACTTGGGCAATAGCAGTCGGCCAAGCAATCAGTGTCGCAACTCCATCCAGGGGAAACACCTCATCACAGACGAGCTGGGTAAGGTTGGCCCCCCTTCCCGTCCTGGTACTTGAAGAGTTCCTGCAGCACGGAAACAGGAGCTAAGTGTAGGGACCGGCATTGTGAGACGGTGGGCTAAACCACCTTGTGGGGTGCCCACACCCTGAATCAGAGCACTGGTTTGAGTCCTAACTAATCTGGTCTGATCCAGCTCCCTGCTGGTGTGTCTGGGAGGCAGCAGCAGATGGTGGCTAAGGACCCAGGACCCTGCTGGCCAGTGAGGCCTGGTTCCTTATTGCAGACTTGCGGAGTTACAAGCTCCTAATTTAGACCTATCCCCTCCTTGTCTGTTGCACACGTTGAGAAATGCGCTAGCAGGCAGACCTCTGTCACTCTGGCCTTTCAAATACTTCAAAGGGAGGTTTATTTGACTGCAAAGCGGTTTTGAAATTCATACTTTTTTTTCCCACATAGATTTTCGAATATTTTTATTTTTAATCCAGAGTTCTTGTAAACATAGAAAGTTTTAATAGTTGACAAGATTGGGTGTAAAAAAACTGATTCTTGCCTCCACAAACACCGCCAAGTGTCAGTGGGGCCGTGTGTAAAGTTTTTTGTCTTAACAGGGCTTCCCCTGCAATGCAATTTCCCTTGCACATTGTGGTGTCCAAATACTGTGAGGATTTTGTTTGTTGAAGGGTAAATTTTAGAGTCTCAGAACAGGTGGATGAAGAAGGTGCAATATTGAAACTGCTGGAAGTAACCTGGCATCGCAGTCTTCATGCCTGATAATGCTGAACCATGTGGGAGACACATGCGCTTTGCACCAAAAACCACAGTGCATTTATTACTTAGAGAAAAGGGTAGTTTTTATTTTCTGCAAAATGCAAACCAAAACGTGTTGAACAAGACCTCAGAATCACCCAACCAGAGAGAAAATTATTTGGAAATGAAGACAGGAGTTGGAAAAAAGCTATCTACCTGGGTTATAAGAGCTGGGGGATGGACCCAACGTGGTAGCCTAGTGGCTAAAATCCTTTCCTTGTAACTGTCGGGATCCCATATGAGTGCCGGTTTGTATCCCAGCTGCTCCACTTTCCTTCCAGCTCCCTGCTTGTGGCCTGGCAAAGCAGTAGAGGACGGCCCAAAGCCTTGGGACTCTGCACCCATTTGGGAGACCCGGAAGAGACTCCTGGCTTCAGATCAGCTCAGTTCTGGCTGTTGCGGCTACTTTGGGAGTGAGCTGGTGAATGGAAGATGTTTTCTCTGTCTCTCCTTCTCTCTGTGAAATTTGACTTTCCAATAAAAGTAGATAAATCTTAAAAAAAAAAAAAAAAGAAAGCGCTAGGTCACATGTGGTGGCACAGTGGATTGTTGAGAGAAAAATTGTGGTTTGTACTCCCATTCACTTGTTTACTCTGCGCATGCCCTCGACAGCTGTGGCTGCTCCGGGGCCGAGGCCAGGTGCTCAGAACGCAGTCCTGTCTCACAGGTAGGTGACAGGAGTCCAGTGACCTGAACCATCACTGCTGCCTCCCATGGTCGGCAGCAGGAAGCTGGAGTTGGGAGCTAGAACTGTGTACCAGGAACCCCAGTGTGGAATGTGGCCATCTTAACTATGGTAAATGCTCACTGGTTGAGTTTGTAACGTATCTCTCATTATATGTATTTTTATGTGTATTTATAATTTAAATGTATATATATATTATATATATGTATATATAATCTCCAAATGGCTGCAATGGCCGGAGCTGAGCTGATCTGAAGCCAGGAGCCAGGAGTAAGGAGCCTCTTCCGATCCCCCACATGGGTGCAGGGTCCTAAGGACTTGGGCCGTCTTCTGTTGCTTTCCCAGGTCATAAGCAGGGAGCTGAATGGGAAGTAGAGCAGCCGAGACCGGTGTCCATATGGGATGCCAGCACCACAGGTTGGAGGACTGGCCTGCGGCAGGACTCCCATGAGGTTTTTTTTTAATGGAATGAAGTTCAGCAAAAGGAAGTGACTTGAACAGATAGCGTACCTACCCAATGGAGCCCTGATTTGGAGTTCCAGGCTGACTTTTTGTAATGCGTGACATTCATCGGGAAAATATGAAATCTTAGCCTTAAGTTAGAAATGCAGCTTACTGTGTTCGTTGATCATATCTAGCAAAAGAATATTTTTCTGATTAGTTTAGGTAAAACAAACTCTCAGATTCCTTGATTAAAAATTTCTGAGAATTATTCACACACACACACACAAAAAAACCACAAACCATTGTTTGTTATTTATTATTTTACCTCTGTAAATAGGAGAGAAAAGGTAAGTAGGTTGATAAAACTTGCAAGAATTCCTTAGCAGGCAGCTGTCCACAGCAGTGTGGCCTGATAAAGGCACTATTAAATGAGACAACTGATTAGAATCACAAACTTTTCAAATGTTGGAAGTTCCTTTCCCAAGCAAGTAGCGAGAGCGTGGTCCTAGCTGACCTGTGTTGGAAATAGCGTTTGCCAGGAGTCAGTTGGTGAAGGACTCGAAGTGAGAGGGCTCGGCGGGCATGGGTTTGGTCCCCCCAGAAGGCGAGAACTGCTGTTCCAAAGCTTAATGCCACGTGACCTTCCACCTTCTGTGACAAAAATGATAGAATCACTGCGTTTATCACGTGGAGGTAGAATTTTGCAAAAATACCTGCTGAGATTTCTGTGGCTTACAATCCCTATAAACATGCGTGCGAATCATACACAGACTCCCCGACATTTGCTGTGAAATTAGATCATGTTCTCTTAGGAGACAGAACAGCATAGTTGAGCAAGAGGATCAGGCAGCTGGTCCCAGGCCCCCTGGAGCTGCTTTCCCGGAGGCCCAGTGTCTGCAGGGTGGGATGTAAGACCCTGGCCGTCCCCGCTGTCCCCAGTGTCACCGCTGCTCTACGGGTGCCCCCAGCACTGTGCACACACAGTCTGTTCAGAGTGTTCCAGAGGCGTTTCTGAAAACAGCCACAGGTCTTCTCATTCTCTGAGGAGTGGGAAGCTGGGGCCTTTGGAATAGAGTGATCCTGGGACAGCTGCTCTGTTCCTGCGAGCAGCTGTGGGCCTGAACACACACCCGTGCGCTCCTGCTGGCTCCTGGGAGTTCCCCAGGGTCACGGCCTGGCCCCACGGACTTGGCACTCATACGTTTTCCTGTCCCTCTCCCAGAAGGATGTAGGGAGATGTCCGTGAAGCAGCTCTTTCTCTGCAGCTGAGCAGGAATGGGCTGGGTTGGAGGGGTATGTGGAAGTGATGGGGTTCGGTAGGAGTGGCTGGTGTTGCTGGGCTTCCCTTTGCCAGGGTGTTTCCTGACCCTGAAGGGACGTCAAGTCTCTGGCACCTGTGTGCACACAGCCTACATCCGTTTCAGGTGGCTGGGACTGTTTGCCTTTCTGTTGACAAAGGCTAGCTGTTTCTCCTCTCAGAATCCCGAGTTGCTAAATAAACACGTATTTGAAAGGTATTACTCATTTAAATGTAGAAGGATCTCTTACGAATGAATGCCTTGTTTTTCTCCTGTTTCAGATTTTTGTTTGAAAAAAAAATGACATTTTTCTTCAGGCCCTGATGAAAGAGTAGCTTACTTAAGTTAGGACAGGAAAATGTAGGCTCCACGCGGCAATGAGGTCAACCGTGACCACAAACCAAAAGGAACTCTAGGCCACGGCTGAGCAGAGCCCTGTGTTCACAAAGGAGCCCCTGCTTCCTGGAGCTGTGGCCTGGGGGAAGCAAGGAACGCCCAGCCTCCGGATCCTGGGTCAGTGTTTGTCTTGGCAGTACTGTCCTTGCTGCCTCCTGGTGGCGAGGGGCTGAGGGTCCCTGAGGGCTTCGTGCTGAGGTTGGCGTCTGACTTCCAGGCTATGTTTGTGAGAGGAAGGACCTGCTGGTGAACGGCTGCTGTAACGTCAACGTCCCTGGCACGAAGCAGTACTGCTGCGATGGCTGCTTGTCCAACGGCTGTTGCAGCACCTACGAATACTGCGTCTCCTGCTGCCTGCAGCCCAACAAGGTACGGGAGCCGCTCCCTGCCCCTTAACGTCCCCTAGTCCCCTCCTGAGAGGTGCTTTGGAAAATGGAAACAGAATTGGAACTGAGCTGTGTCTTCCAGACTAGGAAGTGGCTCTTTGGCCCAAGTGAACCATTGGGTTCCTCAGGAAAAATCTTGGGAATAAGACCTGTAGCCTCACCACCTCCTTCTGCTAGTTTAGGAGGGATTTTCAAGGTTCCTTGGGCTGGCTGGGTCTGGAATTTGTTACTGGTACAACTTTTATTTCCATAGCAACTTCTCCTGGAGCGCTTCCTCAATCGGGCAGCCATGGCTTTCCAAAACCTCTTCATGGCGGTGGAAGATCACTTCGAATTGTGCCTGGCTAAATGCAGGACCTCATCCCAGGTCAGAGGCTGGGCTGTCTGCAGCTGGGGGTGCCGGGGTGCGGAGCAAAGCTAGAAGACACACCCGGGTTGGTGGTAGTGGGCTGGAGGGGTGCAGCGATGCAGAACCACATCATATTTGGGGGGGTGGTGGAGCTGGTGAGGGCAGCATGAGGTTTGCCCAGCATGGGGGTGGGAAAGCTTTGATATTAAATCAGGGCTTGTATTTCCTCTCTGGTTGGCAATGTTTGCATTTTAAGTGGAAGCTTAAAATTGCTTTTAAATCTAAGTGGAGTCTCATAGTCCGGCTTCTTAGAGAAATTGTCCACTACCCCCATCTTTGAGATTTGACAGCGACCACTGGATTAGAGGAAGTAGCCATTTGGGCAAAGTTATGTTTTGTTTTAGGACTGAGGGGGAAGGGCAGGTGGTGAAGGTTGTGTGACTCTCAGAACGTAGTAGCATGCTCTCAGTGATCAAGTCTCTCCTCAGCTGCCGAGTGTCGCACCTGCTGCTGGCAGCACCGCGGAGTCTTTGCCTTCCCACCGTGCAGCGCCCAGCTTTTGTGGCTGGCCAGTGGCCACAGGCCTCTGTGTGAAGCCACCGGATGTACTTAACAGAGCAGCACATGCTTCTCCCGCCTTCTGGTGGCTTCCTGGTCACCAGGTCTCGCTGCTTCCCCGAGCCTCGTGTGTCATTTCGCAGAGCTCCTGCACTCTTGGCCGGGGAGTTCTGCACCCCGCTCATTCATTTCCCACTGCTTTTTGTGTGTCTGGTTTGTCCTGAGGGTTTTCAGTGTCGCTGGTAAATGTTTCAGGAAAATGTTAGGAAGTTCCTGATGGTCTTGGTTTGCTTGAAGAGCTTTCCACATGACTGGGCTTGAAATGTGGAGGAAGGCTGAACGTGTGACTCAACTTGATTCGGATTCTGTCATTGTGAGAAGTGCTAGAAAAGGCCCAGGTCTTCTCTTTGCTTACCTGATAAAACCCGCGAGGACTTCCAGTCTTCCACGAAGCTACCATCCTTTCAGATTTTGTCTTTTTATTGTGAACAGTGATTTCCCAACTGTCACTCAATGTGTTTTGATAACAGTGTCCCAAGAAAGAGATGATTTGGCAGTTTGTCTGATAAATTGGATTAATACTTACAATTCAGTTGCTTAGCATTGGTCTCAGGATAATTAGAGAACCGTAGATGAGCCAAAAACGCAAGTTGCTTGTCTGAAAACAAATTGCTGAAAAATGAGCCACCAGGGATGATTGTGTGATTTCCACCACGCCCGCGGTCGGCTCACCCCAGTGACGCTCCACCGCACCATCAGCTCTGTTCCTGCAGCCGGCTGCTGGGCAGGTGAGCCCTGTGAGAGGGGCTCCTCAGGGTGGGATTCCTTGCTAGGAACCAGCTCACGTGGACACGCCCACTGGGTCTTCACCTGTGTCAAATCGTTTAAGAAAGTATAGTTGTCTTGAGTCGCCAAGGTCTCAGCCACGTTACTGAAAAGCTCACTGGTGCTCATGGAAAGCACCAGCCACACAGTGGTCATTTTCCTGCCTTTTTCTGGCGCTCTGTTGAGTATCCCTCTTTGTTTAGCAAGTTCCTGGGAGCCTCTAGTCCACGTGAAGACGGTCCAGGGCCGCCTCCTGCAGGTCGTGTCTGCCGGCTGTTGTCTCCCACCCGTGGAAAGGAACTGTGTGGGCGTGTCTCACCACGCTCCTGTCTCCCTCTTGCCCACAGAGTGTGCAACATGAGAACACCTACCGGGACCCCATAGCAAAGTTCTGCTACGGAGAGAGCCCACCCGAGCTGTTCCCTGCATGACAGGTGCTGCAGGCTTGGGGAGCAGGAGTGAGGAAGCCCCCGCTGTTGAACTTGGCACCTGGAGCTGGACTGTAGCATTGAGGCAAGAAGACAGGCAGCGCGAGGAGACCTTGGCTGTGACCGTCCTTGTCACTTGCTACCTGGGCACCATCAGATGGACGTCCTTCTATGAAGCATCCTGGAGTCCCCACTGGTCTGGTTCCCCAAGGACTGACTGCGGACTTGGCATGGCCAGCGGCCTTCTGAGAAGACAATGGGCTGTGTGGGAACCTGTGACTTGTGCTTGTCTGGGGCCAGGTGTTCACCTCCAACAGTTTTCACTTAGGACTCTGTAAAATTATTTATTGGATTTCTTTGGAATAATGGAAAAATTATATTGTTTTATGTAGGAGCATACCTTGTTGCTCTAGTCAAATACATTCAAGGAGATTTTTGTAGTGGTCGTTGGTTCTTATGTTACATGAATGACATTGCCACCTCTCCTCTGGAATATTTTACTTAGAATGGGTGGGCTCTGCAGGTACTTCATAGCCCTGCATGCACCTGTTAACCGTGTCCCGGCCTTGGAGGTTATGCAGCATTTCAGCCACTGTTCTGTTCAGACTCCAGGCCAGATCTATGGCACTTTACCCGTGAGCCCCATGCTCTCTCCTCCTGGTGTCAGCCTTGGCTCCTGACACGCTGTCCTGGAGTTCTGTCATTTTCCACGGCACTCTCTAAATCTCTGTCATCCGCTCAGCCCTGAAACCAGGAGAGCCTTTGCTCAACCCTAGGCTGTTGCCTCTTCTCTTGCCCTGGAAGCCAGTGTGTGGGCAAGGATGGAAGTGCAGCTAGCAGTGTGCTGTGTGCCTGCCTGCCTGTGGTCCTCAGCTTCAGAGCTGTAACAGGTACGGATGTTCAGTTTCCCTGGGATGTGAGACGAGAATTCGGCTTCTGTCAGAGGGCTGCAAACGAGTCTTAGCTAGCCTTGAGTGGGTGATGCGTGTGATTCCGACAACTTGGAAGGGGCCGCCTGGGGCGGCTGCGGCGATGGCTGTGGCGGCTGCTGCTGCTGCGCTGTCCTAGTCCACACACTCAGTGCACTCCGAGTGTTTCACCTGAAATGTACAAGAAGATTTGGTTCTAGGATGAAGGCATGCCATCCGTCTCGTAGCACTGCGCTTTGGCTGGGGTAGGCCCACCTCTCCAGGAATCCTTTGTGAACCCTGGCTTTGGGCAAGGTCTTTTCTGTTCACGTTACTGACCTGGGTGCTAGTTGCACGATCCCCCTTGAGCATCTTGTGTTTCTGCTGTGGAGCTTCTTCTCAGGCCTTGTTTCCCTTCCAGTGCTTCCTTGGCTCCCCCGCTTCTTCCCCTTGCATTCATCTTACACTTATCCCAAGGTCATGGGCTCCCCTGAATATGTTTTCTTAGAGGGTGAACTGCCAAGCAGGTGTTTGTGTGTGTGTGTGTTTTTCCATTGTCAGACCCCAGGAAATCTATTCTGTTTGCTTTCGACTTCTCAGGTTCTGTGTGTACTGAAGAGTGCTAAATCCAAGCCTGTGGGAGAGAAACGTGGCATGCCCTGCTTGCTTTTCTTTTTTTAAAATTTTATCAAACCTTATCCTTTCTGGTGCCACGAGGTGGAATTCGAATGGCTTTCTTTCCCTCGTTGACACTGGTAGCAGCCAGAGCTTTGAGTCTCTGAGTTTGTAATGCTTGAGTAACTTGAGTCCGGCTCAACATGAGCAGTGTACGGCCAAGGCCAGTCCGTGGCTGCTCCCTGAGCCTTTCTGACCTTGGCTTAAGCAGCACATTGTACATTTTCAACACTTTTACACCCAACACCTGTGCCCTAACCACTCGTGTTTCTACCCTGTGCGTGGGGAGTCAGCAAGGGGCACCGTAACTGCCAGAACCCCCCGCTGAGATTTCATGGCAAAACCCAAAACAAGAACTTCATCTCGAATTCTCGGCCCTGTGTGCATGCTGCCTCTTGCCCACTTGAATGCTGACTCATCCGAGAGCATCTCCCCCGAGAGCATATAGATTTCAGATCATGCGGGTCACAGAGAGGAGAGGTGGTATAAATATCCAAATCAGGCTGATAATCCAAAGGTCATTTTCATTTGGCCACAGAGTATGTTGTTTTTGTCCTTGAACCCAGTAGGGGTGTGCTCACTGTTTTGGAAACCTGTGGTGCCCCAGAACATCTAGGGAAGCCAGGCTGCTCCAGCCCGGCCTCCCTGGCCTCCCTGGCCTCCTGTCCTGATGGGGAGTCGTGTTCCTTACTCCGCTTTGTTTCTGTTTCCCTTGACCAAGGCTTTCTCAAGCAGGGGCCTTGCCAGAGCTTGGTGAGTACCAAGCCCAGCGAAGGATGAGCCAGACTTCGAGCCCTTAAGAAATGGCTGAAATGCCAGCTGTTTTAGGCTGTAGGTCGCTGGGTATTTGAATGTGTCTCTGGCAGTTCTGCCCCTTGCTTGCCAGGCTCGTTGCTGGAGCTGTAGAGAGAAGGTGGGTTACCCCAGGGAGGAGCATGCTGCGGTGTGAGCATGGTGCTGAGGCCGAGGAGCGCCACCATGGAGGGCTACACTGCTCCCAGAGGAGCAGACGACTTCAGAGCAGCCACAGCTCCACCCTATGTTCCCCAGGGCTCTTTATTCAGTGTTGGCCTCAGGGGAAACAGGCACACGATCTGTAAGATTCCAAGCAAGCTTTCCCCATCCCTGGGATCTGCAGATAAGTTGTAGACACAGTTGGTACAAAAAGACCACTTAGTTGGTATCAGAGTGATAATCAGTTTGGTTTTGACCATCCTCGTCGCCCCATTGACAGATAGTGAAGAGACCATTCATTTAGCAAACCCTTCAAAGGCTGCTTTCACCTGTGCCTTGGAGTTAGTCACCACTGCTTGCTTCTTAACTCTGCTGAGTCCCAGGCCTTTCATCTGTGGGGTAATGAGACCGAGCTTTTGAGTGCCTGCCACAGCCAAGGTAGGGTGGCCCTGAAGGCAGGAGCCAAGGGACCCGATGTATGCTTCCCACATGGAATCCAACCACTAGAGCTGTGATGGCTGCCTCCCAGGGTCTATGGGAGGAGGAAGCTAGGGTCACGAGCCGGAGCTGGGAGTGGAACCCAGGTACCTCTGGTAGGGGCTGCACGTGTCACCAGCATCACCTAGTGGCCGCCGAGGTGCACATTAGCAAGAAGCTGGAGCAGAAGGAGAGGCAGGACATAATTCCAGGCACCTGATACAGGACAGTGGCGTCCCGGCAGTGGCGTCTACGCAGCTGTACCACCCCACCGTGTCTACCCCAGTGTTACCATTTTTAAACTCTCTGCCAGTGCCTCTCCGTGTCCTGACTCGTGTTTGTTTCATTTCTAGTGAGATGAACCCATTCCATGTTTTGTTTGGCAGTTTATTGTTTACATGGGATAGATCACTTGTTTGTGACCTGGTTGCTTTTTGACTTTTTCTTCCTGATGACTATAGGGCATTTTTTAAAGGGTAAGAGGCCTCACACCCCTTCTCTCTTTTTCAGTCCTATGTTAGTCAGCAGCAAAGTAGCTCATGAATTCTCAAAAGTTTGGGGCATTGGTTTTCAATCTGAAACAGGCTCCCCCCAACACACACACACACACACACACACACACGTCAGGGGACACTTGGCAATGTTTAGAGACATTTGTTACAACTGGAGGTGGCACCTGGTGGGCAGAGGCCGGGGGTGCCGCTGGATGGTCCTGCAGTGCCCAGGACACGGAGTCCTCTGGCTGCCACTGTTGACAGCACCCAGGGCCAGGGGCTTTGGCCTGCAGTCTCATGTCCCACACTTGGCTTGAACTGAGGAGCTCCCCGTGGCTGAGTGCAGACTTCATTACCTCCCAGCCCTTGCTGCATTGCTGCTGATTCAATTACCCCGCGGTCCCCGCAGGACCTGCTGCCTCCCCGCAGGCCCCTGCCGGCCCAGTGCTGCCTCCAGTCGTGACCTGATCACCCTGCCACGCTGCTGAGTGCACATGGCCTCCTGGCTGCTGGATCAGCTGCAGTTTAGAGCACTGCCAGTCCCCTCCCCTCCACCACAGCCCAGCCCCCTCCCTGCCCTTCCTCACCCCCAGCCTTCCTCCCCCTGCACCAAAGTTGCAGTTCTTTGAGTGGAGTGGTGAGTTCTTTGGGGGTGGTGATGGGAAGCAGGCGTGAACCTGTTGTGCCAGATTCTATTGAGCAGATTAGTCATTCCCCTTAAAAAAAAAAAAGTATCACTTAAGTAAATAGTAAGCACAGGAAGAAATTAGAAGATTGAGTTTCTGCTTCCTGTCTTTGTGGCATGTTAGAACATTGCCTTCTGGGCAAGGCTCTTCGTGTGTGTGTGTGTGTGTGTGTGTGTGTGTGTGTGTGTGTGTGTGTGTGTGTGTGAGAGAGAGAGAGAGAGAGAGAGAGAGAGAGTCAGTCATTGATTTAAAAGCCAGGGTGACAGGGAGAAATGCAGAGAGATCTTCCATCTGCCAGTTCACCCCCTGCGTGGCACAGCAACCAGGTCTGCCGCTGGCTGAAGCCAGGAGCTGGAAACCTCATCTGTGTCTCCTCCACGGGTGGCAGAGGCCCACGCATTCTGGCCGTACTCCAGTGCCTTCCCAGGCACGTCCACAGGAAGCTGGGTGGGAAGCCGAGTAACTGAGACGTGGCCTGGTGCTCAGACACAGGCTGCCGGCATCGCAGGCGGCAGCTGAATGCACTGTCTGTCTTGTGCAGTTTGCTGTCCTGTTGTGAATGTAGCCCATACTTGAGCGAGTTTATGGAGGGGTCAGCAGTGTGGTGCTTCGGGTAAAGTTGCTTCCTACATGTTGGCAGGCTGTATGGACACCTTTTTGAGTCCCTGTGAATGTGCTTGGGAGGGCTAAGTGCTTAGGATGCTGCACCCACACGAGAGACCTGGAAGAAGCTCCTGTTTGGATTGGCTCACCTCCGGCCGTTGTGGCCACTTGGGGGGTTAACCAGCAGATGGAAGATCTTTCTCTCCTTCTCCCTGTAAATCTGACTTTCCAATAACAATAAATAAATCTTAAAAAAAAAAAGTTGACTTGGATGCTAAGAAAAGAAAGACCCAGTTTTCATATAATATGCATTGTTTTGTAGCCTTTTAAAGAGACTCCAGGGATGCATGGAATTCAAGAAAAAAAAGTTTTCACCCTGCCCCCAAGAGAAATTTTATGCCAAAGTAAACTTCATCATTTT